>NW_027611693.1:1200000-1779570 GCF_964261635.1 Lissotriton helveticus | reverse complement strand
AGATAACACGCAAAACGCCCAGGTAGGTGAGGATGACGATGATAGTGAGTGGGCAACAGAGGGTTATCCACCTAATATAAACACAGGAATTACTGAGAATACAAGGCACTCGGCTCCTTCAAACGTCAATACCCATACAAAAGTAATAGGAGCACAGCAACCTAGACCCACTATAACTCGATCACTACCATATATAAATTTACCACCACAGTCTAATCCCTACACAATAGTTATGATTGGGGTACCGAAAGCAGACGTAAATAGAGAGGAAACGCATGAGGAACTGAAGAACAAAGTAATGCAATGGCTAACTACACACAGGCCTCTTCCTCCCAACATAACAGGAACCATTCAACATGTTAAAAGAGTAGAGTGGGTGGGTACTCGTTTTAAATCCACAGAGGGCGACTGCATTGTGGTTACCTTTAAATACATAGGAGCGGCGAAATTTATTGCAGACTGGAGGAGCCCCGTGACAAATAGTTTGATCCGTACAATGGGTCTAAGCTATTTTTATCCAGTTCGCTCAGATACTCAAAGGAATAAAATTAAACATAAGTATATCCAAGAAGGACCTTTTATTTCACAGCTAAACCCTCAACCCTGGCCGGTTCCTCTCGTTCCCAATCAAGGCATGCCAGTGGGTCTAGAACCATACCCATACGTTCACCCTTGGGTAAGCAAAACGTATAACTACCAACCCCAAGCAACATTTGATAGACAAGGGGCCAGTTACCATCGAGCCTATAACCACTCCAATTTTCAGTACAATAACTATGGGTTCCAAACGTCCAATAGATATGAGGCACTCTACAACCATGACCAACTGGATGAGGTTGATTGACTGCCATCTGACCTGCCTCTCGTCTTATGCCCGGACAGGGTAGATAACTTTGTAGTATGCAAGGCCAATTTATTAATAACCTCGAACCCCCCAGAGGTCAATGTAGCCAATACTGCTATAATGACGAGACCTATCTACTTAGCCAGCCCCTCTTCAGAACACATCCCTGCCCCTCCGTTACCTGAAGTTCATAGTCTCTCTATCTCTACGGTCTCTCAATCTTCACCTATCCTCAAAAATCATAAGATGAACTCTGTAACAAATGTCAACGTACAAACGCATCATCCTTTTAACACAACCCCTGCATCAACTTTAGATCACAATGATTCCAATCCAATTAAAATACTGTCATGGAACATCGCAGGACTGGCCTCCAAAATCAATGACCCGATGTGGGTATCCTTTGTTAATAGGTACACCATCCTATGTTTTCAGGAAACCTGGCTAGTAGACAGCAATACCTTCATTGAGGGATTCCAGAGCTTCTTTGTTCATGCATCCCCATCGCCCAGTGGCAGGGCAAAGGGGGGCTTAGCAACATTTATTAGTCTGTCCCTTAAATCTGAGATAAACTGTGTGCAGCTGGACAGTAGGAACATCCAGATCTTGGTCCTCAGAAAGGGGAAGAAAGGAATAACCCTGGTCAATTTCTACAACTCTGTTTCTACTCTGAGCGAATGTAACATTGTCACTCTTCAAAATCACTTAAGTGATAGTCGGACAAAATTGCCCCAGGATAAAATAATCCTTGGTGACTTCAACACGCACATCTGTGGAAACCCTCTTATATCACCTCTGGGCTCTTTGGGCTGTGGAAATAAAACAGGTCCTCACTTTACTCATTGTCATCGCGGTACAAAACTGAACACCTTAATGGATACCACGAACCTAACCATGGCACTATCCCTGAAAGACGACTCTTTCACCTTCAAAAATCCAACCTATAAAGGATCTGAGTCAGGTTCTTTCATAGATCACATCCTCCTTTCAGCTGGTATGGCCCAGCAGGTTCTAAACTTTGACATCATTGAAAGTATTCACAGTGACCACAACCCTCTTCACCTTGAGTTACAACGCAGCCCTTTTGTACTCCGAAAAAACATTAAGGACCCAGGAGTGCAAAGCCGGTTAATAATAACCGCCGCCTGAAATGGAACTTGATAAACAGTGACAATCTGCACGAGACCGTCGTCAAGCACTGTGAAATTGAACTCAATCTCTGTGTCTCAAACTCCGCTCCCCCGGAATCCATCTTATCTGCTTTTGCAGTGGTGACAAAAAGGATTGACCAATTGCTGTCTGTACCTGTCAAGGGAACAACTGCCCAAAACCCTCGATGGTTTGATCATGCCTGTTCCTCAGCCAATCGAAAACTAAAAGCTGCCCTCAAGAACAAGCCAAGAGACTCCGCACTTATCAAGGCCTCTCGTGCAGAATACAAAAATGCCCTTGCTTTTCGTAAAAAGACTATAAAAACTAAAACTTGGGAGTCTCTGCTCGATCCCTCAATCCTGGGCAATAGCTCGAAGTTTTGGAGTATAATCAACAAGCCACTCTTTGATGACCCGAATGCTGAAAGCCTTGGAACAGTCATACCCGAGAATGACTGTATCTCTCACTTCAGTGCCATTTTTAAGAGTGACGCTCCACAGACTTTGCAATCACCTAAACTCCCCGAAAGTACTCCACTGCACTTCACTATCAAAGAAGTTGAATTAGGGATTCATGGTCTCTCTAGTAACAAAGCACCGGGCCCAGACGGTCTTCCACCAGATCTATTCAAATCTAACATCTTTTTTTGGGCCCCAATTCTCACAGCTGTCAGCAATGCCGGGGCCGTAGTGGGGGCTCCTAAGTCATGGGGAGCATCTACTATCGTCCCTGTATATAAAAAGGGTGACAGAACAAAAGCGGCTTGTTATAGACCAATTTCTCTGATAAACTCAGTTGCAAAGGTAGTGGGAGGGATCCTTTTAAACCGGCTGAATGCATGGGCCAAACAAAACAATATAATGACCCCCGTCCAGTATGGATTCAGACCAGGACACGCTAAAACTACCCAATGTCTGAACCTATATTTAATCAGTGGCAAATATACTCAAGCCAGAGAAGGAACATTATACATCGCCTTTATGGACCTTTCCTCGGCCTTCGATTGTGTCGATAGAAGCAAACTCTGGGTAGTCCTGCAGAACATGGGCGTTGAAAATAATCTGATCAACTTTTTGGCTGACCTCCATAACGACACACGTGCCAATGTCCGTTACACAAAAGATCTGAAAGTAACGAGAGACTTTAAAATCAACCGGGGGGTCAGGCAGGGCTGTATTTTAGCACCTTTTCTTTTTAACTTATATATAAATGGACTCGAAGAACACCTTTTAAAAACTGACACGGATTATCCCCGCATTGGGAAAAAGGGCGTGCCTGTTCTGCTATACACGGACGATGCCATCCTTATATCCAGAACTGCACTCGGACTTCAAAAACTACTAGATTCCTTTCTCCAATTTATGACCTCACGTGGCCTGAATGTCAACAACTCCAAATCATTCGTCATGATGGTTGGCTCAGCTCCAAAAAAATGTTACCCCTTCTCCGTTAACAGGGAAAAAATACCATCTACAAAAACCTTTTCTTACCTAGGAGTACTGTTTGATCACAAACTCTCATGGGGCCCTGCCATAAACAAAAAGAAAGGTGAAATATTAAGGACCAACGCTGGAATAATGGACTTTGCACGCAAAATGGGTAACACACCAGTGTCCGCCGTAATGAAGCTTTACCAAGCGAAAAGCATTGCGGTCGCCTGCTATGGAAGCGAACTATGGGGCTTCGCACCAGCAGATGCCCTTGCGACTCTTGAAAATAACTTCCTGAAACAGGTTTTGAGTTTACCAAAAAGCACCGCTAATTTCTCCGTTCACGAGGAATTGGGCACACCGTACATAGGAGATAAAATTGCTGTAAATCCTCTGCTCTGCTGGTTGAACTGTTGGCTCAATGTCTCAATACCACTGACCCACAATATCCTTTCCGAAGCCCTCACTTGGGAAGGGCAACTCAAGATACCCTGGCTGAAATATATTAGAAATTGCTTTAAAGATCTGGGCAGGTTGGATCTTTATTTAACACCTCAGCACATTGCCAAGAAAGATGTTAATTATGTAAAGGATACTTTCCTATTAAATCGACAGCTTGATAGGGAAGAAATTGAGTTGAAGAAGGCCAGCGTAATGAGCCATATTTTAACCAAGACTTGTATGCGCTCTGAACCATATTTATCCTGGCATATATCAAGACATGAGCGCTTCCTGCTGAGCAGACTCCGTTTTGGTCTATACCACCTGTTGTTAGCTGTACCGAGTGGAGCCCATAGAGGCCAAGTGTTGCCACCTTGCGGCTGCGACAATAAGTCTCCGCAAGACCTGGCTCACTTTTTATTCCTGTGTACCTTTTACTCGAGACCACGAGATATGTTTTTAAAACCCTTGCTTAAAAAATTAAACTTTGTGCAAATTAAGCCAGCACTTTTATATCTCCAAATGTTGCATGGCGATAGCACTTTTTTTACTTGTAACTTTTTAAAAACAGCCCTGAAGTTCAGACTAAGTATGGAAGGTTGATCCTAAATTGAACTGTATTATATAAGTAACCATGTCCCAATTAAGTACACTCATATTGGACTATGTCATCATTTAATCCTTTTTGTGATTGCCTGTTTTTTACCTGTCTGTTGTACTTTTTCATGAATGAACTGTATATATATGTATTTTACATGCTTTTATGACTGCATTCTTGACAGTCGAATAAAGAAATTTTGAAATTGATTATATCTTGATAAGTTTATTACCAGGTTTGGCGTTCCTTTTTGCTTTGTGATTAGCTTTTCCCTGGTCTGGATCTCAAATTGTATCGCCCTCCTTTGTTGGTTCCCTCGTCTTGTTTTGTGTTTTGTTTTCCTGAGTACTGTGAGCCCCTTCCTCTTGCTCTTTGTCTCAGATATCCCCGTCCTCCTGGATTGTAGCGTGGTGTCTGCTGCTCGTGATAGAGCAGCTCCATTTCCTCTAAAAAAGAAAAACTACGTATTCCAGCCACCCTTTGTTCACCTTCGCTGAAATCAGACTCTGATCCACTGGTTTGTTGGTTTGTGCCTCTTTTTGCAGTGGTATTCCATTGTTTTTTCCATTATAATGGATAAACAGCATTACATCGATGAAGCCCTTCGCCAACTAAATGAAAAAAAGAATTATGAACCATTAACAAAAAATCCCATTCCAGAACTTATAACAGAGCTTGAAAAACAACTGAACTGTTGGTTACACAAAGGTTTAATTTCGGAGAATGAAAAGAAATATCTTATGGTGGAAAATCCTGTCACACCGACTATGTACTTTTTACCAAAAGTGCACAAAACACTCAATAGACCTCCCGGAAGGCCTATAATCTCAAATTGTGGCGGGCTATATGAAAACATTGCAAATTATGTAGACTATTTTATTGCTCCCATAGTGCCAACATTAACATCCTATATATGTATGTAAATGTAAATGTATTGGCATTTATATAGCGCACTACTTACCCGTAGGGTCCCAAGGCGCTTCGACCGCTGCGAAACCCTTCCTGGCTTCCCTGAGAGATGGTCCCTTAATGGGTATCTCCAGGGTGAGACCAGGCATCCCCGGCGGTCTGGTGGGGCCGTTAGTGAAGATGAGGCAAGCTAATGCCCAGAGTTGCCGAGTGTGATCGCTGATCAGAGTGGGCACCGAGGCGAGAGAATTATCGAGTCCGCTGACCCTGGTCCAGAAACCTGCCGCGCCGGGAATCGAACCCTGGTCCCGGGCCGTCCTCTGCTCTCGGGTCTGCCGCCTCTAACCAGTGAGCCACACTACTTCACTCACTCACTCACATATAAAGAACACAGGGGATTTCTTGAAACTATTAATGAACACAGATTGGCATCCATCTTATCTTTTAGTAATAATAGATGTGGTGTCTCTCTACACTTCCATAAGCCATGAAAAGGGAATCAGAGCCATCGAATTCTTCTTAAAACAGAGGCCAATCACAGAAAGAGAGCATTCAAAAATGATAATTGACATGATCAGGATGTGTTTGTACAATAATGTATTTCTCTTTAACCAAAAAATGTACCAGCAAAAGTGTGGAACTGCTATGGGAGTTTCCTTCTCTTCAAGCTGTGCGAATCTCATGATGGGGTGGTGGGAGAGGAACATAGCTTGGAGAGAAGAAAACGACCAACACATGGCCAAAGTAGCGCTATGGGTGCGCTTCATAGACAATTTATTTCTTCTATGGAAAGGAACATCAACAGAATTTGAGACCTTTTTTAACATCCTCAACAACAATGAAGAGGGATTAAAATTCACATATAACATCAGTCCCAAAGAAATCGAGTTTTTGGACATAAAGGTCTTTATACAAAATAACAAAATAGAAACGACCACACAAAGAAAACAGACTGCTACAAACAGCATCCTCCATGGATCAAGTTTTCACCCCCAGAAACTGATAAGAGAATTTCTCCGTATGAGAAGAAATTGCTCGACGAATGAGGAAATGGAAAGAAAATTCAGAGACACAAAAGATCGCTTTATAGAACGTGGATACAAACACATTGACATCATTCAGGGGGAACAAAAAGCAAGATTGAAATCAAGAATAGAAACACTGACTAAGGAAAATCAAGACAACGGAACAATGAATAATGAAAAGCACATGCAGACTGAACATGGAAAAGAAGACCAACCGCGAATGATTGCAACTTACACAAAAGAAAGTTACAAAGTTCCGAAAATATTATCAAAATATTGGCATGTACTTATGAAAGACCCAGACATAGGAACCAAAATTGGAACCGGGCCGCTAATCTCATATCGAAGAGCGCCGAATCTCTCGGACCATTTGGTGCGAAGTCACTTCTCAACGAAAAAAACTGTAGACTGGCTTCAAAAAAGAAGCAGCGGATTTACAAAATGCATGACATGCAAAGCATGCAAGATTGAACAAAACACAACAACTCTGAAAGATCCCTCAGGTAAAGACTTTGTTATCAAGACCAAAATAACCTGTGAAACAACATTTGTAGTCTACATGTTGAAATGTTACTGTGGGAAAGAATACATAGGCAGTACAAAGTGTTAATTAAAAAAGAGGATACTAGAACATATCCGGGCAATTCAAAATCTTGACAATGCATATGCCATGGCGAAACATATCAGAACTCATGCTGGAAAGACGTGGCAAGACATAAGATACTTAGGCCTGGCTACGATCCCGAAACAAGAACGAGGGGGAGATAGACTACTCAAATTAAGAAGACTGGAGTCTAAACTGATAATTAAATTTAAAACAAAACATCCTTTGGGACTGAATGCAGATGAGGAGATGCATGTTCATCTTTAGAAATGAAAAAAGAGAAACTTTCATAACAATGTGATATGTACAGTTTGGTTTGGGCGGAATTTCTTGTAAGGATTGCAGCACAATGTAGAATATGATACAATGGCCTATTACAAGTGACAGAAAGGTAATAAGTGGGGTAAAGGGCACTCAGCCCGAGGAACAAAGGCGATATCATTCAGTGAAAGGCACTGGGATGCTAATTATTCACGGAAATTCTTTATGTCCTTCCGTGAAACACGTACCAAATATTCTACTAAAGAGTATACGTGTATAAGTGCATCACTTCATGATAAGCTACCCCACTACTACCCTTAACAATAATAAAAATGACAAATGTAAAGTATATATAAGATTGATAACAACTACATGGCCCATAATTCATTGCTCTGCAAACGTAATGAGTGAGAGTATAAAATGTGGAAATTGAAAAGGGACTAATGTAGAACACTGCCGTGATCAAGAACGTTTGTTCGAAACGCGTAGGAGTTTTGCGCTAGACCTGAAATAAACGTAAATAATTGCTGCCAAGAAGTGTGCCGCGTGGTTTCTTGTTTCCGAATATATATATATATATATATATATATATATATATATATATATATACACATAGCGTGCATTTTCTCGCACACGGGGGTCTGGCGACACATAGAAGGGATTTAACCTTCAGTGACTAAGGTGTGTTAGGTATTTACACCTACACCACGCAGTATACGGAATACACATGGCGAATGAAATTTTAAAGGAAAGCAAAGCATCGGCTCTTAGAATCTTTAAATCTAAGTCAGCTGTGAGAGGAGACGGCGCTGTCGATGTAAGTGTTGCCGATGGCCCAACTGGCACTTTGAAACAACGAGGAATTACACTGGAAAAATGAGGACAAAGGAAATCAGTCGATGGTGAGTAGCCACATCACTTCAAAATTACCTTGATGTAAACAGGATAACGAGAGGCCTGAAAAACTTTATAATCTCCACATTGGCAAATCCTGGACCTGAGCTACTGAAGGATTGGACAGAAAATACTAATGCATGCTCGAATACCATGCTCAGAATCCTGTTCAGGAGTGCATGGATAGAGCATACGGAACTAACAACTAAAATCAAGGGCATAATGGATGAATTTGAGAAAGAAAGATCAGGAAGCTGTTAAGAAAATACTGAAGCCAATTGAAGAACGCCTCAAGACCAATGTTCCCTCTAATTTTTTTCCTCTGTGTGCGGCAGTGTGGGGTCTCTGTGCGCTGCAGCCATGGTTATGTGCGCCAGGAACCAGACCGCGCGTGTGGGTGCAGCGCCAAATATCAATCCAAACTCATGCTTAAACAAGTGAAAAGACTGGATTTTCACACATAAATCGCACTAGACAAACCTCTATCTCTTTCCAGCAAGACTATTAATCACCAGAGTATCTAGACATTTTAATTGATGCCTGAAAATAGCTGGAGGCCAGGAACATGCATGACATCCAACTCTTCACACGAGGACAACACCCTCATATATGTATAGTCAGCTGCATGCAGCAAAGCCTCGCAGCGGCCTTCGTCTATCTCCATGCACAGCTCACAATCTGGCAGCCAACTACTGCTGTGTATAACTTTTAAGAGGCTTGGCTGCAGCAAGCTCAAAAGCACGATGTGTGCTTTACACATAGCTGCCAAGGTTTCAGATTGCTTGTTTGTGACATTTTCATAATTACAGTGTAATTATGAGTGACATTTCAACAACTGAGTGACCCTTTCTGGCGAGTAAAATCCAGCCATGAAAAAGAGGAAAAACCTATAAATAAAAGAAATTACAGCTATCTGAGGGGTGTAATGTCTCATCTTTATGTTTCCGTCATCTTCATTGCTTGATTTTGCTTGAAAGTGTCACTCTCATTTGTTGAAATGTCACTCGAGATTACATAGAAATTATAAAAATGTCCCCCATAGCAATCTTAATTTAGTCTCTGCCTGCAAAAGGGTCAAAGTAAGTATAAGCCACCCGAGTGCGTGTGCTTATTTTACCGTGTGAAAACAGTACGTGCTGAAATATGTGACTAAACCCATTTGTTGCCCAAGTAAAACAAAATAAGTAACAATGTTGATTTAAAATTTTAGAAGACCGTTATTGCAAACATTAACAAATTCCATAAATCTGCCTTTGTTTAGATGTCTTCTTTCAATGATTGGCGGGTTTTGTGCAGATTAGTGTCTTTGGAGGGCGTGCGAAAGTTTGCGAGAATGATCTGTACATTGGTCGTACATGCTGCGTTTCAACAAGTAACTCCTGTTATGCACGAATCCTGGACGTTTTTTCTCAGGCAAGAAAATGTAACATGCATTTGGTTAAAACCCTATGATGGCTGTCAAATTCTATTGTGAGGTACTAAAAGGTTGGCAACTGTGGTCTAAACTGCAGAGATGGGTGAAAGTAAAGGCTAGTGCCAGTAACTTTTTTTGCAATAATAAATGTGCAATTCCCAATACATCACAGCTTTCGTGCCATCAGGACTGAGCATAATCTTAACAACAGAGCTGGATCGTCGCCTTCTAAGTAAAGTGTTCTGAAACTCTGGTCAGTGAGACTTTGCTATCAGCCTAGCTGTGGCCTAAATGAGCGCCTCCCACGCTCCACTTTCTAATGCAGCGCTACTTACAGCTCATGTGGTCGGCAGCAATCGAGTAAGTCTGCTAACCAATCACCTGACTATAATAAATTATGGACACCTTCCAGTCTGCTTTATCTATTTTCTGAAATGTTGGCTGCAGTCTGATAAATTAGTTGTTTAACTATTATTTCTTATGCTGTGAAGCAGCTAAAGTAAACTCTCTCTTTACTCAAATGATTGTAATTTGATATTTATGATTCCCTCTTCTTAATTGCTTTATTTTGTCCGCGAGCAAGTGTCACTCATAGTCGCTGAAATGTCACACATAATTTCAGTGAAATTATGAAAATGTCACACATAGCAATCTGAAACCTTGGCAGCTATGATTAAACATTGGTAGCTATGGCCTCTGTCCCGCCCGAACTGTCAGCTGAGCAGAGCGCAGAGCGCACATGCATATGCCCGAGCCAGCCACAACAGAGACCTGTAATACTAGCGAGGAGGGGCTGGTGAGGTGACATGATTGAAAGTGGCAAAATAGAGGCGGGAGACACCGCCTGATCCTGTCTTTTCTTTTGCTAAATTTGTTCTATGATGGGCTGTGGCTGCGGGCTGTTTGTGGCCCCTTGTGAAAACATTTGTTAATAGCAGCACCGTCATGCGCTGCAATTAACAAACATTTTCACAATGGCTCACAATCAGCCCCCAACCGCGCTCCCTTAAGAGAAGACATTTAGCAAGTCCAAAAGCACGAATGCTTTTAGACTTGCTAAATGTCTTCTCTTAAGGGAGCGCGGTTGGGGGCGGATTGTGAGCCATTGTGAAAATGTTTGTTAATTGCAGCGCATGACGGTGCTGCTATTACCAAATGTTTTCACAAAGGGCCACAAACAGCCCGCAGCCACAGCCCATTAGTGCGGAGCAATCTATGATCTTTCCCCCAAACACGGAATTGCCGTTTTCGCGCCGCTCGCGTTTTAAACGCGGGGGCGCGAAAGCACTCACAGGATGGATGTGTGCGCGCTTTCCACGGGACTCTGCACGCTCGGGGTCAGCAAGCTGCGCGCGCGCGCGCGTTACAGGGAACACTGCTCAAGACCCTTGAAAAGGATGTAATAGAGCGCAAACAACATAAATTCCTTTGGGATGAACTGATTACGCAGCAGGAAGGATTCTGATATTTGCCAAAAACTTTGATAAAGCCCGCCAACAAATTGCTAAAGATAGAACACTGGGAGCAATGGAGGAGAGAGTATCCGAATCAGGCACGGACCAGAGCTCTGAACTCGGATCGTACTGAGAAACAAGATGGCACCAAAGATTTTTCTCCAAGGAACTTCAGATGCTACAAAAAAAAAACAAATACTCATTTCAGTCAAAACAAAGAGGCAGAGTAAGGGGCACAAAAGTGAAAACCACAGAAGCAGGCAACGAAGGAAAACAAACAAACAGCGGCATGAGAATACGGGGCCAGCATGGAAAGAACAAGTAACGGCAGTACAATCAAAGAAAGTAGCGGTAATAGACCTCTCTAAAACACAATTCACACATGAGGACATTGGGACTTTTAGACTTGGATTATCATTTTGTCCTACGTCACAAGTAAATTATGCACAATTAAGGATAGATTTATTTAAGTTTGTTAGGAAGTTGAAATTGTACAAAATGCATGCATTACATCCAAACAGGAAAACAATTGATGTGACAACAACAACCACTTCTCCCCGGACTGCACTTACAATAAGAGACCTTAAGACATTACAAACACTACACAGTTTAGAAGGAATGGAAGAGACCACAATCATATCTGGTAATTCCAAAGGCTCTCTAGATCCCACTAATATTGACAATATTAACAACATCCTTGGTATCGACACAGGGGGTACTGAGGCAACAAATTTTAGAATTCTATCTAGATCCATACCCCAACTACCCAAAGACAATATTGACTTATTCTCAGACATAGTTGCGGAGGACATTTTGAAACTAAGTAGAGAACACTTGAAACAGAGTAATTTGAACAAGAGACAATCAAACCCATTCACTGAGTTACAGAAAGATCAGGCAATAATCATTAAACCCTCAGACAAGGGGGGCAACATAGTGATAATTTGTAGAGAGAACTATGTAAAAGAGGGACACAGACAGGTGAGGAATAGCACCTGTTTCATTAGAACTGACAGGGAATATTTACAAAATGTAATTACACACTATAAAGAAACACTACTGGAGTGGCATGAACACCAACTACTCATTTGGGATTAACTACAGTCCCTAAAAAATGAAACACCTACCATACCCACACTCTACCTGTTACCAAAGGTGCATAAGGATGCACTATACCCACCAGGTCATCCCATTGTTTCCTAAAAAAATAGTATTTTTGAGAATACCTCAATCTATGTAGATAATTTTCTGGCGCCATATGCACAGAATTTGGATTCCTACATTAGAGATACGCAAGACTTCATCCAAAAATCCAATAATCGGTGTTGGGACAAGGAATGTTGGCTAGAGTGCTTAGATGTTGAAAGTCTGTACACTAGTATTAGGCATCAAAATAGAATGAATGCCTGTAAATACTTTCGGAGAATGAGAGATGCTAAGGTACTACAACACACACAGATGAAAACACATTCTATAAGCAAATACAAGGAACAGCCAGGGGGACATGCTTCGCCCCCAGCTATTCCAATCTTTTGGTGGGCTGGTGGGGGGAGCACGTCCTATGGAATCAAGATCAGAATAGATTCATTGATCAAATCAGTGTGTGGCTCAGGTATATTGACAAAGTCTTCCTCGTTTGGGAAGGGAGTGAGGAAGACCTTAAAATCTTTTCATCTGTCATCAATAACAACAACATCAATCTGAGATTCACCATGAATTACAGCCTGGAAACAGTGGATTTCCTTGATATCAAAGTTTCACTCAAAAATGGCACACTCCAGACTGATCTCTATAGGAAGAACACTGCTGGCAACTCGATCCTCCTTGCAGATCTATCATCCACCAAGCTACTGCTGGAGTATACCCTATAGCAAGTTTCTGAGAGCCAAAAGAAACAGTAGCACCAATGAAGGCTGTAGGAGAACCAAACTGGACACGCTAAATCGCTTTAGTGCCAGAAAGTATCCTAAGAAAAGTTTTATAAAAGCTAGCATAAGGGCTGATGAAAAATCGAGATGTGAACTTTTACAAGGAAAACCACACATATCAAGGGAACCTGACAAAGAACTGATACGATTTATCACCACGTTTACAAGTCAAACAAACAACTTATGCAAGATCTTAAAGAGTAGATGGGCAATACTAACACATGATACCACCTTGAGAACGAAGATAGGCAAATACACCCAACATCACTTTTAAGAGAAATCTTTCCATAAAAGACATGTTAGTACACAGCCATCTCACAAGCAACACACAAACTTGGTTGCAACAGAGTTGAGGTTTCATAAAATGTAGTCACTGCAAGGCGTGTAAATTCAGCACTAACGTCTATGAGATTACCCTAGACAGGATTAGGAAGCACACTGTATCACTAACCAATCAGTTGTGAAACAGACTATATAGTATATGTAATCATCTGCCCATGTGACAGATGGTATATAAGGTCGACTACCTTTCCCATACAAAAGCGTATACTCGAACGTTGACATGCCATCACAAATGCAGACATGAGCTACAGCACAGCACAACACTTCAGGGAACACCGTGATGGAGACTGGACCAAAGCCAGATTGTTTGGCATTGATACTGTTGAGAAACACCCTAGGGGTGGCAACAGAACTACTGCATTATGCAGAATGAAATCTAGGTGCATACTAGAGGCAGGAAGTCTCGCTCCACATGGTATGAACCAGGGCTAAGAGCTTTACACACACTTTAAATTAGAAGCTCCTATGTGTAACTCATTTTTCTTTTCTTTTGATGATATTTCTAATTGTCACAAATGTATATATTTCTTTCTGTAGACATATCACATTCACCATCGATATTATTTTCTCCTCTTATAATAGTTTTCCAAGATGAAACACAAAGAAGACTGTACTTAGGTTGTACTTGCGTTACGTTGGTATACTAAATTGCTCTTTTTCTCACTTATAAATATTTGGAAGCTTCCATGCACATCTGCTGGTAGCGTTAAGGAGACTACAGAAGGCGACCCCCATGTGGCAACACCTTTTTTTATTCACTGAGGTGGAAGTACGATTTAGTTTAATTTGGGTACTATCCCCTTAAGCACAGCAGCATTTGTTTGTCAGTTTTGAATTAGTGCACTAGACTCTAACAAGAAATTGTTTATCAAAATAAAAATGTAATTCAGAAATAAGCCAAACATAGCTGAACAACTGTCATAGAAACTGTACTATACCTAATATATGGTGGCTAAAGTCAATATTATTGGTAAAACTTAGTTTACTAAATAACTGCTTTTGTTCGTCATTGATACATTTTTTGTTGACAAAGAGTTGAGGAGGAATGACGGAATGTGAAGTATTTTGTTTATGTTTACTTGAACGCGTTTTTGCACGTTGTATAAATGCAATGAACATAGAGAAAAACGGGTTATGTGAAAAAGTTTGTCAGATCGAAACGCACCAGTTTCGTTTTACGAATAAATACCAGTGATAAAATACTACTGCATTGGTGTGGCTGTTTTCTCAGGAGTGACAGGCAAGGCAGAATACATATGGAGCATACATATATATATTCACTGAAAAAACTACAGGTTACAGGGACGTTAGAGTTAGGTTCAGATTTCACTGGGTCAAAGCATAGAAATTCAGCTGGTATAGTTACCTGAGCTAAGTATAACTTATGGCTCTGCAATGCACTGCTTATGACCTCACATATTGCATCACTCATGACATGGTCAGTGCCATCACTAATGACAACATCCACAGAACCCCTCACACACCCACTCCTACCCCATAGAACCTATCATAGACCTAATCCCAACCCCACATAACCCCTCACATACCCATTCACAGACCCATACCAATACTTTCACAACCAATGACTCATCCAAAGAGCCACTCACAAGTCCACTCACTCATACAGCCACTTAGATACCCACTAAGTCATCCATACAGCCACTCATGCTCCCATTCACTCACCAATACAGCCACTCACATTAACATACAGACAGATACTTACACACCCACTCCTATCCCATAGAACCTCTCATACACCCAATCCCAACCCCATATAACCCCTCACATACCCATTCACAGACCCTTACCAGTACTCACACAACCAATGACTCATCCAAAGAGCCACTCACAAATCCACTCACTCAGATAGATACAGCACATTCCTGCCCTATCACTATCACGCAGTGCAGCTAGGTGGCTTGCTGAGCTGCGCTGTGTGCCCCTAAGTGTAGCAGAAGGAAGTGCAGTATGGACAGCTTTTTCCCAGTGAAGAGTAAAGAGCGGTGCAGCGTGCCCAGATGTTCTCTTATTTAAACGCCCCTCGGACTGTAGTAAAAAGTGATTCCGTTTGCAGACCACAGATGGGCTCTAAAGACCCTGCACAGAATAGTCAAAGGCAGAGGAGTCTGCACAGATATTCTCTTTTATTTTAAACTCCCCTCACAGTGTAATAAAAAGCAGTGCAGTGTGTGCACATGAGCTTTCCTGTCAACAGCCCTCACAGAGCAGGGAAAAGCAATGCAATGTACAGATTTTCTCGGTTGACAGAGATTATTAGTAAGCTGAGCACAAATTTCTCACAAAGTAGCAAAAAGCAGTGACGTTTTCACAGACATCTTCTTCAAAGTGCAGTAAAAATCAGAGCAATGTGTACCGATTTGTCACAGTGCAGGGTGCACAGACTACTCATAGTGCAGTACAATGCATGGCCGCATGCACAGATCGCTCATAGTTCAAATAGCCGTGCAGCATGCACTGATTCCACACAGTGCAGTACGATGCAAAGCAGTGTGCACAGATTTCTCATAGTGCAGTAAGATGCAGTGCAGTGTGCACAGATTTCTCATAGTGGAGTATGATGCAGTGCAGTGTGACAGGTTTCTCATAGTGCAGTAAGATGCAGTGCAGTGTGCACAGATATTTCATAGTGGAGTATGATGCAGTGCAGTGTGGCAGGTTTCTTATAGTGCAGTAAGATGCAGGGCAGTGTGCACAGATTTCTCATAGTGGAGTATCATGCAGTGCAGTGTGACAGGTTTCTCATAGTGCAGTAAGATGCAGTGCAGTGTGACAGGTTGCTTATAGTGCAGTAAGATGCAGGGCAGTGTGCACAGATTTCTCATAGTGGAGTAGGATGCAGTGCAGTGTGACAGGTTTCTCATAGTGCAGTATGATGCAGTGCAGTGTGACAGGTTGCTTATAGTGCAGTAAGATGCAGGGCAGTGTGCACAGATTTCTCATAGTGGAGTATGACGCAGTGCAGTGTGACAGGTTTCTCATAGTGCAGTAAGATGCAGTGCAGTGTGACAGGTTTCTCATAGTGCAGTAAGATGCAGTGCAGTGTGCATAAATTCACCCTTAAACACATAATGACCACAAAAGTCCCTAGGGCCGGAAGGAAAGCCCCTTCACCCTACCAGAGGTCCCCAGGTAGAAGAAGCCAGCTCAGTCCACCCCTTGCAGTGATTTCTCATAGTGGGGTATGACAAAGTGCAGTGACACCGATTCCTTATAGTGCAGCAAGGTGCAGTGCAGTGTGCACAGATTTCTCATAGTGGAATAAGACGTTGCAGTGTGCACAGATTTCTCATAGAACACTAAACTGCAGTGCAGTGTGCATAGATTACTCATTGAAGTACAATGCAGTGCAGTGTGCACAGATTCCTCACAGTGCAGGGGCACAGACTTCTCATAGTGCTGTAACATGCAGTACAGTGTGCAGAGAATTCTTGATTAGACTCTTGCAGATTCCAAGCAAAGAATACTAAACTTAAAATTACTCCTAAAAACGTATTTCTTCCCTCGTGCTAGGCTTAGGTCAGGTACACCGGGGTAGGCGTATTTTAGAAGCACCAGTTGAGTACTTTTAGCCATTCTTTTATCACTGTATGTTTTTTTATATATTTTAGGCAACTTATGGCTTAAGAAACCATATCATGCTTTTACAGTACTACTTTATAATACTGTTCGTATTATATGCCCTGTACTTTATAACCAGCATTACTATTGTAGCAGTACATTTCTCATACTTGAGATAGAAGACTGTTCAATAAATACCTTTTATTGAAAACACCAGTCTCTCTAATTTCTCAGCAACTCTGGTGAAACGAAGCATGCACGATTGACTGAGTAAAATAGTTATCTACTGTTTCCGCGACTCTGAAGATTGATTTCTTATTCTTGGGAAACTAAGTGGTCATGTTATATGGTTGTCAGAGACTAATCCCTTCTTGTACTTTCGAGAAAGTTTCTAGTGACCTCTGAGCTAGCTGGCACACACAATTAAGTTTAGTATATTCGGTAGAGAACTAGTCGACCTCAGTCCTACGTCTAAGCTGCAGGATATATTTTTCCAATGCGCAGAGCCTATTGGGAATATAGGAACTACACTACAGCAGTGCACTGACAGACTTGTCATAGTGCAATAAGATGCAGTGCACTGCACAGACTCCTCATAATGCAGTCAGATGCAGTGCAGTGTGCACAGGTTTCTCACAGTGCAGTAAATAGCATTGCAGTACTCCGAATTCCTCATAGTGCTGTAAGGTGCACTGTGGTGTGCACAGATTCCTCATAGTGCAGTAAGAGGCGGAGAAGCGTTCACAGGTTTCTCAGAGTCTACTACGGTACAGTGCAGTGTGAACAGATTTCTCAGAGTGGAATAAGACGCAGCACAGTGTGCACAGATTTCTCATAAAACACTAAACTGCAGTGCAGTGTGCATAGATTACTCATTGCAGTACAATGCAGTGCAGTGTGCACAGATTTCTCACAGTGCAGTGGCACAGACTTCTCATAGTGCTGTAAAATGCAGTACAGTGTGCACAATTTCCTCATAGTGCTGTAGGATGCAGTGACGTGTGCACAGCTTTCTTATAGTAGTAAGATGCAGTGTGCACATATTTCTCACAGTGTAGTAAGATGCAGTGCAGTGCGCATATAATCCTCACAGTACAGTAAGAAACAATGCAGTGTGCATAGATAATTCACAGTACAGTAAGATGCAGTGCATCATGTACAGACTGCTCATAGTGCAGTATATTCAGTGCAGCATGCACAGATTTCTCACAGTGTTGTATGATGCAGGGCGGCGTGGACAGATTTCTCACATTACAGTAAGATGCAGTGTAGAGTGCAAAGATTCTTCACAGTGTTGTAAAGATGCAGTGCAGTAGCACATATTCCGCATGCAGTAAAATGCAGGGCAACATGCAGTGATTTCCATCGTGCAGTGAGATGCTGTGCAGAGATTACTCATAATGCAGTCAGTTGCCTTGTGTCACTAGGAACCCTGTTATTTTTAACTATAACCAGGGACCGAAAAAGGGAAGAAAAGAAATGAAAGGGAAGGGAAGCAGAAGGAACATCATTTACGTATTGGCAAGGATTCCTTCAATGACTCCTTATACTGGATACATTGAAGGAATAGTGTATAGAGAGCCACATTTTCAATGATGTTGGGTAACAATAATTATGTTTAATACCTTGATTAATTACCTTCCACCCGATTTAGTCATCTCAGAGATAAAGAACTCCTTGCCAATACGTAAGTGTCTATGTATTTTAATTAAGAGTTTTAGCTGAGCTAAAAGTTCAGGAACTGACATTTTATCAATGTCTGGATGTGGTTTGTAGCTGGCTAGAACCGGCCACGTTGCTCCTGGTCTACCTAGTGGACCGAGCCTGGTGATGTGATCATTATGTTTTAGGGCGCCTTTAAACCAGAGCAGGTGCTCTTGGTATTTTAGTGGAATTTCAATCTCCTCGAACGGAGTGTATTCATCCGGAGGTTCCTCTATTTTATAATAGTGGAAGTCTTTTGTCGTAGCGTGTGCTGCTGGAAAATGTATCCATGAATAGAATACCTCTGTCTGCCGATATTCATGTGCCTCTATCACGAATATGACTGTACCACCTCGTGCTGTCAGTCCATTTTCTATAAGTTTTAGAGTTATAGTTCTTCTTACATTGACCGGAATGATTATAGCATCCGGGTCGGTTTCATGGAGACTTGTGTCTTCCTCGAAGAGTCGAGCTGCTATTCTTGCTCGCTCCCTTTCTTCGTCACTTTCTTCCATTTAACTGACTGAAAGCTTTCTGTTGCAGATCGAGTTTCAAGGAAACAAAGATTAGGTGCACAATATTTTGGAACACTGTATCCTTCAACGTTGATCAAACCAAAAACTAATACATAGGATTCTCATCCTACTAAGTTCCGGCGGATATTAATCTTTCACCCACTCCAGACGTCTATTGGAGTTTTTACGGGGAAAGGGTTCTGTGTGAAAAAGCACGACTGAGTTACTCTAGTGTCTTGCGTTAGATTATAGCCTTACCAAACGTTGGGCGCCATGTAGTGTAGTTCCTATTTTCCCAATAGGCTCTGCCCATTGGAATAACATAAACAGCAGTGTAGACATAGGACTAAGGTCATCTAGGTCTCTACTGACTATGTTAAACTTAATTTAGGTTTGCGCCAGCTAGCTCAGAGATCACTGGAAACTTTCTAGAATGAATAGGGAGGGACAAGCTCCCCTGGCTCAGACAAGAAGGGATTCAGTTTCCGACAATCGCATAAACATGACAACTTTGCTCCCTCAGAATAAGAGTGTATCTCTAGAGTTGTGTGAAAACAATAGACAGCTATTTCACTCTGTCAGCAGTGCATACTTAGTTTCACCAGAATGCAGAGAGATAGAAAGACGGGCGTTTTTCAATAAAAGGTGTTATTTATTGAGAAGTCTTCTTCCTCATGCAAGAGAAATGAATTGCCACAATTGCAATACTTAAAGTAAAGTAAAGTGCGTACAGTAAAAGTAGTATTATGAAATAATACTGTAAAAGCATTGATATGGTTTCTTAGCCATATGATACTTTAAAATGGATAAAATATATACATACATAAATACATTGACTAACGTACTCAACTGGTGCTTCTAACTAAGCCTACCCCGGTGTACCTGACCTAAGCCTAATATGTGGGATGGGACGAGTAAGTAGCAGTTTTAAGTTAAGTTGGTTAAGATAATTTTGCCAAGAATCTGCATCAAGAATTCTCTTAAGGGTTTAGTCAGCTCTGTACCTGGGGAATAGAATGTGGGAGGTCTGGTATCTCTTTCCTCAGGACTCGATATTCCAGCAACCCGCAAGGGTAGGCTGGAAACACCGGAGCTGGATTTTCTCGGCTGGAGAAAAAGACAGCGTCTCTCTCAGTGCGTCAAACAGGAGGGGCGGCTTCCGTGGGCACTCGCATCAGCTGGGCTCTCGGGCAAGTAGATGGCCGCTCTGCTCCAAACCACTGTGTGTTTGCTTAAGGCAACTGTTGGTATTTTATACCTGGAAGGTGCAGAGTTCGACGTAAGGTTGGCCATAAGACGTCACTAAGAACTAACAGTTCTTTCTGGACTTCAGGAGTTCTTGTTTAAATCAAAACAAAAGCAGGGGGTTTTCCCGGGCTGCTGGAGTCTTGGTTTGTTTAAAGAACGCGTTGTGCTTTCTAGGAGTTGATGGGAGTAGCCGTGCTGTGCTTTGGATTGCATGGGCTATTACTGAATATGAATCTGATTCTTATGCCTTTATCAGGATATTATTGATTATAACCTCACAAGGGCATAAATCGTGAATATAGAATTAGGGTCCTAGATATGAACACGACAATGAGACGGGCCCGTTCTCCATTTTTAACCTCAACCTCAGAGAGAAAAAAACAAATCTCAACCATGCAGCAGTGCCACCCATCGCTGCCTTTAATGCAACTTCAACGAGACTCCTTGAAGTTCTTTCAGTCTCATCATGTCAAAACTGGAGCATTTTCAATATTATATACAAGGAAGCCGTAGATGTTGCTTATTCATCTTATGCAACTAATAACCACCGACAAAGCCAATAGTCCTGGCTTGTTCTAGGTGTAATTTTACTTCTTGTAATATTTATCTGGAGGCAATGACCGTTTTTTTTCATCCCACTTAAAGCCCTGCTGTCGGTCAGTTTGTTGGCCGTTTTTTGACTAGTTGTTGACCTGCTTTATATATATAATAAACTTTATTCGGATTTTTTAAAGATCCATAAAAGCAGTACAGGTAAAAATGAATCTGCAGTGCGATATGATTACAGATTACTTAAAAACAGCAAAAGGAGTTTCGGTAATTTATACAGTACTGTTACATTTAAAGGTTTTTCCTGTGTCCGTGTATACATTTCAGAAAGTTAAGAACATGGTAACATGTGGCTTCAGTATCCAAAAGCTGCAAGCTCAACATGGCTACTCGGCATTGTCTAAGACCCCAAGATTTTAAAAGAGTTAGTAACCAAAGTTTGCGGTGTTCCTGATAAAATTTGCAGAACAGAACAGTATGAAGGGTGGTTTGTATTGATTTCTCATCGCATGGACATGGAAGTGGATTTGGGTCCCAAACGTTTGGCGTTGGAAAAGCTACCAGTTTATGAAATATGTTCAGTCTGAATCTTATCAGGAGAAATCGGTCGAAGGTGCCAATGTCGAGGTTTAAATAGGGCTGCATTAAAAGAGTAGATTGGACCATTATTGCGTGCTGCACCGACTGTTTCCCAGCTTCTGATTGTAGTCTCAGATTACCCAGATGGTCCAAAGCTCGTGTTTTTAAGTTGTTTTTTGAGAGTTCTCCAATTTTTTCGGGGTTTGAGTAATATTTTTCTATTCCAAGGTCAAAGAGGAAGGTCCGGATATAGGCCAGCCATTTAATTTTTAAAACGTAGTCCAGAGACATTGCATCTGCCAGTATTGTTTTTGTAATGTCGTTTTTATCTGAAGCCCAGATACGTCGCCAAAGGAGGAGAGGTTGAATTTTCGCAAGATCTTCGATATATGGAACCCCCAATTCTAAGTGGCAGGCGTAAGTCGAAGAACTTTTAGGGGCAGATAAGAGGAATCTGAAAAAATTGTTTTCTGCAATTTGCAGAGAGGTAACATCCGTGTGGCCCCATAGTCCTGCTCCATATAAAGCTGTAGATTGACATTTGGCTTTGTATATGGTCATCAATTCCCTGGGCGGACGTTTTCCTAATTTTTGTGTAAACGACACCAATGCGGCTAATGCTCTTTTAAAACAATGTTTTCTGGCTTCTACTGCTGGTTTCCAGGAGAGTTTATTGTCTATCATGACTCCCAGATAGCAGTATTCATTTGTAGAATCTATTTTTTGGCTGTCAAGATAGATAGAATTGTGCTGTTTCCTCCCAACCCCAGCCTTCATTACGAAAGTCTTTTTTACGTTTATGTGAAGGTCAAGGGTTCTCATGAACTGCGAATATCTGTTAAGGGACCTTTGGAGTTCACGGGGGGTTTGTGCAAGGAGGACGGCGTCGTCCGCGTAGAGCAGAGCGGGGATCGGGCGATGTTTGGCCAGTGGAAGATCGCGGGCACCCTTCAGGAGCTCGACCTCCAAGTTGTTGGTGTAGAGGGAGAAAAGGAAGGGTGCCAGGACACATCCTTGTCTGACCCCACGCTCTACTCTAAAGGACGCCGTCAGTTCCCCCTTTGTGCCGTAGCGGACTCTTGCGGATGGGTTGGAATAGAGTTCCCTTAAAAAGTTTAGGAGTGATGGATCTACCCCCATCTGTGCTAAAAGGGACCACAATTTTGTATGGGAGACGCAGTCGAAAGCCGCGGACAAGTCTACGTAGGTCATATAAAGTTTTGCTTTCTTTGCATGCACATATTTTCCAAAGATTAGCGATAGATTTAGGGCTTGTTCCACAGTACCTAGTCCTTTTCTAAATCCGAATTGCAGGTCGGATAGGATGCCTCTCTCTTCTGCCCAGTCCTGAAGTCTTTCTAGGATCACTCTCCCTGCTATTTTCCCCAGTGAATCCAGCAAAGAAATTGGGCGATAGCAGGCAGGGTCCATGCGGTTACCTTTTTTAAATATCGGCACCATGATGGACCTTGTCCATGACTCCAAAATTCCTATTTTTGCCGTTGCGGTGCAGACCCTTGTTAAAATCGGTGCCCAAAGTTCTGTTTGGTGTTTAAAAAAGTCTGCCGGGACTCCGTCCGGCCCTGGAGCTTTTCCTTTTTTGGTTGAGTTCAGTGCCACAAGAATCTCAGAGATTTCGAAATTTATGTCTATAGGGTATGGTAGGAATGTTTTTTCCTCCTCTTCCGTCTCTTGATCAGAGGTTGATTTTTGGAAGATGCTGGTAAAGTGTGATACCCAAGCTGCTGCGTCTATAGCAGCTTCGATTTTTGGGCACGTGTCGTCTGCCAAGGAGGGAGTTCTTATAATTCTCCAGAAGGCTTGAGGGTTTTTTTCTTGGGCACTGGTGTGGAGTTCATGCCACAGCGCTTGCTTGAGTTCCTCTTTCCTCTTTTTCCTTGTTTTGTGATATTCACTTCTGAGGGTGGCTATTGTGCGGGGGTCCCTTTCATTTTTGTTTAAGGCTAGCTTCAATTTTGTATGAGCCTTGGTACACTCTTGGTTGAACCAGCCTTTGGGCCGGGATGGGCCGGATTTTTGTTTTGCTGTAAGTAAAACCTTTAATTTGTCCATAATTTGGGCAAAGTTGTTTAGAAGCTCCACGTCCTTTGTTGCTATGTCCAAACAAGTTTTGATTTGGGGATAGACTGATTTTATTAGCTCTTTGGTAAGTTCTTCTGGGTTTATCCTTCCCCATTTTATTGAGTACCCGTTTACTTTATCCATATTGATATTTTCCTGGGTCAATGCATTGGCTATTGTTATTGGAGAACATTGTTGGTAATTTAGTAAGACTTCCAAGGTTAATATTGCATGGTCACTTTGAGGATTCGGTTTGACTTCAAAGTTTTTTACTCTTAGTTGTAAGGATGTTGATATTATTATGAAGTCTACCGTGGTTTTATAGCCTCTTCCTATATAAGTAGGTGCTAGTGAATTATCTCCATAGTCCAAGGTGTTTACTATCTGGAGATCCAGGTCGGATAGGAGATCATTCATTTGTCTGCCCATTTTGTTATGCAAGAAATGGGTGAGTGAGAGGCCGTCTTCTGTCACCATGCCAGGACATTTTCTTTTTTGGTTGGGTACAGGCGTGAAGGTTGAAATCGCCTGCCCATATTATTGTTGCCGGGCCTCTTTCTCCTTGTTTCATTCTGAGGGTAGTTAATTTTTCGTGGAGGTGGGCCAGGACTCCCTCAAAGTCTAGTTCATCCAGGTTGTTATAAAAATTAATGATAACCATTGACTCTTTTTTCTGGAGGAAAAGACCAAGAATCTGCAAATTAGAGGCCAGTTCTATAACCTTTATTTTAGCGTTTTGGATAGTGTTGGCTACATAGATGCACAGGCCTCCCTTTGGTCTACCTATGTGTCCCGGCTGTGCGAGAGAGGAGTACGTTTTGTACCCCTGCAGGTGATGTTCTCGTAATGACCATGTCTCCTGTATGCATATTATTTGATGATTGTGCGTGTGGTGCATAATTGTCCCATCCTCTATTTTTGTCCTTAGTCCAGCGATGTTCCACGAGATCAGGCTCAGGATTGTTGGACTATCCCTTGAGCTTTTTACTATTTTTGGTTCGTTAAGGATCTCTGGGGCTGGAGGGATCTCTGGGTCTAGGGGGACTAATGGGGAGACCGTGGGTTCCGATAGGTCTGTGTGGATTTGGGAGTGTTCTTGTGGCTGTGGTAGTCAGTCAACGCACTCTAAGGCGCTATACCTGTTTGCTAAATGAAGGCCATTCCAGCTATCCCAACGTGTGGGATCACTGTGCTTTCTCCAGTGATCCTGTCCACTCCATTCATCCCTATCTCTGCCTTGATGATTAAGGCCTAGTGGGTTGAATGGGGGAAACCGTCCTTGCCGCGGCTGCTGCCATTGGTGAGTGTTGTGTTGCGTGGATTGCTGGGGTTGCCACCACTGTTGGGTGGTATGATGTGGGTAATGAGAAGGATGAGCAAGTGGTTGGGTAACAAGGTGTAGAGGTTGAGGAAATTGGGAGGGTGGTTGCCACTGGAAAACTGATTGTTGTGGAACTTGTGGGAATCGTGGCATGTGTGGGGGCTGCTGGTATTGATGCATATTGTATTCGGAGGAATTTATGGGCCCAGTGTTTGATGGGAAAGCGGGACAGGGGAAATTTTGCCTTGAGGATGGGGGTAGGAAATAGGACAAGGGAAGGGGATTTATTTGGGTGGCGGGTCCTCTATTGGGTGAGTTACAGATATAATTTGATGCCCCTATCTCCCTAAATTTGATACTGATGACGTCCCCCACTATTGACTTCGTGCTTCTGCCAACCCAATCTCCTCTGCGTGCGGAGAAGATATCACCCCTGATGTGTGCGGGTAAGGGTTTATGGAGTTGGAGCCACTGGGCACATTTATTCCTCAGCTCTGCGAAAGTTTCTCTTACACCCTCCTTCAGTGGGGGTACAGCTGTTAACACCACCACGAAGGGAGAAGCTTCCGGGGGTAAATTGATTATTTTGAGCCGAGACTGCTTGAGCTTCAGTTCTAGTGGTTTTTCTGGGGAGAGGGTCTCTACTGGAATGGTGGTGTTTCCATTATTGCCTTTTACTTGTCGGTTGTTTGTTTTAGTTTGACCTGCTGGATCTATTTGTGTAGCGGGGGGGAGATCTACCGCGACCGGGGTGTCTGGGGGGGCATCTTGATTACTCCCTTTTTTGGCTAGGAGTTGTGTTGCTGCCGCCTTTCTGGTTGGTAAAGTGTTAGGCTTGTTTGTTGTGCCTGTTATTTGTTTGATACTAGATGGTTTTTTTGGGAGTGTTTCCTTTGCCCCGTGCGTTGGAGCGGGACCATTACCGCTTGTCTTACAACTGCATTTCGTATTGATTAGTGACGTGAGTCTGTCCAACTTTGATATTAGGGGTTTCATCTGTGCTGTAATTTTGGCTTCGAGGTCTGATTTGAGGTCCATAACCATGTTTTCCACCCAACAGGGGATACCTGCCGAGGAGTTTGGGGTGGGCGTGATCAGATTGTGATTCTTTGTTTTTGTTTTAGATTTTTCCTTGATATTTGGCATAGCCTTAAGGAGGGTGGAGGTGTTTTTCCTTGTTTTTGTTGGTTCTAAGGTCGTTACTGGATCAGGTAGTAAGGGATTACTAATGACACTCTGGTCTAATTTTTCAGTTGGTGATTGGCAGACTTCTAAGTCTGGGGTTGCCTCAAGGTCGACATATGATTGATCAGAGTCTGTTTGGGTTACGGATAAATCTACAGAATTTGGAACAGTCATCGTAGGAACGATAGTTAGTGGCAATGGAAAAGAGCAGTTATTAGCAACCTGGTGAGCAGGGGAATTTGCGGTGGCAAGTGAACCGAGCGAGGAGCGTTTGGCCTGCATGAGGTCCAGGGAGACTCTTTTCTCCAGTAGGATGATGCTCTTATCAATGGTGTCGTTTACCCTGGATATGAAAAGGTCTATGGGACCGGTCACTTGTGTCACCAGTGTAGCTTTCTTAGACGTGCTTCTGGTTTTGGGGCGCATCGTGATCGTCAGTGATGTACGTCAGAGATCGTGGGGGCCTGCGGGAACGAAGTAAAATACAGGGTGACAGGGCCGGGGCCGTCCTCTGCCGTCCTCGAACGGCCTCAAACGGCCCTGTCTTTGCCCAGTCTTAGCCCGGGCTGCGTCCCGCGCTGCGGGAGTGAAACGCTATTAAGTAGATGGCGGTTTGGGCGGGGGGCGGGCCAGCAGGGAGAGCGGACCGGAAGCTCTTCAATGGTCTCGCAGGGACTTCTGGGAGATGAAGTCCCTGCACACTCGCAGCCCCGCTGGTGCCTCACGCCCCTTACCGCCTTTCCGCCGAGGTCCTCACTTGAGCACGCAGACAGCAGCCGAGACTGGGGCTCCCCTGCGAAGCGGCGCCCGCGAAGCGGGTGCGGCGAGTTGTTAGCAGGGAGCCTCACACGTCGTAGCAAGAAGTGCGCTGTGCAGTCGGTGGCCTCTTCGCAAAACAGTAAGTGTCCCACTGGGCGGGGATTGCCGGTGCACTTTTGATGAGTTTAGATGGGCGGGGGGCGGGCCAGCAGGGAGAGCGGACCGGAAGCTCTTCCGTGGTCTCGCAGGGACTTCTGGGAGATGAAGTCCCTGCACACTCGCAGCCCCGCTGGTGCCTCACGCCCCTTACCGCCGAGGTCCTCACTTGAGCACGCAGACAGCAGCCGAGACTGGGGCTCCCCTGCGAAGCGGCGCCCGCGAAGCGGGTGCGGCGAGTTGTTAGCAGGGAGCCTCACACGTCGTAGCAAGAAGTGCGCTGTGCAGTCGGTGGCCTCTTCGCAAAACAGTAAGTGTCCCACTGGGCGGGGATTGCCGGTGCACTTTTGATGAGTTTAGATGGGCGGGGGGCGGGCCAGCAGGGAGAGCGGACCGGAAGCTCTTCCGTGGTCTCGCAGGGACTTCTGGGAGATGAAGTCCCTGCACACTCGCAGCCCCGCTGGTGCCTCACGCCCCTTACCGCCTTTCCGCCGAGGTCCTCACTTGAGCACGCAGACAGCAGCCGAGACTGGGGCTCCCCTGCGAAGCGGCGCCCGCGAAGCGGGTGCGGCGAGTTGTTAGCAGGGAGCCTCACACGTCGTAGCAAGAAGTGCGCTGTGCAGTCGGTGGCCTCTTCGCAAAACAGTAAGTGTCCCACTGGGCGGGGATTGCCGGTGCACTTTTGATGAGTTTAGATGGGCGGGGGGCGGGCCAGCAGGGAGAGCGGACCGGAAGCTCTTCCGTGGTCTCGCAGGGACTTCTGGGAGATGAAGTCCCTGCACACTTGCAGCCCCGCTGGTGCCTCACGCCCCTTACCGCCTTTCCGCCGAGGTCCTCACTTGAGCACGCAGACAGCAGCCGAGACTGGGGCTCCCCTGCGAAGCGGCGCCCGCGAAGCGGGTGCGGCGAGTTGTTAGCAGGGAGCCTCACACGTCGTAGCAAGAAGTGCGCTGTGCAGTCGGTGGCCTCTTCGCAAAACAGTAAGTGTCATTCTGATGTGATTCGCGCCAATGTGTGGTATAAACTGCTAGAAAATGTTACACCTGTTACTTTATTCTGCTCTCTCTGCAGGATGGCACTGAGATTTACAAGCCCTGCTTTATGGTCAGGTGAGCCGGTTTTTACTTTTGTTTTTTATGATATTAATGCAAACATTGCCTGCAGCAAACTCAAATCAGTGCAGTCCTTCCATACCTTACAAAAAACGTATACAGCATGTGGTTACAAGTTGAAAACTGCGCTAGTTAGCAAACATGGGACACTTTTCTAGCTAAGTAACTCCCTAATGGGGGCCCCTTTTATTTTGGTGCAGAGGCCTATTTTCTGTCCCATTCTGATGCTGCATGTCAGGCAGGGCCACTGGAATTATGCGATTATGCGGTGGCGGCGATTGCTGCATAATTATGCATTTGACACATTTTACCAACTAATCCATCAGCTGCTGCATAATCTACACATTTTAACAACAAAATTGTTTTCTATCTCAAACAGTTAAAAAGTTACTAAAAATGCAGCAACACGTCTTGCCGCATGTCGAAAGGCCCTTTGAAAAGCTGGAATAGTCAACTTTGTTTCCCACTACTAAATGTGGAGATTAAATGGTTACTAATGGAGGTGCAACCAGTGCCCAAACAGTGTTACCAAGTTTAAAAATAGCAAAAAAATGAAGTAAAACTATTTGGAAATGTGCCGGGTCGTGCCCCATAATTTGCCTTTTTGTTGCCACATAATTTACTCACCCTGCCACATAATTTAACCCTTTCCTGCCACATAATTCCAGTGATCCTGCTGTTAGGGTAATCCATGGCAGTGATTTTGTTCCCGTTTATATTTCTCATGCTTTACTGATTCTTGCACTCCCCAAGAGGGCTAGCTCTTTACAGCATGTGTGTTTGTGTATTTTATTTCACAGCATATTACTATTGGATCATGCACCCTTTGTACTGAGTAACCTCCAGGTGTTTATAACAGGCTCCAGTTGAGGACTTTGGTGCTGAGGCTGTTGGCAGTACAACTTTCACACTATGCCTGTCTTTGGGTCAAAAAGGTGTTCAGATTACATGACCATTCAAAATATGGCCTCTGTGCAGAGCATAAAGAGCAATGGTCCTGCATTCCAGTTGTGATGGCAAACTTGTGTTGACAAATGAAAAAATTATCTGCCAGCCAGCAATGGGGTACAAAAGGGGATGATTGGCAGAGCGTTTGAGCAAATCAAACACTCACCCCCAGTCAACTGATCTGGGTTTAATCCATCACCGTTCTTTAGCTCACTGCGCCACCCCAGTTCAGACATGGCCATATGCAAATCAGTCTGACCCTGTGCCCCATGGGAACAGTCCAGCCCGAACTGCCAACTCCATGTCTTCCCTGTACCGGAAACAAGCATCCTGGGACCGGTTTCTGGCATTTCAGCCATCATCAGCCAGGCTAGCTTGAATCCAGTGGCAGAGTGAGCAAGGGATTCACGTCTGAGCATACCCTGCCACACTTAGGGAGAACAAAGCGAAACAAAAGGGGGTGATGGACGGAGCGCTTGAGCAAATCAAACACTCACCCCCAATCAACTGATCTGGGTTTAATCCATCACCATTCTTTAGCTCACTCCACCACCCCAGTTCAGACATGGCCATATGCAAATCAGTCTGACCCTGTGCCTCATGGGAACAGTCCAGCCCGAACTGCCAAACTTGTATTGGCAATTGAAAAAATTATCTGCCAGCCAGCAATGGGGGCTGGGAATCATGCTCTGCTTGCTCACACTTGTGGTGACACAAAAAGCGTTACAGTCCATGGGGGGGGGGGGGCACTTACATTACAGGCACTACGTACCCATGGTACAATATACTAGGGACATATGGGCTTGTTAACTTATTCCAATTGTGTGTAAACCAATATGAAATACACATTTTAAGGGTCAGAGCACTAGCCGTGAGGTCTGATTGGCAGGACTCAGTGCACCAGAATCAAACAGCCAGCAGCATCAGTCCAAAGGATTGGGTGATCATGCAAACACTCACAGCAGCACACCTAAACAACCGGCAAGCACCCATTTACATACTCTTCACGGAAGGCAGTGCCTAGTGTCCTGCCACCTACATCCCGCCACATCATAACCTCTGTGTGAGATTGCACACCCCTAAAGACCAAAGTCTTTTTACTCAGTCATGCCTGCCTAAACTGTTCCATACCCAGTTATCCATCCACACATCCACCCCAAACACTGTCCGACGCCCTTGGGCAAAGTTAGTGCTTTACAAGTTTATATTAATTCATTCATTCATGGTATCTAGCTGTATGTTCTATTACCCCAACCACAAACCATCCCTTATCTGCGTCATCAGTTGGGAAATCTCAATAAGGTTTAATTCTGCCCGAATCCAAAACACCACAGCCCCAAACCTGGAGTCATGCCATAGTCCACAGCCACCAGAGACCCATACCTAGCATGGGAAGCGCGATGTTCCTTACTTCACATCCTTTCACCCCCTCCACCCCACAAATGGAACACATCCACACCTAACATCCATACCCCCTCGGACACAGGAACCCCCACTTTATTAGTAGGTGTGCTACTGAGAGAATCAGCATTTACTTTTTCATTTTTGACTGTACCTTTCTTTTATATAGCACATCATTCCATCCTTTTGCGACCTGCACCCATTGAAATGCTATGTGTTTTTACCTATTAAGGATGAATTGATGGGTGGGTTGGCATAGTTAGGGCTCTAACATATGAATTACAACTGACATCTGTCAAGGGTACATTTGGGGTTAATTCACAATAACAGCCTCACAGGTTTAACCTCTTGTTTTTTGGTTAGGATCACCGGCATCACATTGAGATTTGATTGGCAGGGAGATGAAAAGGATGCCATCCATAAGGTTACCATATTTTTAAAAGGTAAACCTGGATCACACAAAGTCTCAAGGATCGTTTGGTATTTCATCACTTTCACGTGTGTGATATCTATTTCTGAGACCAAGTCTGAGATTTTAATGATACAAAATGGAACATTGATTTCTTTAACTTTTTAGGTCTCGCCTAGGGAATGCAGCGCATGTGCTGCTTCGCCTTGGGGAGACTATTGTTGTGGGTTTGGTGCGCGAAGAGAGACAAACCATGTGCACACCCGGCCTGCTCAGACAAGAGCTGTGCACGTGCACCGCGTGTCTTTGGCTGATGGCTCCTGAGTTTCTCTGCAGCTGACTCTCCAATCTGGAACCAGGCAGGGTCCTCTCACCCCTACGGACTCCGGCCCACTGCCTGCTCTGTGACTTCTCACCACCAGCGGGGCTCTCAGGACCACTGCAGTATCGCTGCAGCTCACTCTGACGGGAGCAGGTAAAAGAGGCTCTGGAGTCCGGCTCAGAGTCTGTGCAGGGAGAGTCTTCGGCAGCCGAGGGTGGGCAGGCTGGAGACAGCTCACCGAACCTGGGCTTGCATGAGTTATTCGGTATGTCCTTCCTTACAGCCATCTGTCTTATTTCTTTCCATTTAAACCTCTCCGTCCTTTCCACTTCTCCTCCTGTTTCCACTCCTACTCTGAAAGGGTCATACAAAATATATCTCTCAATAAGCCCCCTTCTGCGCCTCTGTTCCGCTTCTTTTTTTCACGTTGCTTATTCCTCTTCAGTGAATGTTTAGTCCCCCAACCCCTTCACACCTGTAATTCTCTCATTAACTCTGAGCACTCGCAACGCCTTCTCCCGCCCTCTCGCGCCTTCCACACACCCTTCCCTTTCTCTCTGCTTCCAACTTCTCCTGTAAAGAGCACACGTGTCCCTTTCCCCATGAGCAACCCACTCTGTGTTTCTCTGTTGTGATTCTGGCATTTGTAGTTCTGCATTTATAATGAGCGTACTAAATGTGAAGAAAACAGAACTGACAGTCAATGTGGGATTTGGACTAGTGGACATGTAGTGCCAAACTTCACTCACAGCAGAGGCACAGCTAGTTTATCAGCAATGCAAGCGTGTTTCACATGCACAGGGCACTTAGCGCATGGGCAGCAAGAAGGCAATATTTCCGACGCAGTGGCCCCCATATGGTCCATGTCCACTGGGGACGGGTGGACCACACTCCCCAGTACTACAGCTCAGCAGGCAGGTTTCTTCAGGGCTCTGGCAGTGGCACAGACTGCCCCCCTCGATGTTGGCCCCAGCACGTGCTGGATGGTCAGCCGGGGTGGTCCTCACTCCACTGGGGGCCACAGCTCCCCCCCTACTTCTTCCCCAAACCGCACTGTGCAACAGCCTGTGGCAGCGATCACCAAGGCAGGGGAGCCAGTATCTTCTCACCATCACCGCCACCAATGAGGCACAGGCCGTCCCCACTGAAAGCCACTTCAAATGGTGGCCATCAGGCGTCCAGACAAACTCCGCTGGTTCAGGTCTCTGTCCGCTGTCGGCCTGAAGTGTCTTATGCTGATTACAGGATGTGAACAGCAGCATTAGGTAGGATTACAGGATCTGGCCAGCGGGGGGTTAAGAGCTGTCAGGCATGTTGACTGGCTGCGCCCCCATGTCTTCACCTTTTTACTTTTTATTCAAGCATGTCATCATTCAGAGGACTAGAACAAGCAAAGGCAAAGCAAATAGTTCTAGCTTAAAATTCAAAATGCAAGCAAGGTCTATTGCCTTTGCCATTGCTTTAGATTGAATTAGGGTCCAGTGTTCACTTGCCCCTTGACACAAGGGAAAGGTTGATGCTCTGATGTTCTGGGACAGCAGTCAAATTGAAGGACTGTTGTGAGCACTGTGGCAGTTTTCATTTAGGCAGTTTACTTTCATGCAGTTAGCCTTTCCTCTATCTCTATTAGAGAGTGAAGTTCCTCAAGCACATGCAAAATAAATGCTGATCTCATCATGGCCAGCAACCTGTAGTCAGACATATTTCTGTTCAGGTTAATGTGTGTAGTCATTTGAAGATGGCCCCTTACATAGTAAGCTTCTAGTTTACAAATATTGAGGCTCAATGTCACCATTTGGATGGTGCTGATGCATTTACATCATGTTTAGTTTAGTTTTAGAAAAGATTTACTGTCTAGTGATTAGGAGAGGTTTTCGTGCTAGAATTATCGCCAGACCAGATTCACACCAGATTGCCAAATCGACCAATTGGGAACTGATTACAGATACTGTGCAGAAAGTGTCCTTCACCGAGAGCACACATCCTGCTTCTGCAGCAGAGCTCTGAATCTGCAGGCAGCTGTTCAAAGCATATTTACTGTGTGATCCATCCTAAGAAACCTGTATGGCAGGTTTGCTATTTCATGCTTTGGATGAGGTTTAGCATAGTCCAAGAAATAGCTTTAGTGTGTTAGGATGTCAGAAACTCTACAACAATGTTAGAAATATTTATCTTGTTTTTCCTGAGCGTTACATGGTTAAGCACGAGACTAAAGGTTTTAAAATAAACATTTTAAACCACATCTCATTTCTTAAGTTGAGTGTCATATTCATAAATAAAAGACTGTTTGGATTGCCACTGTATCTCTGAGCTAATCTAATAAGCATTTGCAATGCAATAGGTCTCGCATTTGCAAGAGTTTGAGCTATTGGCATTGTAAATGACAATGCCTTTTATTTATGTGTTTTGAAAACCTACAAGCGCTGGGTAAACACGCACTTTGTATTTATTGTCGTTACATACGAGAAGCAAGGCTGGCAGTAACTGCGCCTCTTTTACTGCCAGCCTTGCTTCTTAAAAGCAAGGACTATAAGAACGCTTGCAGGTTTTAAAACATATAGATAAATGCCAATAGCACAAACTCTCGCAATGGCGAGATCTGTTGCAATGCAAATTCTTGTTGTATTTGAGGCCACACACGCCATGTTTCTTTTCTCGTCTTGTTCCAGCTCTCGTAATCCATGGTCATGAATTGTCCAGAGTCTATTTCACTATTGGTTGACTCTGGTGTTTCTGGTTCTCAATGCTCTTTACCTTACTGATTTTTCTCCATTTGGTTCCTTTGTGCATCACCAGAGAAGCGGCCCGGCCCGGCTACATCAAGAGAGCCACTGACGGGGCATCTGGCTTAGTCTTTTGTAGTCCTGAATTCCAATGGCTTTTGAGAACTGCAGTTTTACCCGAATCACTGTGACTGCACCTGTTGCATTGCATTTGGTTATTGTTTTTTTCTTCTGTTGTCTTTTCCTAAGTTAATATTCCACAAGTTTGGAAAAGGTTCGATTTTATGTGGGCGATGGATGCCTCACATTTAGAAGTGTGGGGTGGCGCGGACGTTTATAGTTTAAATCCCCAAAGGTCCTGGTGGTGCACATCCAAAGACGATGGCTACGCCCTTTCATGCTACCCACCATGACAAATGACCAAGGGGTCCTAATGTACAAAGTTATAACATGGAACGTCAATGGCCTGAATGATCGCACACAAACTGAGGTCGCGCTGTGCCGGGCCAGGGCCCTGGGCCCTGCTGCACCCCTCCTCCAAGAGACCACCTCCTGAGCAGTAATTGCGCTTTCCTGGGCTGTTTTGGTTGCAACCGTCTACCACGCTGGGTTTACTATGGGATCTAGAGGTGAGGCAAACCGGTTGCATAAAATATTCACATCGGTGGCAGGTACGGCTCGTGCAGGTAAGAGCGGTGGGGCCGAGTGTGGGGGAGGGGGGGATTCAACAGACGCCCACGAGGGAAAATTAAATAAATAATGACCCCAATCCTGAGAGGTCTTACAAGTGCATAGCTGCAGTCCCAGATGGATACACTATAATTAGGGAGAAACTTCAATAGTATCATGTGGCCGTCCCTCAACATTAAAGACATGAGAGCCAGACAGACAGAGGCTCTGGATGGACTCGCGGACAGACGATGGACGGAGATACCTACATCATGGTGAAGGAACTCCTCTTGGCCGCACAGGACCTACCCACAATCAATCAATCAGGGAATTATAAGCGCGCTGGTCACCCATGAGGGTCTCAAGGCGCTGAGGGGGGGGGTCCGCAGATCGGTTCCTTGAGGGTCTTCCTGGAGGTGTTCAGGGAGGGGGAGCGTCTGATGTCTGCCTGTAGTTTGTTCCACAGGGAATGGACCAGGTCCAAATGGCTACAAGTAGAATTCTACCAGAAATGAGCCCTGAGGCCTCACAATTCCCCAGACGATGGAGATGTTTAACAAGGCCTCAGGGCTCGGAACCCTCCCCCCAATTCATGGAACACCATTGTGGTGGTGCTTCCTAAATCAAACAAACCATTAACAGATTGAGCCTCCTACAAGCTGACCAGAATAATGAGGCTGAGATACTGGCAAAGGCACTCACCGTTCTGATTAACCACAATCAGAATGGCTTTTATGCCAGCGAGGTGAATGCGACACAGCATTCACGGACTCCACAGTAGACTAGCAAGAGCCGGTGAGAGATCTAAATCGACAATATTAACCCAGCAGGACTTTGAGAAGGTCTCAGCTCAGTCGAATGGCCATTCCTTCACTCTGTCTTGGAGTCCATGATTTTTGGCACCTTCTTCCTAAAGTGCGTACACCTACTACATAATAATCCATGGGTGAAGGTCAGACTTAATGGCGTTTTTTCTAGACAGGGTTCCCCTGCTTCTATGTCTCGTTGCCCTTGTGTCAGAGCCATTGGCCAAATGTGTTATACGCAATGCCCAGCTGTGGGGTTTGAGGAGGGCACGGGGTGCAGAGCACCATTTCTTCCTGTATGCAGATGGTGGCCTGATGTTCATGCAGGAACCTGAGGTCTCGATTTCCTAATTAACACATATGATGCAGGTATATAGAGATGCTTCAGGAATCGAGTTAACTTGGGTTTGATTTTAAAATGTATAAAGCGCAACGAATGCCCGGAGGCGTTTTGGCGCTAACACTAAAAAAAAAAAAACGAAGTCAAAGCAGAGGTAGGTGCATTAGATGTCTGTTTGGTAGGTACATTAGATGTCTGTTTGAAAGAGCCAGGTTTTTAGAGATTTCCTGAACATGATGAGGTTCGGACTATTTTTGATCGTGATGGGTAGGCTGTTCCAGAGTTTAGTCACTCTTACCAAGAAACACCTGCCACCCCAGCGAACCTGTTTAAATCTGGGTGCTTGCAGCAGCTTCTGATGAACTGATCTAAGATTCCTAGAAGGAGCATAGTACTTTATTCTGGAGGTCAGATAGAGGGGACCTCTACCATGAAGTGCATTAAATGTGATGCAAAGTGCCTTGAAAGCTATTCTTTTCTGGACAGGTAGCCAATGGAGTGCCACCTGTCGCTGGGCCACTGATTCATGCCTAGGAATGTTCAGGATTAATCTGGCAGCTGCATTCTCCAGACGTTGAAGCTTCGTCAAATATTGATTTTGAATCCCAAGATACAGGGCTTTGCCATAGTCCAACCTGGATATTGCAAGGGCAATTACCACTGTTTTCAGGGTCTTAGGGGGAATAATAGCTCGAATCTTTCTAATCAGCTTAAGAATGGCCCAGAACCTTGCTGTAAGGACATAGATCTGAATGTCAAAAGTTAACCGATCTTCAAAGATCACCCCGAGATTTCTGACTTTAGAGACCGGTTGGGGAGACTCACCAGCTCAGTAGGCCACCATTCAGGCGACCAGCCCAGAGGATTAGTTCCCAAAAGCAAAACCTCTGTTTTGCTGCCGTTTAATTTCAAACAGTTGGATTACATCCAGCTATTCACCTGTGCCACGCATGTATTAAAGCGATCTGCCACCTCACTTTCTTTGTTGGTAATAGACACCACAATTTGTGTGTCGTCGGCATAGCTGATTATTGAAAACCCATACTGTCTGACGAGAGCAGCTAAAGGGGCCACATATACATTGAAGAGCATAGGGCTTATGGAGGATCCTATAGGCACTCCACAATGCAGATTAAAAATGTGTGAGCTGGTACCTCCCACTTCTACCCTAAAAGATCGTTCAGCAAGATAGGATAGAAGAAGCCTTAGTGACAGGCTGTGAACACCCAGTCCAGATAGTCTCGAGATTTGGATATTATGATTGACGGTATCGAAGGCCGCCGATAAGTCTAATAATATTAAGGCGGCCTTCCTGCCTCCATCGAGAGATTGCCTAAGCTCTTCACTAGCTGTGACTAGGGCCGATTCAGTCCCATGTCCTTCTCTAAATCAGTTTTGAGAATGGTCCAACAAATTATTCGAGGCGAGAAAGGTGGAAAGTTGGGTATAAGAAGTTTCTCCAGGACCTTTGAGCAAAACGGAATTCTGGAGATTGGACGATAATTGTTGGCGTCATCGGGGTTCAAATTGGGTTCTTTTAGCAGGGGAAGCACCGATGCTCCTTTCCATGCCATTGGGAACTTTCCATGATGTATAATTCCCCTGAACAAATCTAGCGGAGTACTAAGCTCTTTGGGGCAGAGCTGATAGATTTTGGGGGGACAAGGGTCAGAGGGAGCCCCTGATTTAATTACTTTAATAGTTTGGATGATTTGATCCCTACTGGGTGGGGTGAAGGAAAAATTCAGAATGTCTGTTGAGGGGACAGTATTTACGTTAGGCTCAGTGGGAATGTTGCGAAAAGTGTCATAAACTACTTGCAATTTATCAACAAAAGCCTGGCCTAAAATATTGCAGAAATCTGCATTATTACTCTAAATCCCTTTCTAGGGGATTTTGGCCAGCTTTTTCATTGTCTTGAAGAGCTCTTTACTCGAGTTGTTAGATGCTGCGAACTTATCCGAGTAGTTTCTTTTTTTTCCCCGCTTAATTAGCTTTTTGTAAAAGGCCAGACTGAGCATATTTCTTTTTTAACTCTATATTATAATTCAGTCTCCATTGTTTTTCTGTCCTATGACATAGCTGCTTCTGGAGCCTTAGGGTCTCTGAGAACCAAGGTTCAGATGTTTTTTTCCTTCTTGTCGAGGAGGTAAGGAGAGGCGCAGCTGTGTTGGGCGCCTGAGAAATCCAGTCGCTAAGATTGTTGACCACATGTCTAACCCCAAATTAGGTGCATTCTTTTGGAGAGAAGTGTAAAAAAGATCCAGATCAATTTTGTCCCTATTTCGATAGGAAAAGGTTGAAGACGACACAGATCCTATATGTGATTGAGCAGAGGCTTTAATTGTGAATATGATAGCTCTATGATCAGACCATACCACCGGAAGAATTTTGTCAATACTGATCATAGGATTGGACGGAAAAATACCATCCAGAGTGTGACCCGCATCATGGGTACACTCTTTAACCAACTGTTCCAAGCACAGCCCAGCCAATGCCTCAACAAGGTCACCATTACTAGTACCTAGAGAGCTCTCAAGATGGTAGTTAAAATCCACTAAAATAGTATCGCTTGTGTGGTTTATACTAGATTCCAAAAATGGGGTAAGAATGTCGAGCAGCGGGCGCTGGGCTTTAGGGGGGTGATAAATTAGAAGACCATTCAAGGAATCCTTGTGGTTCAATAGGACCTGAAACTCGAGCAGTTCACAGTCCGACGATGTGCCCAGTGGGGAAGCTTTCACTGAGATATCGTTTTTAGCAAAAATTGCCAGTCCACCCCCTCGTTTATGTGTCCTGTCTGCTCTAGTAATGTGAAATTTTGGGGGAAGTGCTAATATTAAGTCCGGATCGGAAGATTCATTGGCCCAAGTTTCTGTAACAAATACTAAGTCTAATTTGTGACTGTCGATCAACTCAGCCACCTCCAAGTTATGTTTGATTAAGGAGCGGGTGTTGAGTAGCATAGCCCTGAACTGTGTGCTAGACTCTTGCTGTGTGTATGAAGTCAGAGACAATGGTAGCGAGAAAGAAAAGCAGAGATCACAGTCTGAGCACTTACTGGGCTCCATCAGAGTGTCAATCCTGGGACAGCACGGGAGTTTGGGATCAGATTTCCACCCCCATAGATCTTCCCGAGAGTAAGAAATGAGCCCTGGAGTTGTACAGACAGGGGTTCTGTCCCTCGGCCCGGCCAGGCGCGGATGGGCGCAGACGGGCTTGCCTTTGGCGCGCCGCCGGCGCGTCCGCTGCGCGTGCGCATAGGCTTGCCCTAAATAGCGTGAAGTGCCAGGGCGCTAGAGCGCTAACCGCGCTTCAGGCTCCAGGGGGGCCCTCTGAGCAAACGGCACAGGCCGCGTCGGATCGGGGCCAAGGAGCAACCGGAAATGAGGTGGTACAGGTACGAGGCTTTTAAGGTGAATAGTTTCTCGAACTTGCTATTTTAAATATAAACGGACAGAGCTACATGCAAGTTTTAAAATAAACAAAGGAAACTTGAGGCAGTTTTAAAAACAATATTCACCAAAGCTCCCAGTCCCGCATCCTCCTGGAACAAGCAGGAAAAACAACCGGAAATCTAAAGACGTTCTCACAGGTCAGTCTAGCCCAAACCCGGGAAGTTATTTTAGCGTGCAAGTCAGGTGCCCCCTCCGATTCCTGCCCTCCCAGAATCCTTCATCAACTGATTGAAGTTGTTAATCCCATCATAAACAAAATAGTAAATACCTCCCTCAGCACAGGCATTGCCCCCCTAGGGTATGGAAACAAGGCATTGTAAAGCCCTTAATGAAAAAACCGAATAAATCCCCCTCCGACCTTACCAATCTCCGCCCAATTTCACTTCTCCCAGTTCTGGGAAAAACCACGGAACAGTTAGTCTACAGAGAACTCAAAAACCATCTAGAAACTAACAATATCCTCCACCCCCAACAATCAGGTTTTCGCCCCCAGCACTCGACGGAAACAGCCTTGATCGAATTGACCGATTCCATAAAACTATTACAGGACCAAAGAAAGAACGCCGTGCTGATTTTGTTGGACCTCACAGCAGCGTTCGACACAATCTCTCACCCTATACTCCTGGACAGACTTAGGGACATCGGCATCACCGACCTGGCATTGGACTGGATAACATCCTTTCTAACAGAAAGATCACAATCCATCACACTAGGACCTTTCAGTTCTGCAGAGAAAAAGATTCGATCTGGAGTCCCACAAGGCTCCATCTTAAGCCCCCTGCTTTTTAACGTCTACCTTATTCCCCTTATTTCCCTGATCGAATCATTCGGCATTACTGTTACATCATACGCCGACGACACCCAACTCATAGTCCCGTTACATGAGAACTCAACGACTGCCGAACAAAATCTAAAAAAGTGCTTGAAAGACGTCTTTCTGTGGATGGAAACAAACCACCTTAAGTGCAATACTAGCAAGACAGAAATCCTCCCCATGGGGAAAAACGCCAACTTCTGTCCTCATCTTTGGTGGCCTGAGGACTCCACAGCTCCCCCCCCCAGACCGTCACAACAGCAAGAAACCTCGGAGTCATCTTCGATACTGACCTATCCTTTTACCAACACGTCAGGAAGGTGGCAGGAAGCTGCTTCGGAATCATCAAATCCCTCAAAAAATTCTTTGACTTCCTACCAACGGATGCTAGAAAGGAGATAGCGGTCGCGCTAATCCTTTCGCGCCTTGATTACTGCAACGGTCTAATGGCAGGTGTGAAAAAAGTCACACTCAAAAAACTGCAGAGCGTTCAGCATTCCGCTGCCAGATTGGTGCACAAACTTCCCAGGAGGTCCTCAGCATCAACTGCTCTGAGAACCCTCCACTGGCTGCCTCTGCACAAAGGAATTCTTTTCAAGATCCTAATCGTTGCCTTCCGGGCATTTAACCTCACTGGCCCCAAATACCTAATTAAACGCTACCCACATTACAACCCCCAGAGGACCCTGAGATCCTCCAACAACAACTTGCTAAAACTAGCTAAATTCAACTTAAAAACCAAAGGGGGTAAAACCCTGACCCATCTATCTTCCAGAGCATGGAATTCCATGCCCCACCACCTGAGGTCCCTGACCAAAGAAACCCATTTTAGGAAACAACTAAAAACATGGATCTTCAGTCTATCAGACGAGTATGTGTTGGATGCCATCTAATCCTGCCTCTGTAACCACAACCTTATGCATATTTTCCAGTTAGCACCAGGATGCTCCTTCCGGAGTGATAGTTGCGTTCTATAAATACTGAATACCAATACCAATACCAAGTACAGCACACCGCAGACTGACATCGAGCTAGTAGTGTCACAACTGACCCCCTTAGCCACCACTCCCACCAGAGAATCATTCAAACACCTCCACATGTGACAGAAGCAGGGCCCGTTCACATACTTGGGGATACAGATAACTTACAATCCCAAGATATGTTGGGAGCTAAACATAAAGTGCCACGAACGCAAGGTTAGTAACCACTTCACGCTGGAGTGCTCTCCCCCTCAAGCCCATCGGACGCACTGTGTTATTTAAGGATTCCACATTCCCAAAGGCTCTTTACCTTCCAAAACTACCGACAAAGATACCGCTGGGGGCATTGGCGAAATACTATCTGAGATCAATGGCTATGTCTGGCGGTGATTCAGCTGCAAGGGTAGCACATGCCAAGTGTATTCAGTCGCCAACATATGAGGGCCTGGGGGCAGTGGATATACAACTGTACTACTGGACAGCTCAAATGGTTCCAATAAATGACTGGATATTTGGTGACAATGTAGACCCTGCTACCACATTGGGGTTGGGGGTTCCGGGGCTCTGCCCTGTGGTCCTGGCTTTACGGCAAGAGAATTCCGCCACAGGTACACTCGATAACAGCTATCCCCACTGAGTGCTGGCACAGCCAGGGGATGTTTGTATGCTTTGGTGAAAGCTCTCTTTCCAACAACTGACCTCAGTATATGACTTACACCGATCACAGTTCTTTCAACACAGACACGCACTTGGACAATAGGGGACAATCCCTGCACTGGCGCGTGCTCTCTTTCCAACAACTGACCTTAGACGACTTACACCGATCGCAGTTCTTTCCACAGAGACACGCACTAGAACAATAGGGAACAATTCCCGCATTGGTGTGTGTGCTCTCTTTGCAACAACTGACCTTAGACAGCTTACACCAATCGCAGTTCTTTCAACCGACACACTAGAATAGGGAACAATTCCAATCCACTCCCCGGGTACAATCCTTTGGAACCCAAACTTATGCTGGGGAAAATTGGAGGCAAAGATATATCAGAACTATATAGGACACTCGTAATCAACACACCCAACACCATGACGCGCCTGAGGGGCACTCGGGCCGCCAAGATAGGCGAACTGAATGAGGATGACTGGGTGGATGCCAAAATTATAAACCAAGCACTCACTGATTCCCGCACACCTCAGACTAATCCAATTTAAATTCCTCCATAGAGTTTACTTTATATCCCACACATTATGGCAAATTGTAGGGCCCAGACCCCCAAATGCCTCAGATGTGGAGCCCCAACTGAAGATTGGATACACACCGTGTGGAAATACCCAATCGTACATTTGGGGTAGTATCTTCTCCACATTGGAAAAGGTGTTGGGTTTCCCAATAGGGCAAGACCCCAAAATGGGGCTATTGGCAATGTTCCTGGGATGGGATGGCCTCTCGGGACGGCGGATTCTAGTGGGGAAGGGGTGTACGCTCGCCAAATGAGACACAGCTAAGCACTGGAGATCCACGGTGAACAGGCCAATCCAGGAGGGGCTCAGGGCCAAGGGCTACTGTGTCATTGCAAAAGAGGAAATTTACAAATCACATTTACAACACCAAAGAAGCACACCAGGATCTGAGGTGCCAGGACCGGCCAATTACAGACTCCGGGTGAAGGTGGGGGGGGGGGGGGGTGGGGGGGGGGGAAGAGTCCTAGGATGGCAGGCTGCTCAGATATGGGCCTGTCGCCTTAGGGGCGGTGGGGGAATCCAATGAGGAGACATATGGTCATGTCACACTGTCCTAAAACTGTAGAACTCCACACTCAGGAGCAGGCCCACGTGCCAGCTCCCCTGCAACAATTCCCCTGTCAAGCTTGCCAGCAGTCAGCTACCCTCTGCTGCCTCAGCGCCCGCCCTCCCACAGGACACCAAAAACTCAAGACGTGCCTCTCAAACGGAGATGCCACATCCACAGCGCCCAGATACCCTTAGAGGGTGACAGTGCTGTGCTATACAAATGCTGATGGATTGATTTAATCCAGCAAAGTGTTTTGCAAATGTGTGCGGTACCAGTTACCTGGTTTTGTAATCATAAAACAATTCAAAAATATAGATTTGTTAATTTGATCTTGTAATTAACCAAAAAAGATATTATGCAGCCAATAAGGTGAGTTAATTTAGCTCCAAGCATCGTCATGTTACAGAACAGCAGCACAGTATTCTAGGCTAAAAGAAATGAAAACTAAGCAAAGCGGAGCTAAAATCTTGAAAATATTTTCTGTGTTAAATTAGTAGAGAAATTCAATGGAGAAAACCAGAACAGAGCAAAACTTAAACCATCAGTAGTGACCGTGCATCGGACAGACAGGCGAGCTCAGAAAGACTGACGCAGGAATCTTTTAAGATCTGTACCAGGAGGAGCATTAACTACCATTGGTACTTAGTTCTTTTTCCACTTTGTTCCATCTAATCTTTAAAAATTCAGATTTACGGTTCACCTTATTGGATTTTTGTCATTTTGGTTTGGTTTTCTTATTCGAGTTGGGATTTTTATTTCTTGGTGTTTTGACTCTATTACTGGTTTGGCACTGTATACATACTTTACACACCGCCCTAAGTTGAGTCGGTCTGCTCTGTGCTATAACTACCAGGGGGCTGAACTCAGGTTAATGTAATAACTTTAAGGGTTCACCCTTGGCAAGAGTTATGATTATTGCTTGAGAAAGGAATAATTAAATTTCTTACACCAAGAATGGGGAGATTCTATCTAGCCCCAATTTCATCAGGTTACCCAGCCAGTGGCGATGACATGGCGTACGCGGTTGCCGGAGTGGACGTGAACAGTGATAGTAAGTCTACCATTGTCAACGAAGGATGAGAGAGAGGCACGGTCTAAGGACTTGATTGCTCCTGGTTTAGTACCAAGACCAGAAGCCTCTGTGTTGTACAAAGCACAGGCTGCACGTCAGACTCAAGACTAGACTGGGACCATCCAAGAACTGCAAAGGCAAAAAAAAGGGAGTGAGAGGATCAGGGCAGATTCTGAGAAGATACAGGCCATGGTGTCCATTGCTACTGCCCCTAATTGTGCCAAGGAAAACTCTACTTTGGACCCCGGGGGCACTACTGTATGAATGTATCATATCTGTTAGTCACTCATTTAATAAGACCGTCTCATATAAAAATCTTTAACATTAAACTCAAAACAGTTATCTGGTTTATGAACATATAGACCATTACTGTGGTTTATTCATCTTTACACCTAATGCAATAAAACAACTTCTTGATCCAAAGTTCAGTCACAATCACAACCTTCTTCAGGGGCTTATATTTGCAGCTATAATAAAAACAAACATAAACAATATTAAACAGGAAGGTCCAGGAGTTAGGAGTGTCTGATTGACAACATACACACCCGGCGAGCAAGTCACTGCATAGGTTTATACGTAGAGGGTATATTAGTGTGCACAAGCATTTACAGCAGGTTCAAAGGTCCTTTTTGTCACCCTGTCACAGAACCTACACATTTAAAATGTCGTTTGACTCCATTTCAAGTTTAACAGACAACAGGGCAAACACTAAGGCATATACGGCAGATCAGGTTACAGACATATATGCTTGAGAAAGAGAAACAACAACGTTTAAGGCACAAAGAGGTTCAACTACCCAACAATATCTGTTGAGAAGAGAACTCAACCAACGTCTTCTTGCATCCACACTTATTCAATATCACAAAGTGAAAAGGATTCCACGGGGGTTGCGATTATCCATAAAACCCATGTTATACAGATTTCAGTTTAACAGAATTCATGGACAGATGGTACAGTATCCTATATAAGTATTCATTGGATCGGATCCTATTGCTAGTGGAGGAGCTATCGCGCACAACCAGAGAGCTGGACGAGGAGATCAACAGGATGAAAAAAAAATGATCCAGCGGAATGGAGGATAAAGTTTGGCAAAACACTTTGGAGGAAATAAATAGGAAAAGAGACGTCTATTCGAAGGAGATACAGGTAAGCAAATTACGTAAGTTCAAAAGAGATACGATAGACTACAAGCTCAATGAGGTGTATACATAGGCAGAGGTTTACTCTCAGAGAGGGAAAAGAAAGAGACCCAATAATAAATCATCAGTGGCGAGCCTGGTCTCGGAGAAAGACATAGATCCATCTAGAGCTCCATAGGCCAGCATCCAAGTACCTAAAAATGATCTCCATACAAGAACCGGAGCTAGCAACTACCTCTACTCAATCAACTTTTTTGTCCTCAGGACACAATTCAGGTCAACCACCGAATGCAACAGTATCAACAAAAGCCCAATTTACAAAAGGAAAACATGCAGAGGAAAAAGAAAAACCAAGAAAGAACTTAAGAAAGCAGGACAAAGTCTAATTATAAAAATTTCGTTTTTATCTTTAACTACAGAACAATCAGAAGTCCTTGAAAAAGGAACATCATTTGTGGGTACATATAACACGAACAGGCTAGAAAGTGAGATTTCTCTTTTTAGATTTATGAGGGCTCTGAGACTGAGGCACTTCTTTACCAATATAGCACCTTCACAAGTGACTTTGAATCAGAGCGAGTTCATGGAATTCAAACCTAGACGCACGTACCAGGTGCCAGTATCCCATGAGTTATTGGACACATTTGAACTGTTGGTGAAAAAGGATTCGGAGCAAATGTAATACAACCTAACATGCAGAACAATTTAACAAATAAGGAAAAGAATACTATCAAAACATTGGCCATGAACACAAATCAGGCATTTCAACCCACAGCAAAGGAGGATGATTAGCAATGATGGATCAAAGTTTCTACCAACAAAAAGTCGACGAACATGTTGGAGATGTACAAACCTAGGTGTTACTAGAAAAAGACCACACACCAAAAACAGCAGTGGTCTTGACTGTCACCTTACAGAAAGCAGAAGATATGGGATGGATCACTTTAGTGACCAGACAGGCGAGCTCATTTGCAAACGCAGAAACTCTCAGAATTTCGGCGTTTGCGAATACAATTTTGCCAAATGGTATATATTAAGGCAAAATAAGGAATCGCAAAATTTGCGATTCCTTATTTTGCAATTGCATTTAAGGACTCGCAAATTTTGCGATTTCTTAAATGCAATGTAAGAAGCACCAAAAAAGTGCAATTTGGCCTTAAGGAATCGCAAATTACCACCAACTTCAAGTTGGTGGTAATTTGCGATTTATTTGAAAAATGCACTTTTTTGCATTTTTCAAAGTGACATGTGGCGCACATACATGCCCTTAGGCATGTATGTGCGCCATATGCTCACACATGTAAATTTCAGGGATGCATCAGGGTGTCCTTATGACACCCTTGAAATTATTCTCAATTTGTGATTCTCACATTGCGAATCGCAAATTGAGAATAACTTCCCATTCATTCCTATGGGCCTCCTGGCCCATAGAAATGAATGGGAAAGTATTCCTTAATTGCGATTCGCAATTTGCTAATCGCAATTAAGGAATATTAAGAAATCACAAAAAATTTTTGATTTTTTATATACATCCCTATTTGCAATTCTCAAATAGCGATTTCTAAAAAATTGCTATTTGAGAATCGCAAATCAGGATGTTGATACATATGGCCCCAAATGTTTTTTTGACAACATCGTTCCCTGGGATGCCACACTTGTATATGCTTCCAAACGTTCATAAAAATCTGGTAGATCCATCATTCAGACCCATAGTATCAGGGTGCAGCTCATTGTTTGAACCAATCGGGAAATATTTGGACACATTTTAGCAACCTATTGTCCAGTCACGGTGTAGTTACATCAAAGATACCACGCACTTTCTGAACAAGCTAGGTGCTTTACCAATGTTAGTGTGGCAACAGTGGATACTATGTTTCATCGATGTGACATCATTGTACACTTCAATTCCTCTCCAGGACGGTATAGAAGCAGTGGAATGGTAACTGTTGAATTAATCAGATATAAAAGCTCAGAGTATTTCTATTGGAATTACTACACTTGTTTGTATCATAGTTACTTTTTCACTTACAACTGAAGGGAACATCGATGGGATTTGCCGGGGCCCAGCATGTGGAAATATTTTTATGGCTAAGTTCAAAGTGGAAAATATTCTAGAAAAATCAATATGGAAGAAGAACTTATTACTAAGTTGTCGTTTCATTGACGACATCTTCCTAATTTGGAAGGGGTCATCAGATACTTTGGAGTAGCTCATAGTGAAATCAAACCTTATTGACAGCAGTTTACAATTCAACCAGCAACATCAGTCAGACTGAGTTATATTTTTGGGATGTCAGCATACAGAAAGACCGAACAGGTCTAAGCCCCAAGGTTTATACTAAGCCTACAGATAAAAACAATGCTTTACTCTATCAGAGCTTCCATCCCAGAGAGTTGGTGGAAAATCTACCTTTCTCTCAATACCTCAGAATAAGAAGAATATGCTCAGATCAAGACACAGGGTTGACGATCACCAAAGCACAAAAAAGAAAGTATTTACAAAGGAAGTATCCTGCAGAACTTTTGGAAGACACAGAGCGCAAGGTGAGGAGGATGGACAGGCATGAATTGTTACAGCAACGCCCTAAGAACGTACTGAAAAGGCTGGTATTTGTGTCAAACTTTCCACACAGTCAGGGAACATCAAGAGAATCTTTAATCGCAGATGGGATTTAAACCAACATGAGCCAGATTTTAAGGGACTTTTTGAGAACTGAACTATATTTGCATATACTCGCACCAGAAACTTAAAAGAGAAACTTAAGTTTACCAATGTGAAACCAGTTGAAAAAACAGGCACACAACGATGCCATAATTGCGTACAATGCAATAATGTAATTATAGGGGAGAGTATTACACATCCTAGGTCAGGTGAGAGGATCAAGTTATGCCACTCCACCACTTGCTTTATAGAAAAGACAAAAACCCACACTTCAATGAATTTCACACCATATAATTTGGGGATGAAAAAAGATAAACACTATTTAATGCGTTTACCTTGGCGATTAGTTGCGCCAGTTTTATTCATCAATTTTATCAAAAAGAACAAATATCACTATAGTCAAGAGAAATATCAAAGCCTTAAACGTAATGACCATGACAGTTTTAGTGTCCAATATTTACAATGACAAACTTTTAGTCAAAAAATACGTGATTAAACAACGACATGACAAACCATACATATATTGTGAAACTGTGTAGAAAAACAAATAATACACAAATGCCATTATGTGATATTATTTCACAAATAAAGTGAGGGGAAGAATTATCGACATGTTGTTTTCATAACATTATTGTGAACCAACAGCTTTTTTTGAGCAAGAATATTTGGCAAAAATTGAGCTTTTTAGATGGGTCTCCAAACACAACACAACAACCTCTCGGTAGAAATGTTGATAGGCTTCAAGTGATAAACAATTTTATATATTTATTTCATAGGACTTGATCCTATCCGCCTACGCGTTTCGAGTTTGTGAGGGATCTTCTCAAACTCTCTTCAGGGCCAAATGAATTCCATTCCCCATTTGTTAAACCTAATAGTGAAAACATAACAAATAATGGATACTTATTACTGGCTGCTTCCATCAACCCGCTAAAATCTACTCCTATGTACAGTTTATTAAAACGGCACGTACCTCTAGGGACTGGAGGTAGGTTAGTTCATCCAAATGACTTGTGGGATTTTGAAGGATCTGTACGTGTTTCTAAAAAAACCAGGAATTTATCTGTAATGCCGGTTCTTTGAAAAAACATGATGTGCCAATTTGAGTGAAAAAAGATTGACAGTGTGCCCGTACCTGGGAGCGGTTGAGAAGGCCAATTGTCCGTTCTTCTCTTTTTTCTCAAAATTCCTTTGTTTAACAAACAATGCGCTGTAAGTGGAATACTCGCGTTACTAAATTTCAGAGTTGGCGTGCTTTGCGCAGTAAAAGTATTGCGCGGGTCGTTACCCGAGTGAGTCAGGACTGAGACATTTGTGTCTTCATCATCACTAATTTGATTAAATCGACCACAAGGATCCTTCCTTGTCAAAGCAAAGAGAAAGAAACATTGTCTTTCACGGAAAGCCACATACAAAATTTGCTTGCTTCTAATCCCTTCTCCGGTCTTTCTCTGAGTACCACTGCAAAACATCAAAACGAGGCAGACAGGTTAACCCGTCTCCAGAAGAAACATATAAGGACAGAGTTGCATGGCCATTTCCTACTACAACACTTGCGGGCTGGCACAATACCTTGGGGGCTACAAGTCAAAAATGTTCCAGTGATCTTTGTAGAAGATCCGGAATACAAAAAAGGCTTTAGCTACATAAATACTAAGTGTAGCCGGGACCTCATGGTCCATACTATTGAGACCGCTCAACGTTTATGTAGTGAGGAAGAAAAGGAAATTGCTGAACTGATAAAAGCAATTGCGGACAACAAAACTGAATTAGAGGCCAAGAACCTATTGGAGAAAATAGAAAAAGAAATTCAGACTTTTAAAGATATCACCATCAATACTAAAACTGCCCAGTTTGAGAAAGACTCCAAATCATTCAAAATAGAGCTAGTGTATCCTTTTTTAAAGGAAGACTACTACACCACCATAGAATCTAAAAGAGCACTAAATTCATACCAGGGCAGGTCAAGGACGAGATTCACCACCTTTTCCTCGGCCTCATCATCTGGATCGTCTTCTGATTCCAATCAAGGTCAGCAGAATAAAAAGGGCTCCAATCAACCTTTTTTAGGAAGGGGCGGGCAACAAAACGTCCGATTCAAACCACAATGGGAAATGCGGACAAGGAACAAACACTACAACAATTAGACGTATCCACAATAGTGAATCTTTCTGACAAAATCCTCACTGAGGACGAAAATATGATCCTCAACTTGGGTCTCAAATTCGTCCCGAATAGACATACTGATTTTACAAAACTCAAATTAGAGGCACTAGAATTTTGCAGGAAAATCAGACTAAAAACTTACTTTGCCAGCGTAGAAACAGCAGCAAGCTGTGAAACTACTGGTCTCAGAGTTAAATCCAAATTCTTGCCCACTATGAACATCCCTAAACAGGTATATGCCTTTGAGCAAGCAGTTCTTTCAGCTCTAACTAAACTAGAAAAGAGCAAATCGTTTTTCAACAACAATATAAGTAAGGGTCAAATAAAAGCTATTAAAGATCTTAAATCAGATCCTTCTATCATTATTAAGCAGGCCGACAAGGGTGGTGCGGTGGTGGTCTGGCCACGCACAATGTACTTGTTGGAAGGAAAGACACATGTAAATAATTTGGAATGGTACCGAGCGGTCAAAGAAGATCTAGTGGTAGAAATCCTAAATAAAATTTCATGTATAACCAAGGAGGCATTGGAGAATGGCATCTTAGGTCCTAAAGAATTTGAATTCTTAAATAAAAAATCGCCGAGAACACCCGTTCTCTACTTCCTACCAAAAATCCATAAAAACAACACAACACCTCCGGGGAGACCTATTGTCTCCGGTTGTGATTCAGCCCTTGAGCCTGCATCAAAATATATAGACTTCTTCTTAAAACCGTTTTTGGGTGGAGTGAAATCGTACCTGCGGGATACTATTGACTTCATCAACAAAATTCAAGAAATGACATTTGACCCTGAAGTACAACTGATGGTGACACTAGATGTTACCTCGTTGTACACTAAAATTCCCCAGGATGAGGCCCTTGAGGTGATGGAAATCTATCTAGAACAACGCGAAAGACCACACAGAGTTCCCACTGCTTTCATCTTAGCCCTAGCTAAAATCACACTAAAAAGCAATTACTTTAAATTCGAAAACGAGTTTTTTGTCCAAACCAAGGGTACAGCCATGGGTTGTCCCTATGCTCCAGAGATGGCGGTGCTATACATGTCACAGTATGAGGAAAAATTCATCCACAACAATAATCCCTACAGTACCAACATCAAACAATGGCTCCGATACATTGATGATGTCTGGCTCCTGTGGCAGGGGAGCCATCCAGAACTCATGGCCTTCCATGAATGGTTAAACTTGAGACACCCTGACATCAAATTTTCAATAGACTGTAGTAATCAGAGGATGACATTCCTCGATGTAGCTGTGGGCACAGAAGGGGGGAAGTTCACAACCACTCTGTTCAAGAAAGAAACAGACAAGAACACAATTCTACACTATAAGAGTGCTCACCCACAGTGTTTGAAACAGAACCTCCCTTATGGCCAACTACTTAGGATCAGACGGAATTGTTCTGACCTTAATGAGTTTAACACACATGCAGATACATTCTGTGAAGAACTAGCCAAAAGGGGTTACCCTAAGAAACTCCTTAAGCATTCCAAAAAAAGAGCACGCTTTACCCCGAGAGAAGAATTGCTTAAAATCAAAAAGAAAAAGGAGTTGGACAAACTCGTATGTGTCACGACTTATGGGGCTCATACAAACAAATTCCGCCAGATTATTTTGCGGAACTGGCATTTGCTGGAGGGATTGGAATCCCCCTTGCAAAGACCTATCTTCGCGATGAAGAAAAATCTGAGCGTTGGTCAACAAATCATCAGAGCAGATAGCTTTATCCAGAAACCAAAAAGTGATCTACTATCTAAATGGAACCTCAAACCAATCACTGGCCACCACAAATGTGGTAATTGTGTGGCCTGTCACAGTGTTGTAGAAGGAGATGTATTTAGCCATAATGGCTTGAAATGGAGACACAGTTTACACACAAACTGTAAGAGTAAAAATGTGATTTATGGGATTGTGTGCGTTTGTAACAAATTGTACATAGGCAAGACATGCCAGCAAGTGAATGTTAGGATCACACAACATCGTTCTAGACTAAAGAGAAAAGTGCAAAATGCCCCAATGGTTGAACACTTCACCACTGCGAATCATAAAGAAACAGATTTCAAGTGGACGGTTCTAGCCGCAATTGACCCACAGCACAGATCACCTAATGTGGAGGAGGCGCTGTTGCGAAAAGAGGCCTACCTAATACTTCGGTTTGACACCATTAATTCAGGCCTAAATTCGATGAGTGAACTTTCCAGACTTTGAATGATTTGACTACATGCCCCACAATGCATTGGTTCGATCACATAAAACACTTCGACCTGTGATTGGTCCCTAAGGAAGGTGTGGCCCACTTTGTAAGAATGTGAGAACTCCACTCACTTCATGTGAAGGAATGAGGAAGTGGCGCACGTTCCATAATTGAAAGGTATGTCGAGTTACCAAGAGGCAATGCCTTCTCGCAGCGCGCCCTCGCAGTTAAGCAAGCCATTTAATCTGCCACGCGACTTGTAAACAAAAGCGCGTACAAACTTAGTTTGAATAATTCCCAGCGCGGGTCTTTTCCGCGTCTAATTTTAGACTTTGCCGCCAGGCGGGATGTCAACACATCAGCGAGCGGCTCTTGATTAATTAACTCAAAGCGCGGTCAGAAACCAGCCCTGATCACAGCGCGTGTGTTCTCCCTAACAGAGTTGCGGTGCCCGAGAAGGACTTCAGCGGTGACACTGACAGGGTCCAGGCCCTTAAGATACCGATGGTGATTAATACACCAGACGGTTGAACGGATTCAAAGTAAGTGTCCTCCCCTCAATGATTATAACGCATAGTACTGCGCAAAGCACGCCAACTCTGAAATTTAGTAACGCGAGTATTCCACTTACAGCGCATTGTTTGTTAAACGAAGGAATTTTGAGAAAAAAGAGAAGAACAGACAATTGGCCTTCTCAACCGCTCCCAGGTACGGGCACACTGTCAATCTTTTTTCACTCAAATTGGCACATCATGTTTTTTCAAAGAACCGGCATTACAGATAAATTCCTGGTTTTTTTAGAAACACGTACAGATCCTTCAAAATCCCACAAGTCATTTGGACGAACTAACCTACCTCCAGTCCCTAGAGGTACGTGCCGTTTTAATAAACTGTACATAGGAGTAGATTTTAGCGGGTTGATGGAAGCAGCCAGTAATAAGTATCCATTATTTGTTATGTTTTCACTATTAGGTTTAACAAATGGGGAATGGAATTCATTTGGCCCTGAAGAGAGTTTGAGAAGATCCCTCACAAACTCGAAACGCGTAGGCGGATAGGATCAAGTCCTATGAAATAAATATATAAAATTGTTTATCACTTGAAGCCTATCAACATTTCTACCGAGAGGTTGCTGTGTTGTGTTTGGAGACCCATCTAAAATGCTCCATTTTTGCCAAATATTCTTGCTCAAAAAAAGCTGTTGGTTCACAATAATGTTATGAAAACAACATGTCGATAATTCTTCCCCTCACTTTATTTGTGAAATAATATCACATAATGGCATTTGTGTATTATTTGTTTTTCTACACAGTTTCACAATATATGTATGGTTTGTCATGTCGTTGTTTAATCACGTATTTTTTGACTAAAAGTTTGTCATTGTAAATATTGGACACTAAAACTGTCATGGTCATTACGTTTAAGGCTTTGATATTTCTCTTGACTATAGTGATATTTGTTCTTTTTGATAAAATTGATGAATAAAACTGGCGCAACTAATCGCCAAGGTAAACGCATTAAATAGTGTTTATCTTTTTTCATCCCCAAATTATATGGTGTGAAATTCATTGAAGTGTGGGTTTTTGTCTTTTCTATAAAGCATTTGGGCCCTCACCCCACTTCTGTCCGCATGGGCCACACTCCCCCTTTTTGGTAAAAGTACTCCACCACTTGCAACACAAAAACCATCATATATGGTATAAAATGTCCAGGTGGACTACTATATATTGGCAAGATAGCGAAAAGTTGAATTTTGTATCACAGAACATAATAGCATGATAAGAAGTCAAAATTTGAATTCGAATTTGGTGGTACACTGGTTGGAGTCTAAACACACTGTGTTACAATTGAGATTTCAAATTATAGAAGAGGATGTTCAAGTAGGACGCAATAATGCCCAGGTGTTGTCTCAAAGGGAGATTTATTGGATAAAGCGATTTGACACTATAGAGCCTAGAGGGCTCAATGACAAAGTGGACATGAGTTGTTTTCTATAAAGCAGATGGTATTCTTAATAATGCTTATTGTTAACTTTCTGGTGGTGGTCTCTTGCTATTTTAGACATTAACTCTGTATTTTTTCTAGCACCATTTTTTTTAGCACCCTGTATCTCATGTTTAAAATGTTAAAGAGGTGAGTAAAGGCAACAATGGTGTAGGACATATACTGTTATATATGCCCTTAGGACTACAAGCTTATCCTCACGAGTCCTGGTATTCAACTGGTTTATCTTGGTCCCTCACACAACATCTGAAATGTATGAACTGCATACTTCAAAATAGTGGTTGAATCTTTTGTTTATATTGTCAACGAGATATTCCTAACGGGCATACACGGGCATTAGTAGGGAAGTCAATAAATTCTGCATTTGATTGGGATAAGGAGTAAGCAATTTTTTAGAATTTGTTAAGTTAAATTTGACTCCTATTAAAAAATTTCCAGAATCTGTTGAGTTTATTTTTTACCTCTATCATTATATTGGCACAGTAGCAAGGGAGAAATCAACATAATTTAAGCTAACAGTTGTTTTTAGAGGGCACTAGACCTTTGTTTATATTGTTACTGAGGGGCTCAAGCCAGCATACACTGGCCAGCGCTCAAACATCTGGTCCTTTGAGACGCATTACGTTGAGGGAGCAGAGGAGTACCTTCGCGGAGACCACGTAAACTACTAGGTAAGAAATGGTGTCAGAGGTACAGTATAAGGGTTATTGAGTGGAACTTTAACACCCGAGAGTTGTGTGTAGCGTGGAACTCGGGTAAACTTTGATAACTTTATTTGTACAGGAGGAGTTTAGTGGAAGCAGCTTTGAACAGACAGAACTTGGCATTAGCAGCAGAGCGACTGGCAGGACCTTTCTGGTATTCATAAGTAGAATTCACGACGAGGAGTTAGAATTATGTACCCAAGAGTTGCATGACGAGTGTATCTTAAAATAAATCTTCCTGTTTTTTCAGCCACGTGTAGAGCAGTGTGGTTATTTCTTCTGAGCACACAGTGAGTTTACAAACATAGGAATCGAGTAGCATAATTCAAATGTTTGGGTGTGATACCTTTGGAATGGCGAATTCACTTTATTGTATTATAATACAAGCACATTGTATTCAAGACTCCAAGAACTGATGCCAGGAATACAGTTCCAAGAATTAATTCAGCTAATCTATCTGAACTTCCACTGGCAAATGGTAATGAGTGAATAAACATACGGACTGTACCAGCACAGTGCAGAAAGTTTTTCAAGAACCTCAAGGTACATTGACTTTCTCTCAAGATACATTGACTTTCTCTATCAGTTATAAATGAAGATGGTAATCCTTGGTAACATCAATCCCCTTTGGGCAAGGTCCCCATGTTGCTACCAGAATTTAATTCATCCTGCCCAGACACACTCTCATGTCCGTACTGCATGAAACCAGGTGGTCTTAGCCCAACAGCAGGCCCTCTACAAATTACTGACATTTTCTTACACCCCCTGAGCAGCTTTGACAAAACACAAGAGACTAACTACAAACCCTCGAGGTATTACCACTCCATCTACCCGAATTTGGTAGTCCAATCCAGACCATTCATAAAAGGAGCTACAGAGGGATATAACGCAGGTCGCCCTCCTCTCAAACTCAATAATGATACACAAAAACCTGCTGTGAGAAGTTGGCCTGATAGGTGATGTTTCCAATTCTGGAACCACCTGATATCAGACCAAACAATCCCTTATGGTGTCTGGTTGTAAATCAACCTTATTAGACAAGCTATCCTAGGGGTAGCATGGACTAAGCAGCCTAAAGGCTTAACTTAAGAGGTCGTGTTAAGCGAGCTGTTTTACCACATACAATCCTGTAATATCAAATGAAAGGACACCACACAAGTATATATTATAAAAATATATGTGTTTATTACTAAAAACAATCCCCAGTATTCTTTATGAATAAAGGGGCACAAGCGTTAAATCAAAAGCACAGTTTAAACATACAAAGTTGCACAATTATGGATGAGGGCGGGGGGCCACTCAAACCATATACTAAACAAGTGGTATAAGAGATACCAATCGAACAGTGGTTAGGCCTAGGGCCTAGGGAATCGCTGGGAGCAGTCAGGACAAGCAGTGCTGAAGTCGGGAAAAGCCCGCGGGATTCGGGTGCAGTGCGGAATGCGCACGCATGCACCAATGTTACCCAATGGTGCGTAAAAGTTGTAAAGTTAAAGTTTAAGGACACTTCCGCTGAACCTAGAGGAACAAAACTTAAGACACAGACCCTAGAGATGTGTACCAGTGTGGGAACACCGGCGGAGCAAAGTTACCTCACCCACAGGAAGCGGGTGCACAGGGTCGAAGTTGAGTCGGGTTTCGTCACGCAGGCTCTTGGTGCTTGGAGCTGAAAGGGCTGCAGGCGGGGTGCAAGAGAAGTGTCCGGTGGAGTCCAAGGGTGGACTCAAGTCGAAAAGTACCTGAAAGCAGAGGGGACAGAGTCTGGATCACTCAGCAGTGACCAGGGTGGAACCAGGACGGAACCAGGCAATGTCGGGCGCAATCAGGTGGTCGTCGAGGAGCTTCTCTCCGCTGTCACATGGGCTCTGGGGCATCTACGACGTCCAGGAGCAGGTCACGATCTGTCCCACGCAGGCTCTCGCCGTCGGCGCTGTCGGCTTCAAGATTGGAGCAAACAACACTTGGCAAAAGCAATCCATGCGGAACCGGGAGATTGCTTCTCACTCGGACCAGGAGGGTCAGAGTGGGGGCTCCTTTTCAGGGGAGCTGGTGCAGATCTGGAGCAACCAGATTCACAGGTCGAATTTCAAAGTTCGTCGGCACAGGGGCCACTAGCAGGCTGGCAAGTGACCGGGCCAACGCGTTGAGCCAAAAGAAGCAGAAGGGCCCCACGCAGCACTCGTCGAGTGTGGAGGGCTGAACTTCGGTGCAAGTGTGGCTCAGGGTGGGGGCTTCTCAAACCCCGGTGTACAGCTTCGAGGGTCACTCGTGGGCTGCACGGTCAGCGTCTCGTGGTCTTTCCAAGATGGCGTGCCCCACGCTTACGGTCGCATCCACAGGTCTCAGCTCTGCAGGGACTGTGGATTGGGCTGGTAGAAGGCAGGCATGCTTGATCTCGTCGATCTCTGTCGCTCGAGTTCCGGCGGGAACTGCGACAAAGCAGACGTTGATGGCTGGATGGTGCCTGTTTGCACAGGGTGGTCACTCCTTGACCACAAGGGAGATTCTTCGGGCTTCTGCGTCGAGTAGGATGTCGAAGGGTCCAGAGTTTCGTTTCATATGTTTCATCAGGATAATCTGAAGTGCATTGGCACTGCTCCCAGTCTTATACTAATTTTGGGGGCTGGATTACCTGCTAGGTCCCCTCCTATGGGTGGGACCCAGGAAGTGGGTGGATACACCCCCTTCCTTTGATCCAGGCCACCCTGGCACGAGGGCTGGAGTGCCCCAGAACCGGTTTGGCCGGATTATGCAAGGGGCAGCCTTGTGCGCCCCAAGCAGTGTCTGGTTTCTTTCAAACCTTCCTGCTACAATCCACTATCTCCTGTCTGGAGGGTGGTAACACCCCCCTGCGACAGGAAACCCTTTGTCCAGGCCCCATTTGGCTGAGTTTCGGTCAGTTGCAGGGGGTCAGACTCTTGTCTGTGGCAGAGGCATCCATTTTGTGGATCTAAGGTCCTTTTAGAAATTAACCGCATTTAAGTAAAGTAACATGTCTTACCCCTCTAGAGGGGTGGAATGCTATGCCCGTCGCCAGAACTGGCGAGGGGATAGTATTCAAAATCGTATGACACCTTACACGACATGTTTTGATAAAGCCAAACCAAAGTTGCTATATAACCGCGAGGATTATAAGGCACTTAAGAGTATATGGTATGGCATTATCCTGAAACAGCTTAGGGAGTTGTTCCCGACAGCTGCAGACAGGCTCAGCTCATGCTAGAGCTCCATCTCACATTAAACCACGCACTCTGCCTCCAGGATTGATGAGGCCTTCCATAGGAGTGGCTCACAGGTTTATATGTGTCCAGATATAGGTTTAGATATAGGTATACTATATCTAAATAAGGGGTGATTACACCACCTTACCCCAGCTGAGTGATCAGCCAGTTGTGTCAATTTAAGAACCAGCCAGGGGTGGCAAAGGATATGCTGCAGCCCATGGTAGGCCTTGGTGGCCCCTATGCCCTGGGCACCTATAGTGCGTTATACAGGGGCTGACAAGGAGTCCATTTCCAATTGTGGTATGTACCTAGGGTACATGGAATCCATTTTACAGAGAGAGCAGATGGCCTGGGGCCCTGATTAGCAGGGAACCAGGTCAACTAAGTAAAAAAAAACAGCTAAACACAGGCAAAAAATCTGGGGTAACCATAGTCAGGTAGCCACCTTCCTACACAACCCCCCCCCAAACGGAAGGAGATAAGGCTATCCTTGCCCAGGAAAGCCTATATTGCCTGAGTGGCCATATAAGGAAGTACCTGCACTAGCATGGGTACCCCCTGTCTCATGGTCCACTAAGCAGTCCCTCACCCTAGGGGTATTAGAGGATCTCCACCATAGGGAATCACTACCTTGGGTGTGTTTATGCAAAGTTAAAGGCTGGTTTGGATATGGAGTATTGAAGTGAGGCTCTACTAATTTAGGGCCCCTCTTCCTCCAATTATCTTCCACCATGTGTGCCTTTCTCTCTTTAACTGAGTTGCACTGTGCTCTCAGGGTCAACCTCTGGCTACCTAAAGCTGGAGGCTGGGCCCCTCTGTGTGGCTTGCTGGAGGGACAGTTCAGGTTTGGGCCCTTTGGGTCCCAGGTTTGGCTGTGCCCAACAGAATCCATCTGTGGGAGGTCCCTAACTGTTTTTAAGGGGGCTCCCTCAGGAGTTTTTAAAGTTTTCACCTCACTAGGGCTACTAGTTTTGGTGCACCTAATCTTTTGATGGGGGTGCATTATTTGACAGGGGGCCCTCTGGGTCTCACTGTCCTTCTTGTCCTCTGCAGCCCTGGGCTGGCTAAGGCAAGGGGGAGAGGGGCAGGTTACCTGCTCCAGACTGGGTCTCACCTGAGAAGGGTCCACTGACATCAGAGGCTCTGTCAGGCTAGGCCCAACCACCTCTGGGGCAGTTCCTTCATCAGGGGTAAGATCAGTTCCCTGAGGAGGCTGATCCTGTCCTAATGTCTGGTGAGGGGAAGATTTCTCTTCCACCTCCATGCTCTCAGTTTGTGTGGAGTTATCCATCATTTCAGGCTTCACAACACACATATCAGTTTGAGTTTGGGCTGTGGCCATCACAGCCCCACCAACCTTTTCAGGAGGAGACTCAGTTTGGGTTTCTGCTGTTATCATAACAGCTTTGCTATTCTGTTCAGGAAGAGCTTTTGCTAAAGATGGGGCAGAGAGTTTCTCAGCCCTACCAACCTTTTCAGGAAGGACATCTTGAATTGGGGCTGTAGCCATTACAGCCCCACTAAACTTTCCATTGGAATTTACCATTCTAGAATGGGTTTCCTGTTCAACCTCAGCCCAGGCTGAGATTTCTAAATCATTACCAAGTAGGCAGTCTACAGGCAAGTTTGATGACACTGCCACTCTCTTTGGGCCAATGACACCTCCCCAGCTGAGACTTACTACTGCCATGGGATGATTTGTTTTCATTCCATCAATGTTTGTTACCTGGTATGTGGCACCTGGTAAAAGTTGCTTAGAGGGGACTATACAGTCAGCCACCATGGTGATGCTAGCCCCTGTGTCTCTAAAATCTTCAACTTTCAAACCATTGATGATGGGTTCTTGTCTATATTTGCTCAAAGTATTTGGGCAATCAGAGAAGTTGGCAAACCCCATGCCAGTCTCATAAACAAGATCATTGGGTGATGGGGACCTGTATAGGCCAGGGTCCACCTGAGCTCCAAAAGTAAACCCACCCAGATTCCTGGGTGTGCTCCCACTTCCTGGGGGATTACTGCTGACAGTAACAGGAGGTGTTGGAGCTGGCTTTGGAGGTATATTCTCTTTATTGTTATTCTTGGGACAACAGTTGTCTGTTTTGTAATGCCCAACCTGTTTACAGGCATAACAATAAGGCTTTTTCTCAGTTGAAGAAGTGTCTTGGGACCCACCCCCATTCTTGGAGTTTTGGGGCCCTGGGGAAGTCTTTTCTTTACTTTTTATCCCCACCCTTATCTTGGGCTTGGTAGACTCCTTCTTCTGGTTACTGTCCTGATTCTTAGGCCTAATCCTGGTTCTGACCCACTTGTCTGCCTTCTTTCACAATTCTTGGGGAGAGGTCGGATCAGAGTCCACCAGGTGCTGGTGTAAGAGCTGGTTCTGACAATTACTTAGGATCTGCTCCCTCATAATCAAATTATATAATCCTGTAAAGTCATGTACTTTGCTGCCATGTAGCCAACCCTCCAGAGCCTTAGTTGCACAATCAACAAAATCAGTCCAGTCCTGAGTCTGTGTCTTCTGGGTGTCTCTGAACTTCAACCTGTACTGTTCAGTGGTTAAGCCAAACCCATCTATCAGAACACTCTTCAGGACTTTGTATTTGTTTGCATCCTCATGTCTAACAGTGAGGAGCTTATCTCTCCCTTTCTCTGAAAAGGAGTACCATAAGATTGCTGCCCACTGTTCCTCAGGAACCTGCTGTACCATGCAGGCTCTCTCAAGAGCAGTCATCCACTTGTGGATGTCATCCCCTTCCTTGTAGGGGGGCACAATCTTTGTCAGGTTTCTACTATCATAGGACCTGGGTTTCTCTTTAGGAATATTGCTGCCACCAGTGGCATCTAAGCCACACAATTTCTGCTCTCTTGCCAAGGCAAGTTTAGCTTGAGCTAAGGTGAGTCTAGCTTGACTCAGGGCTACCTCCTCTCTCTCTATCTGGAGTTTGACAGCCCTCATTCTAGCCCTATGCTCAGCTTTCTGAGAAGCAGTCATGCCTCTCTCTGATTCTCTGGAGGCACTAGAAATATGAGAGTCCCCTGAGGGGGATCTCACTCTTCTGTTGCCTGGGAGAATACCATGTGGGGTTCTGGGGAGGTGCTGGCCCTCTCCATTCCCCAATAGGTCCAAGTTGGCCTGGCTAAGCCTACCAACTGGAACCTGGCTACCCTGATCCTGTACTTCTAAGTCCTCAACATCTGAGTCCTCATCTTCATCATCATCCTCCTCTTCAGGGGGATCAACTGCAGGGGGGTTCCCTCCAGTTCCTGTGTCTAGGGAAGCTGCTTTTGCCTTCTCTAAGTCATCCTGTTCTAGGATTTCTACCAGGATTAGGCAGGTGGGGCTTCTGCCCCTTTTTAACCCTCTTGCTTTGCACAAGGCAATCAAGTCTCTGCGGGTTAACTTGTCATATCCAAAAGTTGCCTGGGTAGGGTCAACTGTCACAGGACTAGACCCTGAGGCCTTTCCTGTGTCAGACATGGTTACTAGTGAGGTGTAAGTGGTGCACTTACCTACACTAAGTGTTTTCCTACTGGACCTTGCTAGTGAGTTGTAGTCAGGGGTGTGCAACTCCCTTCAACCTACAACTACTAAGTTCAGTAGAACTTAATATGCTAAGCTTTTGATTTTATATGTACCTAGAGGTACTTGATGTGATCTTTCAATTTGATATAAAGATTGCAATGGTAAAACAACAGCAAGCTCAAATCCGCACCGCTGCTCACCAATGTGAGAAGTTGGCCTGGTAGGGGATGTTTCCAATTCTGGAACCACCTACTACCTGACCAAACAATCCCTTATGGTGTCTGGTTGTAAGTCAACCTTATTAGACAAGCTATCCTAGGGGTAGCATGGACTAAGCAGCCTAAAGGCTTAACTTAAGAGGTCGTGTTAAGCGAGCTGTTTTACCACATACAATCCTGTAATACCAAATGAAAGGACACCACACAAGTATATATTATAAAAATATATGTGTTTATTACTAAAAACAATCCCCAGTATTCTTTATGAATAAAGGGGCACAAGCGTTAAATCAAAAGCACTGTTTAAACATACAAAGTTGCACAATTATGGATGAGGGCAGGGGGCCACTCGAACCATATACTAAACAAGTGGTATAAGAGAGGCCACTCGAACAGTGGTTAGGCCTAGGGCCTAGGGAATCGCTGGGAGCAGTCAGGACAAGCAATGCTGAAGTCGGGAATGGCCCTCGGGATTCGGGAGATGTGCGGAAAGCGCACGCACGCACCAATGTTAACCAATGGTGCGTAAAAGTTGTAAAGTTAAAGTTAAAGGACACTTCCGCTGAACCTAGAGGAACAAAACTTAACACACAGACCCTAGAGGTGTGCATCAGTGTGGGAACACCGGCGGAGCAAAGTTACCTCACCCACAGGAAGTGGGTGCACAGGGTCGAAGTGGCGTCGGGTTTTGACTCGCAGGCTCTTGGTGCTTGAAGCTGAAAGGGCTGCAGGCGGGTTAAAGATGAAGTGTCCGGTGGAGTCCAAGGGTGGACTCAAGTTGTAGAGTACCTGAAAGCAGAGGGGACAGAGTCTGGGTCACTCAGCAGTGACCAGGGTGGAACCAGGACGGAACCAGGCAATGTCGGGCGCAATCAGGTGGTCGTCGAGGAGCTTCTCTCCGCTGTCACGTGGGCTCTGGGGCATCTGCGATGTCCAGGAGCAGGTCACGATCTGTCCCACGCAGGCTCTCACCGTCGGTGCAGTCGGCTTCCGGTTTGGAGCAAACAAGCCTTGGTAAGAGCAATCCACGCGGGATCGGAAGATTGCTTCTCACTCGGACCAGGAAGGTCAGAGTCGGGGCTCCTTTTCAGGGGAGCTGGTGTGGATCTGGAGCAACCAGAATCACAAGTCTTCTTAGGTAGTTCGTCGGCACAGGGACCACAAGCCAGCTGGCAAGTGACCGGGCCAACGCGTTGAGCCAAATCGTGCCAAAGGGCCCCACGCAGCACTCGTCGAGTGTGGAGGGCTGAACTTCGGCTCAGGAGTAGCTCAGGGTGGGGGCTTCTCAAACCCCGGTGCACAGCTTCGAGGGTCACTCGTGGGCTGCACGGTCAGCGTCTCGTGGTCAATACAAGATGGCGTGCCCCATGCTTCCGGTCGCCTCCACGGGTCTCAGCTTTGCAGGGACTGTGGATCGGGCTGTTAGAAGCTGGGCAGGCTTGATCTCGTCGATCTCAGTCGCTCGAGTTCCGGCGGGAACTGCAACTAAGTAGACATCGAGGGCTGGATGGTGCCTGCTGCTGCAGGGTGGTCACTCCTTGACCACAAGGGAGATTCTTCGGGCTTCCACGTTGAGATGGAGGGCGAAGGGTCCAGAGTTTCGTTTCTAATGTTTCTTCCAGGAAATCTGATGTGCATTGGCACTGCTCCCACTCTTATTCGAATCTGGTGGGCGTGATTACCTGCTAGGTCCCCTCCTATGGGTGGGACCCAGGAAGTGGGTGGATACACCCCCTTCCTTTGATCCAGGCCGCCCTGGCATGAGGGCTGGAGTGCCCCAGAACCGGTTTGGCCGGATTATGCAAGGGGCAGCCTTGTGCGCCCCAAGCAGTGTCTGGTTTCTTTCAAACCTCCCTGCTACAATACACTATCTCCTGTCTGGAGGGCGGTGACACCCTCCTGTGACAGGAAACCCTTTGTCCAGGACCCCCTTGACTGAGTTTCGGTCAGCTCCAGGGGTCCAGACATTTGTCTGTGGCAGAGGCATCCATTTTGTGGATCTTAAGGTCTTTGGAGAAATCAACCGCATTAAAGTAAAGTAACATGTCTTACCCCTCTAGAGGGGTGGAATGCCATCCCCGTCGCCAGAACTGGCGAGGGGATGGTATTCCAAAGCGTATGACACCTTACACGACATGTTTTGATAAAGCCAAACCAAAGTTGCTAAATAACCGCGAGGATTATAAGGCACTTAATAGTATATGGTATGGCATTATCCTGAAACAGCTTAGGGATTTGTTCCCGACGGCTGCAGACAGGCTCAGCTCATGCTAGAGCTCCATCTCACATAAAACCACGCACTCAGCCTCCAGGATTGATGAGGCCTTTCTATAGGAGTGGCTCACAGGCTTACATGTGTCCAGATATAGGTTTAGACATAGGTATACTATATCTAAGCAAGGGGTGTGTACACCACCTTACCCCAGCTGAGTGATCAGCCAGTTGTGTCAATTTAAGAACCAGCCAGGGGTGGCAAAAGATATGCTGCAGCCCCTGGTAGGCCTTAGTGGCTCCTGTGCCCTGTGCACCTATAGTGCATTCTACAGGGGCTGACAAGGAGTCCATTTCCAATTGGTATGTACCTAGGGTACATGGAATCCATTTTACAGAGAGAGCAGATGGCCTGGGGCCCTGATTGGCAGGGAACCAGGTCAACTAAGTCAAAAAACCAGCTAAACACAGGCAAAAAATCTGGGGTAACCATAGTCAGGTAGCCACCTTCCTACAGGTTTCTACTATCATAGGACCTGGGTTTCTCTTTAGGAATATTGCTGCCACCAGTGGCATCTAAGCCACACAATTTTTGCTCTCTTGCCAAGGCAAGTCTAGCTTGAGCCAAGGCTACCTCCTCCCTCTCTATTTGGAGTTTGACAGCCCTCATTCTGGCCCTATGCTCTAGCTTTTGAGAAGCAGTCATGCCTCTCTGAGATTCTCTTGAGGCACTAGAAATATGAGAGTCCCCTGAGGGAGATCTCACTCTTCTGTTGCCTGGGAGAATGTCATAGGGTCTGGGGAGGTGCTGGCCCTCTCCATTCCCCAGTAGGTCTAAGTTGGCCTGGTTAAGCCTGGCAACTTGGACCTGGCTACCCCTCTGATCCTGATCCTCGAGGTCCTCTACATCTGAGTCCTCCTCCCCCTCCTCTCCTTCTTCCTCCTGAGGGGTACCAGTTACAGGGGGGTTCTCTCCATCTCCTGACTCTAAGGGAACTTCATTCGCCTTCTCTACGTCATCCTGTTCTAGAATGGCTATCAGGATAGGACAGGTGGGACTTCTGCCCCTTTTTAACCCTCTTGAGATGCACAAGGCAATCAAGTCCTTTCGGGTTAATTTGTCATAGCTGGAAGTTGCCTTGGTAAGGTCAACTGTCACAGGACTAGACCCTGAGGCCACTCCTGTGTCAGACATGACTCTAGTGTGGTGTAAGTGATGCACCTACCTACACTAAGTGTTTCCCTACTGTACCTTGCTAGTGAGTTGTAGTCAGGGTGTGCTAATCCCTTTAATCTACAACTACTAAGTTCAGTAGAACTTAAATATGCTAAGCTTTTGATTTATATGTACCTAGAGGTACTTGATGTGATCTTTCAATTTGATAAAAGATTGCAATGGTAAAACAACAGCAAGCTCAAATCCGCACCCCTGCTCACCAATGTGAGAAGTTGGCCTGATAGGTGATGTTTCCAATTCTGGAACCACCTGTTATCAGACCAAACAATCCCTTATGGTGTCTGGTTGTAAGTCAACCTTATTAGACAAGCTATCCTAGGGGTAGCATGGACTAAGCAGCCTAAAGGCTTAACTTAAGAGGTCGTGTTAAGCGAGCTGTTTTACCACATACAATCCTGTAATATCAAATGAAAGGACACCACACAAGTATATATTGTAAAAATATATGTGTTTATTACTAAAAACAATCCCCAGTATTCTTTATGAATAAAGGGGCACAAGCGTTAAATCAAAAGCACAGTTTAAACATACAAAGTTGCACAATTATGGATGAGGGCGGGGGGCCACTCAAACCATATACTAAACAAGTGGTATAAGAGATACCAATCGAACAGTGGTTAGGCCTAGGGCCTAGAGAATCGCTGGGAGCAGTCAGGACAAGCAGTGCTGAAGTCGGGAAAAGCCCGCGGGATTCGGGTGCAGTGCGGAAAGCGCACGCATGCACCAATGTTAACCAATGGTGCGTAAAAGTTGTAAAGTTAAAGTTTAAGGACACTTCCGCTGAACCTAGAGGAACAAAACTTAAGACACAGACCCTAGAGATGTGTACCAGTGTGGGAACACCGGCGGAGCAAAGTTACCTCACCCACAGGAAGCGGGTGCACAGGGTCGAAGTTGAGTCGGGTTTCGTCAAGCAGGCTCTTGGTGCTTGAAGCTGAAAGGGCTGCAGGCGGGGTGAAAGAGAAGTGTCCGGTGGAGTCCAAGGGTGGACTCGAGTCGAAAAGTACCTGAAAGCAGAGGGGACAGAGTCTGGGTCACTCAGCAGTGACCAGGGTGAAACCAGGACGGAACCAGGCAATGTCGGGCGCAATCAGGTGGTCGTCGAGGAGCTTCTCTCTTGAGGAAGAGGTGTGGCGCCGCGGCCAGGGCGACTGACGCTGGAATCTGGGGACCACGGTTCGATCCCCGGCTCCGGCGGCAGATTAGCCCAGCACCATGTGACTCTGGGCAATAGCTCGCTTAATCTTCCCGACGGCCCCCAGCGCCTAGAGACCCTTACGGGTGATTGTGCGCTTTACAAATGTGGACTTTACTTTACTTTTCTCTCCGCTGTCACGTGGGCTCTGGGGCATCTGCGACGTCCAGGAGCAGGTCACGATCTGTCCCACGCAGGCTCTCGCCATCGGCACTGTCGGCTTCAAGATTGGAGCAAACAACACTTGGCAAAAGCAATCCACGCGGAACCGGGAGATTGCTTCTCACTCGAACCAGGAGGGTCAGAGTGGGGGCTCCTTTTCAGGGGAGCTGGTGTAGATCTGGAGCAACCAGATTCACAAGTCGTATTTGTAGTTTCGTCGGCACAGGGACCACTAGCCAGCTGGCAAGTGACCGGGCCAACGCGTTGAGCCAAATGGAGCAGAAGGGCCCCACGCAGCACTCGTCGAGTGTGGAGGGCTGGTCTTCGGCGCAAGAGTGGCTCAGGGTTGGGGTTTCTCAAACCCCGGTTGTAGGAGAGTAGGGTCTGCTATCCTATGGTCACCCCAAATTTTTGCTTTTTGCTTCACTGGTTTTCTACTACTGAGGCTGTGGGCCTGCTGATCAGACCCCCAGCCTGCTGTTCTCTCACTAAATTAATGACACATGTGCTATAGGCACATACCAATTGGAAATGGACTCCTTGTCAGCCCCTGTAGAATGCACTATAGGTGCACAGGGCACAGGAGCCACTAAGGCCTACCAGGGGCTGCAGCATATCTTTTGCCACCCCTGGCTGGTTCTTAAATTGACACAACTGGCTGATCACTCAGCTGGGGTAAGGTGGTGTACACACCCCTTGCTTAGATATAGTATACCTATGTCTAAACCTATATCTGGACACATGTAAACCTGTGAGCCACTCCTATAGACAGGCCTCACCAATCCTGGAGGCTGGGTGCATGGTTTTTATGTGAGATGGAGCTCTAGCATGAGCTGAGCCTGTCTGCAGCCGTCGGGAACAAATCCCTAAGCTGTTTCAGGATAATGCCATACCATATACTATTAAGTGCCTTATAATCCTCGCGGTTATTTAGCAACTCTGGTTTGGCTTTATCAAAACATGTCGTGTAAGGTGTCATACGCTTTGGAATACCATCCCCTCGCCAGTTCTGGCGACGGGGATGGCATTCCACCCCTCTAGAGGGGTAAGACATGTTACTTCACTTTAATGCGGTTGATTTCTCCAAAGGCCTTAAGATCCACAAAATGGATGCCTCTGCCACAGACAAATGTCTGGACCCCTGGAGCTGACCGAAACCCAGTCAAGGGGGTCCTGGACAAAGGGTTTCCTGTCACAGGAGGGTGTCACCGCCCTCCAGACAGGAGATAGTGTATTGTAGCAGGGAGGTTTGAAAGAAACCAGACACTGCCTGGGGCGCACAAGGCTGCCCCTTGCATAATCCGGCCAAACCGGTTCTGGGGCACTCCAGCCCTCGTGCCAGGGCGGCCCGGATCAAAGGAAGGGGGTGTATCCACCCACTTCCTGGGTCCCACCCATAGGAGGGGACCTAGCAGGTAATCACGCCCACCAGATTCGAATAAGAGGGGGAGCAGTGCCAAGGCACATCAGATTTCCTGGAAGAAACATTTGAAACAATATTCTGGACCCTTCGCCCTCCATCTCAACGTGGAAGCCCGAAGAATCTCCCTTGTGGTCAAGGAGTGACCACCCTGCAGCAGCAGGCACCATCCAGCCCTCGACGTCTACTTAGTTGCAGTTCCCGCCGGAACTCGAGCGACTGAGATCGACGAGATCAAGCCTGCCCAGCTTCTAACAGCCCGATCCACAGTCCCTGCAAAGCTGAGACCCGTGGAGGCGACCGGAAGCGTGGGGCACGCCATCTTGAAGTGACCACGAGACGCTGACCGTGCAGCCCACGAGTGACCCTCGAAGCTGTACACCGGGGTTTGAGAAGCCCTCACCCTGAGCTACTCCTGAGCCGAAGTTCAGCCCTCCACACTCGACGAGTGCTGCGTGGGGCCCTTTGGCACGATTTGGCTCAACGCGTTGGCCCGGTCAATTGCCAGCTGGCTTGTGGTCCCTATGCCGACGAACTACCGAAGAAGACTCGTGAATCTGGTTGCTCCAGATCCACACCAGCTCCCCTGAAAAGGAGCCCCGACTCTGACCTTCCTGGTCCGAGTGAGAAGCAATCTTCCGATCCTGCGTGGATTGCTCTTACCAAGGCTTGTTTGCTCCAAACCTGAAGCCGACTGCACCGACGGTGAGAGCCTGCGTGGGACAGATCGTGACCTGCTCCTGGATGTCACAGATGCCCCAGAGCCCACGTGACAGCGGAGAGAAGCTCCTCGACGACCACCTGATTGCGCCCGACATTGCCTGGTTCCGTCCTGGTTCCACCCTGGTCACTGCTGAGTGACCCAGAGTCTGTCCCCTCTGCTTTCAGGTACTCTACAACTTGAGTCCACCCTTGGACTCCACCGGACACTTCGTCTTCACCCTGCCTGCAGCCCTTTCAGCTTCAAGCACCAAGAGCCTGCGTGTCAAAACCCGACGCCACTTCGACCCTGTGCACCCACTTCCTGTGGGTGAGGTAACTTTGCTCCGCCGGTGTTCCCACACTGGTGCACACCTCTAGGGTCTGTGTGTTAAGTTTTGTTCCTCTAGGTTCAGCGGAAGTGTCCTTAAACTTTAACTATTTGACTTTTACGCACCATTGGTTAACATTGGTGCATGCGTGCGCTTTCCGCACATCTCCCGAATCCCGAGGGCCATTCCCGACTTCAGCATTGCTTGTCCTGACTGCTCCCAGCGATTCCCTAGGCCCTAGGCCTAACCACTGTTCGAGTGGCCTCTCTTATACCACTTGTTTAGTATATGGTTTGAGTGGCCCCCCGCCCTCATCCATAATTGTGCAACTTGTATGTTTAAACAGTGCTTTTTGATTTAACGCTTGTGCCCCTTTATTCATAAAGAATACTGGGGATTGTTTTTAGTAATAAACACATATATTTTTATAATATATACTTGTGTGGTGTCCTTTCATTTGGTATTACAGGATTGTATGTGGTAAAACAGCTCGCTTAACACGACCTCTTAAGTTAAGCCTTTAGGCTGCTTAGTCCATGCTACCCCTAGGATAGCTTGTCTAATAAGGTTGACTTACAACCAGACACCATAAGGGATTGTTTGGTCAGGTAGTAGGTGGTTCCAGAATTGGAAACATCCCCTACCAGGCCAACTTCTCACATTGGTGAGCAGCGGTGCGGATTTGAGCTTGCTGTTGTTTTACCATTGCAATCTTTATATCAAATTGAAAGATCACATCAAGTACCTCTAGGTACATATAAAATCAAAAGCTTAGCATATTAAGTTCTACTGAACTTAGTAGTTGTAGGTTGAAGGGAGTAGCACACCCCTGACTACAACTCACTAGCAAGGTCCAGTAGGAAAACACTTAGTGTAGGTAAGTGCACCACTTACACCTCACTAGTAACCATGTCTGACACAGGAAAGGCCTCAGGGTCTAGTCCTGTGACAGTTGACCCTACCCAGGCAACTTTTGGATATGACAAACTAACCCGCAGAGACTTGATTGCCTTGTGCAAAGCAAGAGGGTTAAAAAGGGGCAGAAGCCCCACCTGCCTAATCCTGGTAGAAATCCTAGAACAGGATGACTTAGAGAAGGCAAAAGCAGCTTCCCTAGATACAGGAACTGGAGGGAACCCCCCTGCAGTTGATCCCCTTGAAGAGGAGGATGATGATGACTTGGATGAGGACTCATATGTTGAGGACTTAGGAGTACAGGATCAGGGTAGCCAGGTTCCAGTTGGTAGGCTTAGCCAGGCCAACTTGGACCTACTGGGGAATGGAGAGGGCCAGCACCTCCCCAGAACCCAACATACGATTCTCCCAGGCAACAGAAGAGTGAGATCTCCCTCAGGGGACTCTCATCTTTCTAGTGCCTCCAGAGAATCAGAGAGAGGCATGAGTGCTTCTCAGAAAGCTGAGCATAGGGCTAGAATGAGGGCTGTCAGACTCCAGATAGAGAGAGAGGAGGTAGCCCTGAGTCAAGCTAAGCTTACCTTAGCTCAAGCTAAACTTGCCTTGGCAAGAGAGCAGAAATTAAGTGGCTTAGATGTCACTGGTGGCAGCAATTTTCCAAGAGAAAAAGACAGGGCCTATGACAATAGAAACCTGACCAAGATTGTGCCCCCCTTTAAAGAAGGGGATGACATCCACAAATGGATGACTGCTCTTGAGAGAGCCTGCATGGTACAGCAGGTTCCTGAGAATCAGTGGGCTGCAATTTTGTGGTACTCCTTTTCTGAGAAAGGGAGGGACAGGCTCCTCACAGTTAGACCTGAGGATGCCAAAAACTACTCTGTTTTGAAGAGTGCTCTCATTGAAGGGTATGGCCTAACCACTGAGCAATACAGGTTGTTGTTCAGAGACACCCAGAAAGCACAGACTCAAGACTGGACTGATTTTGTGGAGTGTGCCACTAAGGCTTTGGAGGGTTGGTTACAGGGAAGTAAAGTTTCAGACTATACAGGATTGTACAATCTTATGATGAGAGAACAGATCCTTAATAACTGTACAAACCAGCTGTTGCATCAATACCTTATTGACTCTGATCTGACCTCTCCCCAAGAATTGGGAAAGAAGGCAGACAAATGGGTCAGAACAAGGATTAAGCAGAAACCCCAGAACCAAGGTGGTGACCAGAAGAAAACAGACCAGAAGGGTGGTAATCAGAATCAGAAAGATAAAGAAAAAGACCAGAAGTCTTCAGGCCCCCAAACTAATAGTAAGGAGGGTGGTTCCCAAAATGGTAACAAGAAGAAGAAGAACAAAGGTCCAAAGACACCTTGGTGTAATACCTGCAAATCAGTTTCACACTGGGGCAGTGAGTGCACCAAGGCAAATCCAGTTCCCACCACTACAGCTCCTAAAGCAACTGCAACCCCAAGTACAGTAAGCAGTGGTGGAACACAGTCCAAGGGTGTAGCTGGGTTGACCCTGGGTATTGAAGTAGGATCTGGCCTAGTCAGAGTCCCTACACAGGCAGTTCTCCTGTATGATGTGGACATTGAGTTGCCCACTGCAGTAAGCCCCACTAACCTGGGCAAATACAGGCAGACTCCCTTAATAAATGAGAAACTGGCTCAAGCTTACAGGGACACATGTGCTAGTGTCACCATGGTGACCCCTGGCTTTGTGGACCCTGGACAGATTGTACTAGGAGAGAGCTACCTAGTAACCAATGCAAGCAACTCCACTACCTCCCATAGTGTGGCAGTTGTGAACTTCTCCTGGGGAGGGGTTGATGGCCTAAAGAAAGTTGTGGTGAGTGCAGACCTACCAGTAGACTGTCTGTTAGGCAATGACCTTGAAAGCTCAGCATGGTCAGAAGTGGAGTACAGGACTCATGCAGAAATGCTAGGGATTTCAGAGCATGTCCTTGCCATGACAAGGGCTCAGGCTAAGAAGTGCCTTCCTGAACCAGTGGTGGATCTTGAGACAATAGACCAGCCACAACCCAAGAGAAAGAGCAAGAGAGGAAAGGCCTCGCCTTCCACCTTGCCCCAGGTTGAGGATCAGGTTTCAGAGGAAACTGATTCTGCAGTCCAAGAGGAGACTGTCCCTGAGGAGCTTGAACCTGACCAGGTTGAGTTTCTGGGGACAGGGGGACCCTCAAGGGCAGACCTGAGGCAGGCTCAATTAGATTGCCCTTCCCTTGAACCCCTCAGACAGCAGGCTGCTGCTGAGGCTGCTGGGGATGCCCAAGGTACCCATACTGTGTATTGGGATGAGGGACTCCTTTACTCAGAGGCTAGAGCCCCCAAGCCTGGCATGACCAGGAGGTTGGTGATACCTCTGCAGTTTAGGGGATTCCTCCTTACCTTGGCCCATGATATTCCCCTTGCAGGACACTTAGGCCAGAACAAGACGTGGGACAGGCTTGTTCCACACTTTCACTGGCCTCACATGTCAGAGGATGTCAAGGAGTTTTGTCGCTCCTGTGTCACTTGCCAAGCCAGTGGTAAGTCAGGTGGCACAACAAAGGCCCCCCTAATACCACTACCTGTGGTGGGGGTCCCCTTTGAGAGAGTTGGAATTGATATTGTGGGTCCAATGGACCCCCAAACAGCATCTGGGAACAGATTCATACTGGTGGTAGTGGATCATGCCACCAGGTACCCAGAGGCTATTCCCCTAAGGACCACCACAGCACCTGTGGTGGCAAAAGCCCTCATTGCAGTTTTCTCAAGAGTGGGCTTTCCTAAGGAGGTACTATCAGATAGAGGGACAAATTTTATGTCCAGCTATCTAAAAGCAATGTGGAAGGAATGTGGAGTAAACTATAAGTTTACCACCCCATATCATCCACAATGCAATGGGCTTGTGGAGAGATTTAACAAGACCCTTAAAGGCATGATAAAGGGATTACCAGAGAAGCTCAGGCGGAAATGGGACATTCTTTTACCCTGCCTGCTCTTTGCTTACAGAGAGGTCCCACAGAAGGGGGTTGGCTACAGCCCTTTTGAACTTTTGTTTGGCCACCCTGTGAGAGGTCCATTGTGTTTGGTGAAGGAAGGATGGGAGTTACCTCTCAAAAAGCCCAAACTAGACATAGTGGACTATGTACTTGGTCTCCGCTCCAGGATGGCTGAGTACATGGAAAGAGCATCCAAAAACCTGGAGGCCAGCCAAGAATTGCAGAAAGCTTGGCATGACCAAAAGGCTGTACTGGTAGAGTTCCAACCAGGACAGAAGGTATGGGTACTGGAGCCAGTGGCTCCAGCAGCACTCCAAGACAAATGGAGTGGACCCTATCCTATTATTGAGAAGAAAGGGGAAGTCACCTACTTGGTAGACTTTGGAACACCCAGGAGCCCTCACAGGGTAATCCATGTGAATCGCTTGAAAGCATTTGTAGACAGGGAGGACATGAGCTTGCTCATGGCCACAGATGGGGAACAGGAGGAAGAGAGTGACCCTCTCCCAGACCTGCTTTCCCAGAACCCTGATGATGGTTCAGTTGATGGAGTAGCCTTGGCAGGCAGCCTCACTGACCAGCAACAGAGGGACTGCAGACAAGTTTTGCAGGCTCACAGGCAAATGTTTTCACTCACACCCAGCCAAACTGACTGGTGTACCCATGTTGTGGACACTGGTGACAGTCTGCCTGTCAAGAATAAGATCTACAGGCAACCTGATCATGTCAGGGATTGCATCAAGGCTGAGGTGCAAAAGATGTTGGAGCTTGGAGTGATTGAGCCATCAGAGAGCCCATGGGCCAGCCCAGTAGTCCTGGTGCCAAAACCTCATACCCAAGATGGTAAGAGAGAAATGAGGTTTTGCGTGGATTACAGGGGTCTCAATGCTGTCACTAGGACAGATGCTCACCCCATTCCAAGAGCAGATGAGCTCATTGACAGATTGGCTTCTGCCAAGTTTCTGAGCACATTTGATCTGACAGCTGGCTACTGGCAAATCAGACTAGCTGAGGAGTCAAAAGCCAAAACAGCATTCTCTACCCCTAGTGGACATTATCAGTTTGTGGTAATGCCCTTTGGTTTGAAGAATGCACCTGCCACTTTCCAAAGGTTGGTGAACCAAGTCCTTACTGGGTTGGATGACTTTTGTGCAGCTTATCTAGATGATATTGCTGTCTTTAGCTCCACCTGGGAGGATCACCTGATCCACCTGAAGAAAGTTTTGGAGGCCCTGCAAAAGGCAGGCCTAACTATCAAGGCCACAAAGTGCCAGATAGGGCAGAGTAAGGTTGTATACCTGGGCCACCTAGTAGGTGGAGGCCAGGTTCAGCCACTGGAAAGCAAAATCCAGGCCATACAGGACTGGGCTCCTCCAGTTACCCAGACACAAGTCAGAGCCTTCTTGGGCCTGACTGGGTATTACAGAAAGTTTGTGAAAAACTATGGGTCTATAGTGACACCATTAAATGACTTGACATCCAAGAAGATGCCAAAAAAGGTTCAGTGGACAGTTAGCTGTCAGAAGGCATTTGAAGACCTGAAGAAGGCCATGTGCTCTGCACCTATCCTAAAGAGTCCTGACTACTCCAAACAGTTCATTGTTCAGACAGATGCTTCTGAGTTGGGGGTGGGAGCTGTACTCTCACAACTTAATCAAGATGGTCAAGACCAGCCAATTGCTTTCATTAGCAGGAGGCTAACCCCAAGAGAAAAACGTTGGTCAGCCATTGAGAGGGAGGCCTTTGCTGTGGTTTGGGCATTAAAGAAGTTGAGGTCCTACTTGTTTGGAACTCACTTCCTGGTGCAAACGGACCATAAGCCCCTCTTATGGCTTAATCAGATGAAGGGTGAAAATCCCAAACTGCTCAGGTGGTCCATTTCCCTACAGGGGGTGGACTTTACAGTGGAGCACCGCCCAGGGACTGACCATGGTAATGCAGATGGTCTCTCCAGGTACTTCCACTTAGAACATGAAGACTTATCTGGTCAAGGTTAGTTTAATGTCCCTGCGTTTGGGGGGGGGTTGTGTAGGAGAGTAGGGTCTGCTATCCTATGGTCACCCCAAATTTTTGCTTTTTGCTTCACTGGTTTTCGACTACTGAGGCTGTGGGCCTGCTGATCAGACCCCCAGCCTGCTGTTCTCTCACTAAATTAATGACACATGTGCTATAGGCACATACCAATTGGAAATGGACTCCTTGTCAGCCCCTGTAGAATGCACTATAGGTGCACAGGGCACAGGAGCCACTAAGGCCTACCAGGGGCTGCAGCATATCTTTTGTCACCCCTGGCTGGTTCTTAAATTGACACAACTGGCTGATCACTCAGCTGGGGTAAGGTGGTGTACACACGCCTTGCTTAGATATAGTATACCTATGTCTAAACCTATATCTGGACACATGTAAACCTGTGAGCCACTCCTATAGACAGGCCTCACCAATCCTGGAGGCTGGGTGCATGGTTTTTATGTGAGATGGAGCTCTAGCATGAGCTGAGCCTGTCTGCAGCCGTCGGGAACAAATCCCTAAGCTGTTTCAGGATAATGCCATACCATATACTATTAAGTGCCTTATAATCCTCGCGGTTATTTAGCAACTCTGGTTTGGCTTTATCAAAACATGTCGTGTAAGGTGTCATACGCTTTGGAATACCATCCCCTCGCCAGTTCTGGCGACGGGGATGGCATTCCACCCCTCTAGAGGGGTAAGACATGTTACTTCACTTTAATGCGGTTGATTTCTCCAAAGGCCTTAAGATCCACAAAATGGATGCCTCTGCCACAGACAAATGTCTGGACCCCTGGAGCTGACCGAAACCCAGTCAAGGGGGTCCTGGACAAAGGGTTTCCTGTCACAGGAGGGTGTCACCGCCCTCCAGACAGGAGATAGTGTATTGTAGCAGGGAGGTTTGAAAGAAACCAGACACTGCCTGGGGCGCACAAGGCTGCCCCTTGCATAATCCGGCCAAACCGGTTCTGGGGCACTCCAGCCCTCGTGCCAGGGCGGCCTGGATCAAAGGAAGGGGGTGTATCCACCCACTTCCTGGGTCCCACCCATAGGAGGGGACCTAGCAGGTAATCACGCCCACCAGATTCGAATAAGAGTGGGAGCAGTGCCAATGCACATCAGATTTCCTGGAAGAAACATTTGAAACGATATTCTGGACCCTTCGCCCTCCATCTCAACGTGGAAGCCCGAAGAATCTCCCTTGTGGTCAAGGAGTGACCACCCTGCAGCAGCAGGCACCATCCAGCCCTCGACGTCTACTTAGTTGCAGTTCCCGCCGGAACTCGAGCGACTGAGATCGACGAGATCAAGCCTGCCCAGCTTCTAACAGCCCGATCCACAGTCCCTGCAAAGCTGAGACCCGTGGAGGCGACCGGAAGCGTGGGGCACGCCATCTTGAAGTGACCACGAGACGCTGACCGTGCAGCCCACGAGTGACCCTCGAAGCTGTACACCGGGGTTTGAGAAGCCCCCACCCTGAGCTACTCCTGAGCCGAAGTTCAGCCCTCCACACTCGACGAGTGCTGCGTGGGGCCCTTTGGCACGATTTGGCTCAACGCGTTGGCCCGGTCACTTGCCAGCTGGCTTGTGGTCCCTGCGCCGACGAACTACAAAAGAAGACTCGTGATTCTGGTTGCTCCAGATCCACACCAGCTCCCCTGAAAGGGAGCCCCGACTCTTACCTTCCTGGTCCGAGTGAGACGCCATCTTCCAATCCCGCGTGGATTGCTCTTACCAAGGCTTGTTTGCTCCAAACCGGAAGCCGACTGCACCGACGGTGAGAGCCTGCGTGGGACAGATCGTGACCTGCTCCTGGACGTCGCAGATGCCCCAGAGCCCACGTGACAGCGAAGAGAAGCGCCTCGACGACCACCTGATTGCGCCCGACATTGCCTGGTTCCGTCCTGGTTCCACCCTGGTCACTGCTGAGTGACCCAGACTCTGTCCCCTCTGCTTTCAGGTACTCTACAACTTGAGTCCACCCTTGGACTCCACCGGACACTTCGTCTTCACCCTGCCTGCAGCCCTTTCAGCTTCAAGCACCAAGAGCCTGCGTGTCAAAACCCGACGCCACTTCGACCCTGTGCACCCACTTCCTGTGGGTGAGGTAACTTTGCTCCGCCGGTGTTCCCACACTGGTGCACACCTCTAGGGTCTGTGTGTTAAGTTTTGTTCCTCTAGGTTCAGCGGAAGTGTCCTTAAACTTTAACTATTTGACTTTTACGCACCATTGGTTAACATTGGTGCATGCGTGCGCTTTCCGCACATCTCCCGAATCCCGAGGGCCATTCCCGACTTCAGCATTGCTTGTCCTGACTGCTCCCAGCGATTCCCTAGGCCCTAGGCCTAACCACTGTTCGAGTGGCCTCTCTTATACCACTTGTTTAGTATATGGTTTGAGTGGCCCCCCGCCCTCATCCATAATTGTGCAACTTGTATGTTTAAACAGTGCTTTTTGATTTAACGCTTGTGCCCCTTTATTCATAAAGAATACTGGGGATTGTTTTTAGTAATAAACACATATATTTTTATAATATATACTTGTGTGGTGTCCTTTCATTTGGTATTACAGGATTGTATGTGGTAAAACAGCTCGCTTAACACGACCTCTTAAGTTAAGCCTTTAGGCTGCTTAGTCCATGCTACCCCTAGGATAGCTTGTCTAATAAGGTTGACTTACAACCAGACACCATAAGGGATTGTTTGGTCAGGTAGTAGGTGGTTCCAGAATTGGAAACATCCCCTACCAGGCCAACTTCTCACATTGGTGAGCAGCGGTGCGGATTTGAGCTTGCTGTTGTTTTACCATTGCAATCTTTATATCAAATTGAAAGATCACATCAAGTACCTCTAGGTACATATAAAATCAAAAGCTTAGCATATTAAGTTCTACTGAACTTAGTAGTTGTAGGTTGAAGGGAGTAGCACACCCCTGACTACAACTCACTAGCAAGGTCCAGTAGGAAAACACTTAGTGTAGGTAAGTGCACCACTTACACCTCACTAGTAACCATGTCTGACACAGGAAAGGCCTCAGGGTCTAGTCCTGTGACAGTTGACCCTACCCAGGCAACTTTTGGATATGACAAACTAACCCGCAGAGACTTGATTGCCTTGTGCAAAGCAAGAGGGTTAAAAAGGGGCAGAAGCCCCACCTGCCTAATCCTGGTAGAAATCCTAGAACAGGATGACTTAGAGAAGGCAAAAGCAGCTTCCCTAGATACAGGAACTGGAGGGAACCCCCCTGCAGTTGATCCCCCTGAAGAGGAGGATGATGATGACTTGGATGAGGACTCAGAGGTTGAGGACTTAGAGGTACAGGATCAGGGTAGCCAGGTTCCAGTTGGTAGGCTTAGCCAGGCCAACTTGGACCTACTGGGGAATGGAGAGGGCCAGCACCTCCCCAGAACCCAACATACGATTCTCCCAGGCAACAGAAGAGTGAGATCTCCCTCAGGGGACTCTCATCTTTCTAGTGCCTCCAGAGAATCAGAGAGAGGCATGAGTGCTTCTCAGAAAGCTGAGCATAGGGCTAGAATGAGGGCTGTCAGACTCCAGATAGAGAGAGAGGAGGTAGCCCTGAGTCAAGCTAAGCTTACCTTAGCTCAAGCTAAACTTGCCTTGGCAAGAGAGCAGAAATTAAGTGGCTTAGATGTCACTGGTGGCAGCAATTTTCCAAGAGAAAAAGACAGGGCCTATGATAATAGAAACCTGACCAAAATTGTGCCCCCCTTTAAAGAAGGGGATGACATCCACAAATGGATGACTGCTCTTGAGAGAGCCTGCATGGTACAGCAGGTTCCTGAGAATCAGTGGGCTGCAATTTTGTGGTACTCCTTTTCTGAGAAAGGGAGGGACAGGCTCCTCACAGTTAGACCTGAGGATGCCAAAAACTACTCTGTTTTGAAGAGTGCTCTCATTGAAGGGTATGGCCTAACCACTGAGCAATACAGGTTGTTGTTCAGAGACACCCAGAAAGCACAGACTCAAGACTGGACTGATTTTGTGGAGTGTGCCACTAAGGCTTTGGAGGGTTGGTTACAGGGAAGTAAAGTTTCAGACTATACAGGATTGTACAATCTTATGATGAGAGAACAGATCCTTAATAACTGTACAAACCAGCTGTTGCATCAATACCTTATTGACTCTGATCTGACCTCTCCCCAAGAATTGGGAAAGAAGGCAGACAAATGGGTCAGAACAAGGATTAAGCAGAAACCCCAGAACCAAGGTGGTGACCAGAAGAAAACCGACCAGAAGGGTGGTAATCAGAATCAGAAAGATAAAGAAAAAGACCAGAAGTCTTCAGGCCCCCAAACTAATAGTAAGGAGGGTGGTTCCCAAAATGGTAACAAGAAGAAGAAGAACAAAGGTCCAAAGACACCTTGGTGTAATACCTGCAAATCAGTTTCACACTGGGGCAGTGAGTGCACCAAGGCAAATCCAGTTCCCACCACTACAGCTCCTAAAGCAACTGCAACCCCAAGTACAGTAAGCAGTGGTGGAACACAGTCCAAGGGTGTAGCTGGGTTGACCCTGGGTATTGAAGTAGGATCTGGCCTAGTCAGAGTCCCTACACAGGCAGTTCTCCTGTATGATGTGGACATTGAGTTGCCCACTGCAGTAAGCCCCACTAACCTGGGCAAATACAGGCAGACTCCCTTAATAAATGAGAAACTGGCTCAAGCTTACAGGGACACATGTGCTAGTGTCACCATGGTGACCCCTGGCTTTGTGGACCCTGGACAGATTGTACTAGGAGAGAGCTACCTAGTAACCAATGCAAGCAACTCCACTACCTCCCATAGTGTGGCAGTTGTGAACTTCTCCTGGGGAGGGGTTGATGGCCTAAAGAAAGTTGTGGTGAGTGCAGACCTACCAGTAGACTGTCTGTTAGGCAATGACCTTGAAAGCTCAGCATGGTCAGAAGTGGAGTACAGGACTCATGCAGAAATGCTAGGGATTTCAGAGCATGTCCTTGCCATGACAAGGGCTCAGGCTAAGAAGTGCCTTCCTGAACCAGTGGTGGATCTTGAGACAATAGACCAGCCACAACCCAAGAGAAGGAGCAAGAGAGGAAAGGCCTCGCCTTCCACCTTGCCCCAGGTTGAGGATCAGGTTTCAGAGGAAACTGATTCTGCAGTCCAAGAGGAGACTGTCTCTGAGGAGCTTGAACCTGACCAGGTTGAGTTTCTGGGGACAGGGGGACCCTCAAGGGCAGACCTGAGGCAGGCTCAATTAGATTGCCCTTCCCTTGAACCCCTCAGACAGCAGGCTGCTGCTGAGGCTGCTGGGGATGCCCAAGTGTGAGAAGTTGGCCTGGTAGGGGATGTTTCCAATTCTGGAACCACCTACTACCTGACCAAACAATCCCCTTATGGTGTCTGGTTGTAAGTCAACCTTATTAGACAAGCTATCCTAGTGGTAGCATGGACTAAGCAGCCTAAAGGCTTAACTTAAGAGGTCGTGTTAAGCGAGCTGTTTTACCACATACAATCCTGTAATACCAAATGAAAGGACACCACACAAGTATATATTATAAAAATATATGTGTTTATTACTAAAAACAATCCCCAGTATTCTTTATGAATAAAGGGGCACAAGCGTTAAATCAAAAGCACTGTTTAAACATACAAAGTTGCACAATTATGGATGAGGGCAGGGGGCCACTCAAACCATATACTAAACAAGTGGTATAAGAGAGGCCACTCGAACAGTGGTTAGGCCTAGGGCCTAGGGAATCGCTGGGAGCAGTCAGGACAAGCAATGCTGAAGTCGGGAATGGCCCTCGGGATTCGGGAGATGTGCGGAAAGCGCACGCATGCACCAATGTTAACCAATGGTGCGTAAAAGTCAAATAGTTAAAGTTTAAGGACACTTCCGCTGAACCTAGAGGAACAAAACTTAACACACAGACCCTAGAGGTGTGCACCAGTGTGGGAACACCGGCGGAGCAAAGTTACCTCACCCACAGGAAGTGGGTGCACAGGGTCGAAGTGGCGTCGGGTTTTGACACGCAGGCTCTTGGTGCTTGAAGCTGAAAGGGCTGCAGGCAGGGTGAAGACGAAGTGTCCGGTGGAGTCCAAGGGTGGACTCAAGTTGTAGAGTACCTGAAAGCAGAGGGGACAGAGTCTGGGTCACTCAGCAGTGACCAGGGTGGAACCAGGACGGAACCAGGCAATGTCGGGCGCAATCAGGTGGTCGTCGAGGCGCTTCTCTTCGCTGTCACGTGGGCTCTGGGGCATCTGCGACGTCCAGGAGCAGGTCACGATCTGTCCCACGCAGGCTCTCACCGTCGGTGCAGTCGGCTTCCGGTTTGGAGCAAACAAGCCTTGGTAAGAGCAATCCACGCGGGATTGGAAGATGGCGTCTCACTCGGACCAGGAAGGTCAGAGTCGGGGCTCCCTTTCAGGGGAGCTGGTGTGGATCTGGAGCAACCAGAATCACGAGTCTTCTTTTGTAGTTCGTCGGCACAGGGACCACAAGCCAGCTGGCAAGTGACCGGGCCAACGCGTTGAGCCAAATCGTGCCAAAGGGCCCCACGCAGCACTCGTCGAGTGTGGAGGGCTGAACTTCGGCTCAGGAGTAGCTCAGGGTGGGGGCTTCTCAAACCCCGGTGTACAGCTTCGAGGGTCACTCGTGGGCTGCACGGTCAGCGTCTCGTGGTCACTTCAAGATGGCGTGCCCCACGCTTCCGGTCGCCTCCACGGGTCTCAGCTTTGCAGGGACTGTGGATCGGGCTGTTAGAAGCTGGGCAGGCTTGATCTCGTCGATCTCAGTCGCTCGAGTTCCGGCGGGAACTGCAACCAAGTAGACGTCGAGGGCTGGATGGTGCCTGCTGCTGCAGGGTGGTCACTCCTTGACCACAAGGGAGATTCTTCGGGCTTCCACGTTGAGATGGAGGGCGAAGGGTCCAGAATATCGTTTCTAATGTTTCTTCCAGGAAATCTGATGTGCATTGGCACTGCTCCCACTCTTATTCGAATCTGGTGGGCGTGATTACCTGCTAGGTCCCCTCCTATGGGTGGGACCCAGGAAGTGGGTGGATACACCCCCTTCCTTTGATCCAGGCCGCCCTGGCACGAGGGCTGGAGTGCCCCAGAACCGGTTTGGCCGGATTATGCAAGGGGCAGCCTTGTGCGCCCCAGGCAGTGTCTGGTTTCTTTCAAACCTCCCTGCTACAATACACTATCTCCTGTCTGGAGGGCGGTGACACCCTCCTGTGACAGGAAACCCTTTGTCCAGGACCCCCTTGACTGGGTTTCGGTCAGCTCCAGGGGTCCAGACATTTGTCTGTGGCAGAGGCATCCATTTTGTGGATCTTAAGGCCTTTGGAGAAATCAACCGCATTAAAGTGAAGTAACATGTCTTACCCCTCTAGAGGGGTGGAATGCCATCCCCGTCGCCAGAACTGGCGAGGGGATGGTATTCCAAAGCGTATGACACCTTACACGACATGTTTTGATAAAGCCAAACCAGAGTTGCTAAATAACCGCGAGGATTATAAGGCACTTAATAGTATATGGTATGGCATTATCCTGAAACAGCTTAGGGATTTGTTCCCGACGGCTGCAGACAGGCTCAGCTCATGCTAGAGCTCCATCTCACATAAAAACCAAGCACCCAGCCTCCAGGATTGGTGAGGCCTGTCTATAGGAGTGGCTCACAGGTTTACATGTGTCCAGATATAGGTTTAGACATAGGTATACTATATCTAAGCAAGGGGTGTGTACACCACCTTACCCCAGCTGAGTGATCAGCCAGTTGTGTCAATTTAAGAACCAGCCAGGGGTGGCAAAAGATATGCTGCAGCCCCTGGTAGGCCTTAGTGGCTCCTGTGCCCTGTGCACCTATAGTGCATTCTACAGGGGCTGACAAGGAGTCCATTTCCAATTGGTATGTGCCTATAGCACATGTGTCATTAATTTAGTGAGAGAACAGCAGGCTGGGGGTCTGATCAGCAGGCCCACAGCCTCAGTAGTCGAAAACCAGTGAAGCAAAAAGCAAAAATTTGGGGTGACCATAGGATAGCAGACCCTACTCTCCTACACAACCCCCCCCCAAACGCAGGGACATTAAACTAACCTTGACCAGATAAGTCTTCATGTTCTAAGTGGAAGTACCTGGAGAGACCATCTGCATTACCATGGTCAGTCCCTGGGCGGTGCTCCACTGTAAAGTCCATCCCCTGTAGGGAAATGGACCACCTGAGCAGTTTGGGATTTTCACCCTTCATCTGATTAAGCCATAAGAGGGGCTTATGGTCTGTTTGCACCAGGAAGTGAGTTCCAAACAAGTAGGACCTCAACTTCTTTAATGCCCAAACCACAGCAAAGGCCTCCCTCTCAATGGCTGACCAACGTTTTTCTCTTGGGGTTAGCCTCCTGCTAATGAAAGCAATTGGCTGGTCTTGACCATCTTGATTAAGTTGTGAGAGTACAGCTCCCACCCCCAACTCAGAAGCATCTGTCTGAACAATGAACTGTTTGGAGTAGTCAGGACTCTTTAGGATAGGTGCAGAGCACATGGCCTTCTTCAGGTCTTCAAATGCCTTCTGACAGCTAACTGTCCACTGAACCTTTTTTGGCATCTTCTTGGATGTCAAGTCATTTAATGGTGTCACTATAGACCCATAGTTTTTCACAAACTTTCTGTAATACCCAGTCAGGCCCAAGAAGGCTCTGACTTGTGTCTGGGTAACTGGAGGAGCCCAGTCCTGTATGGCCTGGATTTTGCTTTCCAGTGGCTGAACCTGGCCTCCACCTACTAGGTGGCCCAGGTATACAACCTTACTCTGCCCTATCTGGCACTTTGTGGCCTTGATAGTTAGGCCTGCCTTTTGCAGGGCCTCCAAAACTTTCTTCAGGTGGATCAGGTGATCCTCCCAGGTGGAGCTAAAGACAGCAATATCATCCAGATAAGCTGCACAAAAGTCATCCAACCCAGTAAGGACTTGGTTCACCAACCTTTGAAAAGTGGCAGGTGCATTCTTCAAACCAAAGGGCATTACCACAAACTGATAATGTCCACTAGGGGTAGAGAATGCTGTTTTGGCTTTTGACTCCTCAGCTAGTCTGATTTGCCAGTAGCCAGCTGTCAGATCAAATGTGCTCAGAAACTTGGCAGAAGCCAATCTGTCAATGAGCTCATCTGCTCTTGGAATGGGGTGAGCATCTGTCCTAGTGACAGCATTGAGACCCCTGTAATCCACGCAAAACCTCATTTCTCTCTTACCATCTTGGGTATGAGGTTTTGGCACCAGGACTACTGGGCTGGCCCATGGGCTCTCTGATGGCTCAATCACTCCAAGCTCCAACATCTTTTGCACCTCAGCCTTGATGCAATCCCTGACATGATCAGGTTGCCTGTAGATCTTATTCTTGACAGGCAGACTGTCACCAGTGTCCACAACATGGGTACACCAGTCAGTTTGGCTGGGTGTGAGTGAAAACATTTGCCTGTGAGCCTGCAAAACTTGTCTGCAGTCCCTCTGTTGCTGGTCAGTGAGGCTGCCTGCCAAGGCTACTCCATCCACTGAACCATCATCAGGGTTCTGGGAAAGCAGGTCTGGGAGAGGGTCACTCTCTTCCTCCTGTTCCCCATCTGTGGCCATGAGCAAGCTCATGTCCTCCCTGTCTACAAATGCTTTCAAGCGATTCACATGGATTACCCTGTGAGGGCTCCTGGGTGTTCCAAAGTCTACCAAGTAGGTGACTTCCCCTTTCTTCTCAATAATAGGATAGGGTCCACTCCATTTGTCTTGGAGTGCTGCTGGAGCCACTGGCTCCAGTACCCATACCTTCTGTCCTGGTTGGAACTCTACCAGTACAGCCTTTTGGTCATGCCAAGCTTTCTGCAATTCTTGGCTGGCCTCCAGGTTTTTGGATGCTCTTTCCATGTACTCAGCCATCCTGGAGCGGAGACCAAGTACATAGTCCACTATGTCTAGTTTGGGCTTTTTGAGAGGTAACTCCCATCCTTCCTTCACCAAACACAATGGACCTCTCACAGGGTGGCCAAACAAAAGTTCAAAAGGGCTGTAGCCAACCCCCTTCTGTGGGACCTCTCTGTAAGCAAAGAGCAGGCAGGGTAAAAGAATGTCCCATTTCCGCCTGAGCTTCTCTGGTAATCCTTTTATCATGCCTTTAAGGGTCTTGTTAAATCTCTCCACAAGCCCATTGCATTGTGGATGATATGGGGTGGTAAACTTGTAGTTTACTCCACATTCCTTCCACATTGCTTTTAGATAGCTGGACATAAAATTTGTCCCTCTATCTGATAGTACCTCCTTAGGAAAGCCCACTCTTGAGAAAACTGCAATGAGGGCTTTTGCCACCACAGGTGCTGTGGTGGTCCTTAGGGGAATAGCCTCTGGGTACCTGGTGGCATGATCCACTACCACCAGTATGAATCTGTTCCCAGATGCTGTTTGGGGGTCCATTGGACCCACAATATCAATTCCAACTCTCTCAAAGGGGACCCCCACCACAGGTAGTGGTATTAGGGGGGCCTTTGTTGTGCCACCTGACTTACCACTGGCTTGGCAAGTGACACAGGAGCGACAAAACTCCTTGACATCCTCTGACATGTGAGGCCAGTGAAAGTGTGGAACAAGCCTGTCCCACGTCTTGTTCTGGCCTAAGTGTCCTGCAAGGGGAATATCATGGGCCAAGGTAAGGAGGAATCCCCTAAACTGCAGAGGTATCACCAACCTCCTGGTCATGCCAGGCTTGGGGGTTCTAGCCTCTGAGTAAAGGAGTCCCTCATCCCAATACACAGTATGGGTACCTTGGGCATCCCCAGCAGCCTCAGCAGCAGCCTGCTGTCTGAGGGGTTCAAGGGAAGGGCAATCTAATTGAGCCTGCCTCAGGTCTGCCCTTGAGGGTCCCCCTGTCCCCAGAAACTCAACCTGGTCAGGTTCAAGCTCCTCAGAGACAGTCTCCTCTTGGACTGCAGAATCAGTTTCCTCTGAAACCTGATCCTCAACCTGGGGCAAGGTGGAAGGCGAGGCCTTTCCTCTCTTGCTCCTTCTCTTGGGTTGTGGCTGGTCTATTGTCTCAAGATCCACCACTGGTTCAGGAAGGCACTTCTTAGCCTGAGCCCTTGTCATGGCAAGGACATGCTCTGAAATCCCTAGCATTTCTGCATGAGTCCTGTACTCCACTTCTGACCATGCTGAGCTTTCAAGGTCATTGCCTAACAGACAGTCTACTGGTAGGTCTGCACTCACCACAACTTTCTTTAGGCCATCAACCCCTCCCCAGGAGAAGTTCACAACTGCCACACTATGGGAGGTAGTGGAGTTGCTTGCATTGGTTACTAGGTAGCTCTCTCCTAGTACAATCTGTCCAGGGTCCACAAAGCCAGGGGTCACCATGGTGACACTAGCACATGTGTCCCTGTAAGCTTGAGCCAGTTTCTCATTTATTAAGGGAGTCTGCCTGTATTTGCCCAGGTTAGTGGGGCTTACTGCAGTGGGCAACTCAATGTCCACATCATACAGGAGAACTGCCTGTGTAGGGACTCTGACTAGGCCAGATCCTACTTCAATACCCAGGGTCAACCCAGCTACACCCTTGGACTGTGTTCCACCACTGCTTACTGTACTTGGGGTTGCAGTTGCTTTAGGAGCTGTAGTGGTGGGAACTGGATTTGCCTTGGTGCACTCACTGCCCCAGTGTGAAACTGATTTGCAGGTATTACACCAAGGTGTCTTTGGACCTTTGTTCTTCTTCTTCTTGTTACCATTTTGGGAACCACCCTCCTTACTATTAGTTTGGGGGCCTGAAGACTTCTGGTCTTTTTCTTTATCTTTCTGATTCTGATTACCACCCTTCTGGTCTGTTTTCTTCTGGTCACCACCTTGGTTCTGGGGTTTCTGCTTAATCCTTGTTCTGACCCATTTGTCTGCCTTCTTTCCCAATTCTTGGGGAGAGGTCAGATCAGAGTCAATAAGGTATTGATGCAACAGCTGGTTTGTACAGTTATTAAGGATCTGTTCTCTCATCATAAGATTGTACAATCCTGTATAGTCTGAAACTTTACTTCCCTGTAACCAACCCTCCAAAGCCTTAGTGGCACACTCCACAAAATCAGTCCAGTCTTGAGTCTGTGCTTTCTGGGTGTCTCTGAACAACAACCTGTATTGCTCAGTGGTTAGGCCATACCCTTCAATGAGAGCACTCTTCAAAACAGAGTAGTTTTTGGCATCCTCAGGTCTAACTGTGAGGAGCCTGTCCCTCCCTTTCTCAGAAAAGGAGTACCACAAAATTGCAGCCCACTGATTCTCAGGAACCTGCTGTACCATGCAGGCTCTCTCAAGAGCAGTCATCCATTTGTGGATGTCATCCCCTTCTTTGAAGGGGGGCACAATCTTGGTCAGGTTTCTATTGTCATAGGCCCTGTCTTTTTCTCTTGGAAAATTGCTGCCACCAGTGACATCTAAGCCACTTAATTTCTGCTCTCTTGCCAAGGCAAGTTTAGCTTGAGCTAAGGTAAGCTTAGCTTGACTCAGGGCTACCTCCTCTCTCTCTATCTGGAGTCTGACAGCCCTCATTCTAGCCCTATGCTCAGCTTTCTGAGAAGCACTCATGCCTCTCTCTGATTCTCTGGAGGCACTAGAAAGATGAGAGTCCCCTGAGGGAGATCTCACTCTTCTGTTGCCTGGGAGAATCACATGTTGGGTTCTGGGGAGGTGCTGGCCCTCTCCATTCCCCAGTAGGTCCAAGTTGGCCTGGCTAAGCCTACCAACTGGAACCTGGCTACCCTGATCCTGTACTTCTAAGTCCTCAACTTCTGAGTCCTCATCCAAGTCATCATCATCCTCCTCTTCAGGGGGATCAACTGCAGGGGGGTTCCCTTCAGTTCCTGTATCTAGGGAAGCTGCTTTTGCCTTCTCTAAGTCATCCTGTTCTAGGAGTTCTACCAGGATTAGGCAGGTGGGGCTTCTGCCCCTTTTTAACCCTCTTGCTTTGCACAAGACAATCAAGTCTCTGCGGGTTAGTTTGTCATATCCAGAAGTTGCCTGGGTAGGGTCAACTGTCACAGGACTAGACCCTGAGGCCTTTCCTGTGTCGGACATGGTTACTAGTGAGGTGTAAGTGGTGCACTTACCTACACTAAGTGTTTTCCTACTGGACCTTGCTAGTGAGTTGTAGTCAGGGGTGTGCTACTCCCTTCAACCTACAACTACTAAGTTCAGTAGAACTTAATATGCTAAGCTTTTGATTTTATATGTACCTAGAGGTACTTGATGTGATCTTTCAATTTGATATAAAGATTGCAATGGTAAAACAACAGCAAGCTCAAATCCGCACCGCTGCTCACCAATGTGAGAAGTTGGCCTGGTAGGGGATGTTTCCAATTCTGGAACCACCTACTACCTGACCAAACAATCCCCTTATGGTGTCTGGTTGTAAGTCAACCTTATTAGACAAGCTATCCTAGTGGTAGCATGGACTAAGCAGCCTAAAGGCTTAACTTAAGAGGTCGTGTTAAGCGAGCTGTTTTACCACATACAATCCTGTAATACCAAATGAAAGGACACCACACAAGTATATATTATAAAAATATATGTGTTTATTACTAAAAACAATCCCCAGTATTCTTTATGAATAAAGGGGCACAAGCGTTAAATCAAAAGCACTGTTTAAACATACAAAGTTGCACAATTATGGATGAGGGCAGGGGGCCACTCAAACCATATACTAAACAAGTGGTATAAGAGAGGCCACTCGAACAGTGGTTAGGCCTAGGGCCTAGGGAATCGCTGGGAGCAGTCAGGACAAGCAATGCTGAAGTCGGGAATGGCCCTCGGGATTCGGGAGATGTGCGGAAAGCGCACGCATGCACCAATGTTAACCAATGGTGCGTAAAAGTCAAATAGTTAAAGTTTAAGGACACTTCCGCTGAACCTAGAGGAACAAAACTTAACACACAGACCCTAGAGGTGTGCACCAGTGTGGGAACACCGGCGGAGCAAAGTTACCTCACCCACAGGAAGTGGGTGCACAGGGTCGAAGTGGCGTCGGGTTTTGACACGCAGGCTCTTGGTGCTTGAAGCTGAAAGGGCTGCAGGCAGGGTGAAGACGAAGTGTCCGGTGGAGTCCAAGGGTGGACTCAAGTTGTAGAGTACCTGAAAGCAGAGGGGACAGAGTCTGGGTCACTCAGCAGTGACCAGGGTGGAACCAGGACGGAACCAGGCAATGTCGGGCGCAATCAGGTGGTCGTCGAGGCGCTTCTCTTCGCTGTCACGTGGGCTCTGGGGCATCTGCGACGTCCAGGAGCAGGTCACGATCTGTCCCACGCAGGCTCTCACCGTCGGTGCAGTCGGCTTCCGGTTTGGAGCAAACAAGCCTTGGTAAGAGCAATCCACGCGGGATTGGAAGATGGCGTCTCACTCGGACCAGGAAGGTCAGAGTCGGGGCTCCCTTTCAGGGGAGCTGGTGTGGATCTGGAGCAACCAGAATCACGAGTCTTCTTTTGTAGTTCGTCGGCACAGGGACCACAAGCCAGCTGGCAAGTGACCGGGCCAACGCGTTGAGCCAAATCGTGCCAAAGGGCCCCACGCAGCACTCGTCGAGTGTGGAGGGCTGAACTTCGGCTCAGGAGTAGCTCAGGGTGGGGGCTTCTCAAACCCCGGTGTACAGCTTCGAGGGTCACTCGTGGGCTGCACGGTCAGCGTCTCGTGGTCACTTCAAGATGGCGTGCCCCACGCTTCCGGTCGCCTCCACGGGTCTCAGCTTTGCAGGGACTGTGGATCGGGCTGTTAGAAGCTGGGCAGGCTTGATCTCGTCGATCTCAGTCGCTCGAGTTCCGGCGGGAACTGCAACCAAGTAGACGTCGAGGGCTGGATGGTGCCTGCTGCTGCAGGGTGGTCACTCCTTGACCACAAGGGAGATTCTTCGGGCTTCCACGTTGAGATGGAGGGCGAAGGGTCCAGAATATCGTTTCTAATGTTTCTTCCAGGAAATCTGATGTGCATTGGCACTGCTCCCACTCTTATTCGAATCTGGTGGGCGTGATTACCTGCTAGGTCCCCTCCTATGGGTGGGACCCAGGAAGTGGGTGGATACACCCCCTTCCTTTGATCCAGGCCGCCCTGGCACGAGGGCTGGAGTGCCCCAGAACCGGTTTGGCCGGATTATGCAAGGGGCAGCCTTGTGCGCCCCAGGCAGTGTCTGGTTTCTTTCAAACCTCCCTGCTACAATACACTATCTCCTGTCTGGAGGGCGGTGACACCCTCCTGTGACAGGAAACCCTTTGTCCAGGACCCCCTTGACTGGGTTTCGGTCAGCTCCAGGGGTCCAGACATTTGTCTGTGGCAGAGGCATCCATTTTGTGGATCTTAAGGCCTTTGGAGAAATCAACCGCATTAAAGTGAAGTAACATGTCTTACCCCTCTAGAGGGGTGGAATGCCATCCCCGTCGCCAGAACTGGCGAGGGGATGGTATTCCAAAGCGTATGACACCTTACACGACATGTTTTGATAAAGCCAAACCAGAGTTGCTAAATAACCGCGAGGATTATAAGGCACTTAATAGTATATGGTATGGCATTATCCTGAAACAGCTTAGGGATTTGTTCCCGACGGCTGCAGACAGGCTCAGCTCATGCTAGAGCTCCATCTCACATAAAAACCAAGCACCCAGCCTCCAGGATTGGTGAGGCCTGTCTATAGGAGTGGCTCACAGGTTTACATGTGTCCAGATATAGGTTTAGACATAGGTATACTATATCTAAGCAAGGGGTGTGTACACCACCTTACCCCAGCTGAGTGATCAGCCAGTTGTGTCAATTTAAGAACCAGCCAGGGGTGGCAAAAGATATGCTGCAGCCCCTGGTAGGCCTTAGTGGCTCCTGTGCCCTGTGCACCTATAGTGCATTCTACAGGGGCTGACAAGGAGTCCATTTCCAATTGGTATGTGCCTATAGCACATGTGTCATTAATTTAGTGAGAGAACAGCAGGCTGGGGGTCTGATCAGCAGGCCCACAGCCTCAGTAGTCGAAAACCAGTGAAGCAAAAAGCAAAAATTTGGGGTGACCATAGGATAGCAGACCCTACTCTCCTACACCAAGGTACCCATACTGTGTATTGGGATGAGGGACTCCTTTACTCAGAGGCTAGAGCCCCCAAGCCTGGCATGACCAGGAGGTTGGTGATACCTCTGCAGTTTAGGGGATTCCTCCTTACCTTGGCCCATGATATTCCCCTTGCAGGACACTTAGGCCAGAACAAGACGTGGGACAGGCTTGTTCCACACTTTCACTGGCCTCACATGTCAGAGGATGTCAAGGAGTTTTGTCGCTCCTGTGTCACTTGCCAAGCCAGTGGTAAGTCAGGTGGCACAACAAAGGCCCCCCTAATACCACTACCTGTGGTGGGGGTCCCCTTTGAGAGAGTTGGAATTGATATTGTGGGTCCCATGGACCCCCAAACAGCATCTGGGAACAGATTCATACTGGTGGTAGTGGATCATGCCACCAGGTACCCAGAGGCTATTCCCCTAAGGACCACCACAGCACCTGTGGTGGCAAAAGCCCTCATTGCAGTTTTCTCAAGAGTGGGCTTTCCTAAGGAGGTACTATCAGATAGAGGGACAAATTTTATGTCCAGCTATCTAAAAGCAATGTGGAAGGAATGTGGAGTAAACTATAAGTTTACCACCCCATATCATCCACAATGCAATGGGCTTGTGGAGAGATTTAACAAGACCCTTAAAGGCATGATAAAAGGATTACCAGAGAAGCTCAGGCGGAAATGGGACATTCTTTTACCCTGCCTGCTCTTTGCTTACAGAGAGGTCCCACAGAAGGGGGTTGGCTACAGCCCTTTTGAACTTTTGTTTGGCCACCCTGTGAGAGGTCCATTGTGTTTGGTGAAGGAAGGATGGGAGTTACCTCTCAAAAAGCCCAAACTAGACATAGTGGACTATGTACTTGGTCTCCGCTCCAGGATGGCTGAGTACATGGAAAGAGCATCCAAAAACCTGGAGGCCAGCCAAGAATTGCAGAAAGCTTGGCATGACCAAAAGGCTGTACTGGTAGAGTTCCAACCAGGACAGAAGGTATGGGTACTGGAGCCAGTGGCTCCAGCAGCACTCCAAGACAAATGGAGTGGACCCTATCCTATTATTGAGAAGAAAGGGGAAGTCACCTACTTGGTAGACTTTGGAACACCCAGGAGCCCTCACAGGGTAATCCATGTGAATCGCTTGAAAGCATTTGTAGACAGGGAGGACATGAGCTTGCTCATGGCCACAGATGGGGAACAGGAGGAAGAGAGTGACCCTCTCCCAGACCTGCTTTCCCAGAACCCTGATGATGGTTCAGTTGATGGAGTAGCCTTGGCAGGCAGCCTCACTGACCAGCAACAGAGGGACTGCAGACAAGTTTTGCAGGCTCACAGGCAAATGTTTTCACTCACACCCAGCCAAACTGACTGGTGTACCCATGTTGTGGACACTGGTGACAGTCTGCCTGTCAAGAATAAGATCTACAGGCAACCTGATCATGTCAGGGATTGCATCAAGGCTGAGGTGCAAAAGATGTTGGAGCTTGGAGTGATTGAGCCATCAGAGAGCCCATGGGCCAGCCCAGTAGTCCTGGTGCCAAAACCTCATACCCAAGATGGTAAGAGAGAAATGAGGTTTTGCGTGGATTACAGGGGTCTCAATGCTGTCACTAGGACAGATGCTCACCCCATTCCAAGAGCAGATGAGCTCATTGACAGATTGGCTTCTGCCAAGTTTCTGAGCACATTTGATCTGACAGCTGGCTACTGGCAAATCAGACTAGCTGAGGAGTCAAAGGCCAAGACAGCATTCTCTACCCCTAGTGGGCATTATCAGTTTGTGGTAATGCCCTTTGGTTTGAAGAATGCACCTGCCACTTTTCAAAGGTTGGTGAACCAAGTCCTTACTGGGTTGGATGACTTTTGTGCAGCTTATCTGGATGATATTGCTGTCTTTAGCTCCACCTGGGAGGATCACCTGATCCACCTGAAGAAAGTTTTGGAGGCCCTGCAAAAGGCAGGCCTAACTATCAAGGCCACAAAGTGCCAGATAGGGCAGAGTAAGGTTGTATACCTGGGCCACCTAGTAGGTGGAGGCCAGGTTCAGCCACTGGAAAGCAAAATCCAGGCCATACAGGACTGGGCTCCTCCAGTTACCCAGACACAAGTCAGGGCCTTCTTGGGCCTGACTGGGTATTACAGAAAGTTTGTGAAAAACTATGGGTCTATAGTGACACCATTAAATGACTTGACATCCAAGAAGATGCCAAAAAAGGTTCAGTGGACAGTTAGCTGTCAGAAGGCATTTGAAGACCTGAAGAAGGCCATGTGCTCTGCACCTATCCTAAAGAGTCCTGACTACTCCAAACAGTTCATTGTTCAGACAGATGCTTCTGAGTTGGGGGTGGGAGCTGTACTCTCACAACTTAATCAAGATGGTCAAGACCAGCCAATTGCTTTCATTAGCAGGAGGCTAACCCCAAGAGAAAAACGTTGGTCAGCCATTGAGAGGGAGGCCTTTGCTGTGGTTTGGGCATTAAAGAAGTTGAGGTCCTACTTGTTTGGAACTCACTTCCTGGTGCAAACAGACCATAAGCCCCTCCTATGGCTTAATCAGATGAAGGGTGAAAATCCCAAACTGCTCAGGTGGTCCATTTCCCTACAGGGGATGGACTTTACAGTGGAGCACCGCCCAGGGACTGACCATGGTAATGCAGATGGTCTCTCCAGGTACTTCCACTTAGAACATGAAGACTTATCTGGTCAAGGTTAGTTTAATGTCCCTGCGTTTGGGGGGGGGTTGTGTAGGAGAGTAGGGTCTGCTATCCTATGGTCACCCCAAATTTTTGCTTTTTGCTTCACTGGTTTTCGACTACTGAGGCTGTGGGCCTGCTGATCAGACCCCCAGCCTGCTGTTCTCTCACTAAATTAATGACACATGTGCTATAGGCACATACCAATTGGAAATGGACTCCTTGTCAGCCCCTGTAGAATGCACTATAGGTGCACAGGGCACAGGAGCCACTAAGGCCTACCAGGGGCTGCAGCATATCTTTTGCCACCCCTGGCTGGTTCTTAAATTGACACAACTGGCTGATCACTCAGCTGGGGTAAGGTGGTGTACACACCCCTTGCTTAGATATAGTATACCTATGTCTAAACCTATATCTGGACACATGTAAACCTGTGAGCCACTCCTATAGACAGGCCTCACCAATCCTGGAGGCTGGGTGCATGGTTTTTATGTGAGATGGAGCTCTAGCATGAGCTGAGCCTGTCTGCAGCCGTCGGGAACAAATCCCTAAGCTGTTTCAGGATAATGCCATACCATATACTATTAAGTGCCTTATAATCCTCGCGGTTATTTAGCAACTCTGGTTTGGCTTTATCAAAACATGTCGTGTAAGGTGTCATACGCTTTGGAATACCATCCCCTCGCCAGTTCTGGCGACGGGGATGGCATTCCACCCCTCTAGAGGGGTAAGACATGTTACTTCACTTTAATGCGGTTGATTTCTCCAAAGGCCTTAAGATCCACAAAATGGATGCCTCTGCCACAGACAAATGTCTGGACCCCTGGAGCTGACCGAAACCCAGTCAAGGGGGTCCTGGACAAAGGGTTTCCTGTCACAGGAGGGTGTCACCGCCCTCCAGACAGGAGATAGTGTATTGTAGCAGGGAGGTTTGAAAGAAACCAGACACTGCCTGGGGCGCACAAGGCTGCCCCTTGCATAATCCGGCCAAACCGGTTCTGGGGCACTCCAGCCCTCGTGCCAGGGCGGCCTGGATCAAAGGAAGGGGGTGTATCCACCCACTTCCTGGGTCCCACCCATAGGAGGGGACCTAGCAGGTAATCACGCCCACCAGATTCGAATAAGAGTGGGAGCAGTGCCAATGCACATCAGATTTCCTGGAAGAAACATTTGAAACGATATTCTGGACCCTTCGCCCTCCATCTCAACGTGGAAGCCCGAAGAATCTCCCTTGTGGTCAAGGAGTGACCACCCTGCAGCAGCAGGCACCATCCAGCCCTCGACGTCTACTTAGTTGCAGTTCCCGCCGGAACTCGAGCGACTGAGATCGACGAGATCAAGCCTGCCCAGCTTCTAACAGCCCGATCCACAGTCCCTGCAAAGCTGAGACCCGTGGAGGCGACCGGAAGCGTGGGGCACGCCATCTTGAAGTGACCACGAGACGCTGACCGTGCAGCCCACGAGTGACCCTCGAAGCTGTACACCGGTGTAGGAAGGTGGCTACCTGACTATGGTTACCCCAGATTTTTTGCCTGTGTTTAGCTGGTTTTTTGACTTAGTTGACCTGGTTCCCTGCTAATCAGGGCCCCAGGCCATCTGCTCTCTCTGTAAAATGGATTCCATGTACCCTAGGTACATACCAATTGGAAATGGACTCCTTGTCAGCCCCTGTAGAATGCACTATAGGTGCACAGGGCACAGGAGCCACTAAGGCCTACCAGGGGCTGCAGCATATCTTTTGCCACCCCTGGCTGGTTCTTAAATTGACACAACTGGCTGATCACTCAGCTGGGGTAAGGTGGTGTACACACCCCTTGCTTAGATATAGTATACCTATGTCTAAACCTATATCTGGACACATGTAAACCTGTGAGCCACTCCTATAGGCAGGCCTCACCAATCCTGGAGGCTGGGTGCATGGTTTTTATGTGAGATGGAGCTCTAGCATGAGCTGAGCCTGTCTGCAGCCGTCGGGAACAAATCCCTAAGCTGTTTCAGGATAATGCCATACCATATACTATTAAGTGCCTTATAATCCTCGCGGTTATTTAGCAACTCTGGTTTGGCTTTATCAAAACATGTCGTGTAAGGTGTCATACGCTTTGGAATACCATCCCCTCGCCAGTTCTGGCGACGGGGATGGCATTCCACCCCTCTAGAGGGGTAAGACATGTTACTTCACTTTAATGCGGTTGATTTCTCCAAAGGCCTTAAGATCCACAAAATGGATGCCTCTGCCACAGACAAATGTCTGGACCCCTGGAGCTGACCGAAACCCAGTCAAGGGGGTCCTGGACAAAGGGTTTCCTGTCACAGGAGGGTGTCACCGCCCTCCAGACAGGAGATAGTGTATTGTAGCAGGGAGGTTTGAAAGAAACCAGACACTGCCTGGGGCGCACAAGGCTGCCCCTTGCATAATCCGGCCAAACCGGTTCTGGGGCACTCCAGCCCTCGTGCCAGGGCGGCCTGGATCAAAGGAAGGGGGTGTATCCACCCACTTCCTGGGTCCCACCCATAGGAGGGGACCTAGCAGGTAATCACGCCCACCAGATTCGAATAAGAGTGGGAGCAGTGCCAATGCACATCAGATTTCCTGGAAGAAACATTAGAAACGATATTCTGGACCCTTCGCCCTCCATCTCAACGTGGAAGCCCGAAGAATCTCCCTTGTGGTCAAGGAGTGACCACCCTGCAGCAGCAGGCACCATCCAGCCCTCGACGTCTACTTGGTTGCAGTTCCCGCCGGAACTCGAGCGACTGAGATCGACGAGATCAAGCCTGCCCAGCTTCTAACAGCCCGATCCACAGTCCCTGCAAAGCTGAGACCCGTGGAGGCAACCGGAAGCGTGGGGCACGCCATCTTGAAGTGACCACGAGACGCTGACCGTGCAGCCCACGAGTGACCCTCGAAGCTGTACACCGGGGTTTGAGAAGCCCCCACCCTGAGCTACTCCTGAGCCGAAGTTCAGCCCTCCACACTCGACGAGTGCTGCGTGGGGCCCTTTGGCACGATTTGGCTCAACGCGTTGGCCCGGTCACTTGCCAGCTGGCTTGTGGTCCCTGTGCCGACGAACTACAAAAGAAGACTCGTGATTCTGGTTGCTCCAGATCCACACCAGCTCCCCTGAAAGGGAGCCCCGACTCTGACCTTCCTGGTCCGAGTGAGACGCCATCTTCCAATCCCGCGTGGATTGCTCTTACCAAGGCTTGTTTGCTCCAAACCGGAAGCCGACTGCACCGACGGTGAGAGCCTGCGTGGGACAGATCGTGACCTGCTCCTGGACGTCGCAGATGCCCCAGAGCCCACGTGACAGCGAAGAGAAGCGCCTCGACGACCACCTGATTGCGCCCGACATTGCCTGGTTCCGTCCTGGTTCCACCCTGGTCACTGCTGAGTGACCCAGACTCTGTCCCCTCTGCTTTCAGGTACTCTACAACTTGAGTCCACCCTTGGACTCCACCGGACACTTCGTCTTCACCCTGCCTGCAGCCCTTTCAGCTTCAAGCACCAAGAGCCTGCGTGTCAAAACCCGACGCCACTTCGACCCTGTGCACCCACTTCCTGTGGGTGAGGTAACTTTGCTCCGCCGGTGTTCCCACACTGGTGCACACCTCTAGGGTCTGTGTGTTAAGTTTTGTTCCTCTAGGTTCAGCGGAAGTGTCCTTAAACTTTAACTATTTGACTTTTACGCACCATTGGTTAACATTGGTGCATGCGTGCGCTTTCCGCACATCTCCCGAATCCCGAGGGCCATTCCCGACTTCAGCATTGCTTGTCCTGACTGCTCCCAGCGATTCCCTAGGCCCTAGGCCTAACCACTGTTCGAGTGGCCTCTCTTATACCACTTGTTTAGTATATGGTTTGAGTGGCCCCCTGCCCTCATCCATAATTGTGCAACTTTGTATGTTTAAACAGTGCTTTTGATTTAACGCTTGTGCCCCTTTATTCATAAAGAATACTGGGGATTGTTTTTAGTAATAAACACATATATTTTTATAATATATACTTGTGTGGTGTCCTTTCATTTGGTATTACAGGATTGTATGTGGTAAAACAGCTCGCTTAACACGACCTCTTAAGTTAAGCCTTTAGGCTGCTTAGTCCATGCTACCACTAGGATAGCTTGTCTAATAAGGTTGACTTACAACCAGACACCATAAGGGGATTGTTTGGTCAGGTAGTAGGTGGTTCCAGAATTGGAAACATCCCCTACCAGGCCAACTTCTCACATTGGTGAGCAGCGGTGGGATTTGAGCTTGCTGTTGTTTTACCATTGCAATCTTTATATCAAATTGAAAGATCACATCAAGTACCTCTAGGTACATATAAAATCAAAAGCTTAGCATATTAAGTTCTACTGAACTTAGTAGTTGTAGGTTGAAGGGAGTAGCACACCCCTGACTACAACTCACTAGCAAGGTCCAGTAGGAAAACACTTAGTGTAGGTAAGTGCACCACTTACACCTCACTAGTAACCATGTCCGACACAGGAAAGGCCTCAGGGTCTAGTCCTGTGATAGTTGACCCTACCCAGGCAACTTCTGGATATGACAAACTAACCCGCAGAGACTTGATTGTCTTGTGCAAAGCAAGAGGGTTAAAAAGGGGCAGAAGCCCCACCTGCCTAATCCTAGTAGAACTCCTAGAACAGGATGACTTAGAGAAGGCAAAAGCAGCTTCCCTAGATACAGGAACTGGAGGGAACCCCCCTGCAGTTGATCCCCCTGAAGAGGAGGATGATGATGACTTGGATGAGGACTCAGAGGTTGAGGACTTAGAAGTACAGGATCAGGGTAGCCAGGTTCCAGTTGGTAGGCTTAGCCAGGCCAACTTGGACCTACTGGGGAATGGAGAGGGCCAGCACCTCCCCAGAACCCAACATGTGATTCTCCCAGGCAACAGAAGAGTGAGATCTCCCTCAGGGGACTCTCATATTTCTAGTGCCTCCAGAGAATCAGAGAGAGGCATGAGTGCTTCTCAGAAAGCTGAGCATAGGGCCAGAATGAGGGCTGTCCAACTCCAAATAGAGAGGGAGGAGGTAGCCTTGGCTCAAGCTAAACTTAGCATGGCCCAAGCTAAACTTGCCTTGGCAAGAGAGCAGAAATTGTGTGGCTTAGATGCCACTGGTGGCAGCAATATTCCTAAAGAGAAACCCAGGTCCTATGATAGTAGAAACCTGACAAAGATTGTGCCCCCCTTCAAAGAAGGGGATGACATCCACAAATGGATGACTGCTCTTGAGAGAGCCTGCATGGTACAGCAGGTTCCTGAGGAACAGTGGGCAGCAATCTTATGGTACTCCTTTTCAGAGAAAGGGAGAGACAAGCTCCTCACTGTCAGACATGAGGATGCAAACAATTACAAAGTCCTGAAGAGTGTTCTGATAGATGGGTTTGGCTTAACCACTGAACAGTACAGGTTCAAGTTCAGAGACACCCAGAAGACACAGACTCAGGACTGGGCTGATTTTGTAGATTGTGCTACTAAGGCTCTGGAGGGTTGGCTACATGGCAGCAAAGTACATGACTTTACAGGATTGTATAATTTGATTATGAGGGAGCAGATCCTAAGTAATTGTCAGAACCAGCTCTTACACCAGCACCTGGTAGACTCTGATCTGACCTCTCCCCAAGAATTGGGAAAGAAGGCAGACAAATGGGTCAGAACCAGGATTAGGCCTAAGAATCAGGACAGTAACCAGAAGAAGGAGTCTACCAAGCCTCAAGATAAGGGTGGGGATAAAAGTAAAGAAAAGACTTCCCCAGGGCCCCAAAACTCCAAGGATGGGGGTGGGTCCCAAGGCACTTCTTCAACTGAGAAAAAGCCCTATTGTTATCCCTGTAAACAGGTGGGGCATTACAAAACAGACAGCTGTTGTCCCAAGAATAACAATAAAGAAAATATACCTCCAAAGCCAGCTTCAACACCTCCTGTTACTGTCAGCAGTAATCCCCCAGGAAGTGGAAGCACACCCAGGAATCTGGGTGGGTTTACTTTTGGAAATCAGGTGGACCCTGGCCTATCCAGGTCCCCATCACCCAATGATCTTGTTTATGAGGCTGGCATGGGGTTTGCCAACTTCTCTGCTTGCCCAAATACTTTGAGCAAGTATAGACAAGAACCCATCATCAATGGTTTAAGAGTTGAAGCTTTTAGAGACACAGGGGCTAGCATCACCATGGTGGCTGATGGCATAGTCCCCTCTAAGCAACTTTTACCTGGTGCCACATACCAGGTAATAAACATTGATGGCATCCAAACAAATCATCCCATGGCAGTAGTAAGTCTCAGCTGGGGAGGTGTCATTGGCCCAAAGAGAGTGGCAGTGTCACCAAACTTGCCTGTAGACTGCCTACTTGGTAATGATTTGGAGATCTCAGCCTGGGCTGAGGTTGAACAGGAAACCCATTCTAGAATGGTGAATTCCAATGGAAAGGTTGGTAGGGCTGAGAAACTCTCTGCCCCATCTTTAGCAAAAGCTCTTCCTGAACAGAATAGCAAAGCTGTTATGATAACAGCAGAAACCCAAACTGAGTCTCCTCCTGAAAAGGTTGGTGGGGCTGTGATGGCCACAGCCCAAACTCAAACTGACACGTGTGTTGTGAAACCTGAAATGATGGATAACTCCACACAAACTGAGAGCATGGAGGAGGAAGAGAAATCTCCCCCTCACCAGACTTTAGGACAGGATCAGCCTCCTCAGGGAACTGATCTTACCCCTGATGAAGGAACTGCCCCAGAGGTGGTTGGGCCTAGCCTGACAGAACCTCTGATGTCAGTGGAACCTTCTCAGGTGGGACCCAGTCTGGAGCAGGTAACCTGCCCCTCTCTACCTTGCCTTAGCCAGCCCAGGGCTGCAGAGGACAAGAAGGACAGTGAGACCCAGAGGGCCCCCTGTCAAATAAAGCACCCCCATCAAAAGATTAGGTGCACCAAAACTAGTAGCCCTAGTAAGGTGAAAACTTTAAAAACTCCTGAGGGAGCCCCCTTAAAAACAGTTAGGGACCTCCCACAGATGGATTCTGTTGGGCACAGCCAAACCTGGGACCCAAGGGGCCCAAACCTGAACTGTCCCTCCAGCAAGCCAAACAGAGGGACCCAGCCTCCAGCTTTAGGTAGCCAGAGGTTGACCCTGAGAGCACAGTGCAACTCAGTTAAAGAAAGAAAGGCCCACATGGTGGAAGATAATTGGAGGAAGCTAAGCCCTAAATTAGTAGAGCCTCACTTCAATACTCCATATCCAAACCAGCCTTTAACTTTGCATAAACACACCCAAGGTAGTGATTCCCTATGGTGGAGACCCTCTAATACCCAAAGGGTGAGGGACTGCTTAGTGGACCATGAGACAGGGGGTACCCATGCTAGTGCAGGTACTTCCTTATATGGCCACTCAGGCAATATAGGCTTACCTGGCCAAGGATAGCCTTATCTCCTTTCGTTTGGGGGGGGTTATGTAGGAAGGTGGCTACCTGACTATGGTTACCCCAGATTTTTTGCCTGTGTTTAGCTGGTTTTTTGACTTAGTTGACCTGGTTCCCTGCTAATCAGGGCCCCAGGCCATCTGCTCTCTCTGTAAAATGGATTCCATGTACCCTAGGTACATACCAATTGGAAATGGACTCCTTGTCAGCCCCTGTAGAATGCACTATAGGTGCACAGGGCACAGGAGCCACTAAGGCCTACCAGGGGCTGCAGCATATCTTTTGCCACCCCTGGCTGGTTCTTAAATTGACACAACTGGCTGATCACTCAGCTGGGGTAAGGTGGTGTACACACCCCTTGCTTAGATATAGTATACCTATGTCTAAACCTATATCTGGACACATGTAAACCTGTGAGCCACTCCTATAGGCAGGCCTCACCAATCCTGGAGGCTGGGTGCATGGTTTTTATGTGAGATGGAGCTCTAGCATGAGCTGAGCCTGTCTGCAGCCGTCGGGAACAAATCCCTAAGCTGTTTCAGGATAATGCCATACCATATACTATTAAGTGCCTTATAATCCTCGCGGTTATTTAGCAACTCTGGTTTGGCTTTATCAAAACATGTCGTGTAAGGTGTCATACGCTTTGGAATACCATCCCCTCGCCAGTTCTGGCGACGGGGATGGCATTCCACCCCTCTAGAGGGGTAAGACATGTTACTTCACTTTAATGCGGTTGATTTCTCCAAAGGCCTTAAGATCCACAAAATGGATGCCTCTGCCACAGACAAATGTCTGGACCCCTGGAGCTGACCGAAACCCAGTCAAGGGGGTCCTGGACAAAGGGTTTCCTGTCACAGGAGGGTGTCACCGCCCTCCAGACAGGAGATAGTGTATTGTAGCAGGGAGGTTTGAAAGAAACCAGACACTGCCTGGGGCGCACAAGGCTGCCCCTTGCATAATCCGGCCAAACCGGTTCTGGGGCACTCCAGCCCTCGTGCCAGGGCGGCCTGGATCAAAGGAAGGGGGTGTATCCACCCACTTCCTGGGTCCCACCCATAGGAGGGGACCTAGCAGGTAATCACGCCCACCAGATTCGAATAAGAGTGGGAGCAGTGCCAATGCACATCAGATTTCCTGGAAGAAACATTAGAAACGATATTCTGGACCCTTCGCCCTCCATCTCAACGTGGAAGCCCGAAGAATCTCCCTTGTGGTCAAGGAGTGACCACCCTGCAGCAGCAGGCACCATCCAGCCCTCGACGTCTACTTGGTTGCAGTTCCCGCCGGAACTCGAGCGACTGAGATCGACGAGATCAAGCCTGCCCAGCTTCTAACAGCCCGATCCACAGTCCCTGCAAAGCTGAGACCCGTGGAGGCGACCGGAAGCGTGGGGCACGCCATCTTGAAGTGACCACGAGACGCTGACCGTGCAGCCCACGAGTGACCCTCGAAGCTGTACACCGGGGTTTGAGAAGCCCCCACCCTGAGCTACTCCTGAGCCGAAGTTCAGCCCTCCACACTCGACGAGTGCTGCGTGGGGCCCTTTGGCACGATTTGGCTCAACGCGTTGGCCCGGTCACTTGCCAGCTGGCTTGTGGTCCCTGTGCCGACGAACTACAAAAGAAGACTCGTGATTCTGGTTGCTCCAGATCCACACCAGCTCCCCTGAAAGGGAGCCCCGACTCTGACCTTCCTGGTCCGAGTGAGACGCCATCTTCCAATCCCGCGTGGATTGCTCTTACCAAGGCTTGTTTGCTCCAAACCGGAAGCCGACTGCACCGACGGTGAGAGCCTGCGTGGGACAGATCGTGACCTGCTCCTGGACGTCGCAGATGCCCCAGAGCCCACGTGACAGCGAAGAGAAGCGCCTCGACGACCACCTGATTGCGCCCGACATTGCCTGGTTCCGTCCTGGTTCCACCCTGGTCACTGCTGAGTGACCCAGACTCTGTCCCCTCTGCTTTCAGGTACTCTACAACTTGAGTCCACCCTTGGACTCCACCGGACACTTCGTCTTCACCCTGCCTGCAGCCCTTTCAGCTTCAAGCACCAAGAGCCTGCGTGTCAAAACCCGACGCCACTTCGACCCTGTGCACCCACTTCCTGTGGGTGAGGTAACTTTGCTCCGCCGGTGTTCCCACACTGGTGCACACCTCTAGGGTCTGTGTGTTAAGTTTTGTTCCTCTAGGTTCAGCGGAAGTGTCCTTAAACTTTAACTATTTGACTTTTACGCACCATTGGTTAACATTGGTGCATGCGTGCGCTTTCCGCACATCTCCCGAATCCCGAGGGCCATTCCCGACTTCAGCATTGCTTGTCCTGACTGCTCCCAGCGATTCCCTAGGCCCTAGGCCTAACCACTGTTCGAGTGGCCTCTCTTATACCACTTGTTTAGTATATGGTTTGAGTGGCCCCCTGCCCTCATCCATAATTGTGCAACTTTGTATGTTTAAACAGTGCTTTTGATTTAACGCTTGTGCCCCTTTATTCATAAAGAATACTGGGGATTGTTTTTAGTAATAAACACATATATTTTTATAATATATACTTGTGTGGTGTCCTTTCATTTGGTATTACAGGATTGTATGTGGTAAAACAGCTCGCTTAACACGACCTCTTAAGTTAAGCCTTTAGGCTGCTTAGTCCATGCTACCACTAGGATAGCTTGTCTAATAAGGTTGACTTACAACCAGACACCATAAGGGGATTGTTTGGTCAGGTAGTAGGTGGTTCCAGAATTGGAAACATCCCCTACCAGGCCAACTTCTCACAACCGGGGTTTGAGAAGCCCCCACCCTGAGCTACTCCTGAGCCGAAGTTCAGCCCTCCACACTCGACGAGTGCTGCGTGGGGCCCTTTGGCACGATTTGGCTCAACGCGTTGGCCCGGTCACTTGCCAGCTGGCTTGTGGTCCCTGCGCCGACGAACTACAAAAGAAGACTCGTGATTCTGGTTGCTCCAGATCCACACCAGCTCCCCTGAAAGGGAGCCCCGACTCTGACCTTCCTGGTCCGAGTGAGACGCCATCTTCCAATCCCGCGTGGATTGCTCTTACCAAGGCTTGTTTGCTCCAAACCGGAAGCCGACTGCACCGACGGTGAGAGCCTGCGTGGGACAGATCGTGACCTGCTCCTGGACGTCACAGATGCCCCAGAGCCCACGTGACAGCGAAGAGAAGCGCCTCGACGACCACCTGATTGCGCCCGACATTGCCTGGTTCCGTCCTGGTTCCACCCTGGTCACTGCTGAGTGACCCAGACTCTGTCCCCTCTGCTTTCAGGTACTCTACAACTTGAGTCCACCCTTGGACTCCACCGGACACTTCGTCTTCACCCTGCCTGCAGCCCTTTCAGCTTCAAGCACCAAGAGCCTGCGTGTCAAAACCCGACGCCACTTCGACCCTGTGCACCCACTTCCTGTGGGTGAGGTAACTTTGCTCCGCCGGTGTTCCCACACTGGTGCACACCTCTAGGGTCTGTGTGTTAAGTTTTGTTCCTCTAGGTTCAGCGGAAGTGTCCTTAAACTTTAACTATTTGACTTTTACGCACCATTGGTTAACATTGGTGCATGCGTGCGCTTTCCGCACATCTCCCGAATCCCGAGGGCCATTCCCGACTTCAGCATTGCTTGTCCTGACTGCTCCCAGCGATTCCCTAGGCCCTAGGCCTAACCACTGTTCGAGTGGCCTCTCTTATACCACTTGTTTAGTATATGGTTTGAGTGGCCCCCCGCCCTCATCCATAATTGTGCAACTTGTATGTTTAAACAGTGCTTTTTGATTTAACGCTTGTGCCCCTTTATTCATAAAGAATACTGGGGATTGTTTTTAGTAATAAACACATATATTTTTATAATATATACTTGTGTGGTGTCCTTTCATTTGGTATTACAGGATTGTATGTGGTAAAACAGCTCGCTTAACACGACCTCTTAAGTTAAGCCTTTAGGCTGCTTAGTCCATGCTACCCCTAGGATAGCTTGTCTAATAAGGTTGACTTACAACCAGACACCATAAGGGATTGTTTGGTCAGGTAGTAGGTGGTTCCAGAATTGGAAACATCCCCTACCAGGCCAACTTCTCACAGGGACCTAGCAGGTAATCACGCCCACCAGATTCGAATAAGAGTGGGAGCAGTGCCAAGGCACATCAGATTTCCTGGAAGAAACATTTGAAACGATATTCTGGACCCTTCGCCCTCCATCTCAACGTGGAAGCCCGAAGAATCTCCCTTGTGGTCAAGGAGTGACCACCCTGCAGCAGCAGGCACCATCCAGCCCTCGACGTCTACTTAGTTGCAGTTCCCGCCGGAACTCGAGCGACTGAGATCAACGAGATCAAGCCTGCCCAGCTTCTAACAGCCCGATCCACAGTCCATGCAAAGCTGAGACCCGTGGAGGCGACCGGAAGCGTGGGGCACGCCATCTTGAAGTGACCACGAGACGCTGACCGTGCAGCCCACGAGTGACCCTCGAAGCTCTACACCGGGGTTTGAGAAGCCCCCACCCTGAGCTACTCCTGAGCCGAAGTTCAGCCCTCCACACTCGACGAGTGCTGCGTGGGGCCCTTTGGCACGATTTGGCTCAACGCGTTGGCCCGGTCACTTGCCAGCTGGCTTGTGGTCCCTATGCCGACGAACTACCGAAGAAGACTCGTGAATCTGGTTGCTCCAGATCCACACCAGCTCCCCTGAAAAGGAGCCCCGACTCTGACCTTCCTGGTCCGAGTGAGAAGCAATCTTCCGATCCTGCGTGGATTGCTCTTACCAAGGCTTGTTTGCTCCAAACCTGAAGCCGACTGCACCGACGGTGAGAGCCTGCGTGGGACAGATCGTGACCTGCTCCTGGACGTCGCAGATGCCCCAGAGCCCACGTGACAGCGGAGAGAAGCTCCTCGACGACCACCTGATTGCGCCCGACATTGCCTGGTTCCGTCCTGGTTCCACCCTGGTCACTGCTGAGTGACCCAGACTCTGTCCCCTCTGCTTTCAGGTACTCTACAACTTGAGTCCACCCTTGGACTCCACCGGACACTTCGTCTTCACCCTGCCTGCAGCCCTTTCAGCTTCAAGCACCAAGAGCCTGCGTGTCAAAACCCGACGCCACTTCGACCCTGTGCACCCACTTCCTGTGGGTGAGGTAACTTTGCTCCGCCGGTGTTCCCACACTGGTGCACACCTCTAGGGTCTGTGTGTTAAGTTTTGTTCCTCTAGGTTCAGCGGAAGTGTCCTTAAACTTTAACTATTTGACTTTTACGCACCATTGGTTAACATTGGTGCATGCGTGCGCTTTCCGCACATCTCCCGAATCCCGAGGGCCATTCCCGACTTCAGCATTGCTTGTCCTGACTGCTCCCAGCGATTCCCTAGGCCCTAGGCCTAACCACTGTTCGAGTGGCCTCTCTTATACCACTTGTTTAGTATATGGTTTGAGTGGCCCCCCGCCCTCATCCATAATTGTGCAACTTGTATGTTTAAACAGTGCTTTTTGATTTAACGCTTGTGCCCCTTTATTCATAAAGAATACTGGGGATTGTTTTTAGTAATAAACACATATATTTTTATAATATATACTTGTGTGGTGTCCTTTCATTTGGTATTACAGGATTGTATGTGGTAAAACAGCTCGCTTAACACGACCTCTTAAGTTAAGCCTTTAGGCTGCTTAGTCCATGCTACCCCTAGGATAGCTTGTCTAATAAGGTTGACTTACAACCAGACACCATAAGGGATTGTTTGGTCAGGTAGTAGGTGGTTCCAGAATTGGAAACATCCCCTACCAGGCCAACTTCTCACACCGGTGTACAGCTTCGAGGGTCACTCGTGGGCTGCATGGTCAGCGTCTCGTGGTCAATTCAAGATGGCATGCCCCACGCTTCCGGTCGCCTCCACGGGTCTCAGCTCTGCAGGGACTGTGGATCGGGCTGTAGGAAGGCAGGCAAGCTTGATCTCGTCGATCTCAGTCGCTCGAGTTCCGGCGGGAACTGCGACAAAGTAGACGTCGAGGGCTGGATGGTGCCTGTTTACACAGGGTGGTCACTCCTTGACCACAAGGGAGATTCTTCGGGCTTCCACGTTGAGTAGGAGGTCCAAGGGTCCAGAGTTTCGTTTCTTATGTTTCGTCAGGAAATCTAAAGTGCATTGGCACTGCTCCCACTCTTATTCGAATCTGGGGGGCGTGATTACCTGCTAGGTCCCCCCCTATGGGTGGGTCCCAGGAAGTGGGTGGATACACCCCCTTCCTTTGATCCAGGCCGCCCTGGCATGAGGGCTGGAGTGCCCCAGAACCGGTTTGGCCGGATTATGCAAGGGGCAGCCTTGTGTGCCCCAAGCAGTGTCTGGCTTCTTTCAGACCTCCCTGCTACAATCCACTATCTCCTGTCTGGAGGGTGGTAAAACCCCCCTGCGACAGGAAACCCTTTGTCCAGGCCCCATTTGGCGGAGTTTCGGTCAGCTGCAGCGGTCCAGACCCGTGTCTGTGGCAGAGGCATCCATTTTGTGGATCTAAGGCCCTTTTAGAAATTAACCGCATTTAAGTAAAGTAACATGTCTTACCCCTCTAGAGGGGTGGAATGCTATCCCCGTCGCCAGAACTGGCGAGGGGATAGTATTCCAAATCGTATGACACCTTACACGACATGTTTTGATAAAGCCAAACCAAAGATGCTATATAACCGCGAGGATTATAAGGCACTTAAGAGTATATGGTATGGCGTTATCCTGAAACAGCTTAGGGAGTTGTTCCCGACAGCTGCAGACAGGCTCAGCTCATGCTAGAGCTCCATCTCACATGAAACCATGCACTCTGCCTCCAGGATTGATGAGGCCTTCCAAAGGAGTGGCTCACAGGTTAATATGTGTCCAGATATAGGTTTAGATATAGGTATACTATATCCAAGCAAGGGGTGATTACACCACCTTACCCCAGCTGAGTGATCAGCCAGTTGTGTCAATTTAAGAACCAGCCAGGGGTGGCAAAAGATATGCTGCAGCCCCTGGTAGGCCTTGGTGGCCCCTATGCCCTGGGCACCTATAGTGCATTATACAGGGGCTGACAAGGAGTCCATTTCCAATTGTGGTATGTACCTAGGGTACATGGAATCCATTTTACAGAGAGAGCAGATGGCCTGGGGCCCTGATTAGCAGGGAACCAGGTCAACTAAGTCAAAAAAATAGCTAAACACAGGCAAAAAATCTGGGGTAACCATAGTCAGGTACCCACCTTCCTACAAGGACCAAGAGCAACCAGGGGGACCAAGCAGAGCCTGGGGGACCAAGCAGAGCCTGGGGGACCAAGCAGAGCCTGGGGGACCAAGCACAGCCTGGGGGACCAAGAGCAACCAGGGGGACCAAGCACAGCCTGTTGGACCAAGCACAGCCTGGGGGACCAAGCACAGCCTGGGGGACCAAGAGCAACCAGGGGGACCAAGCACAGCCAGGGGGACCAAGAGCAACCAGGGGGACCAAGCACAGCCTGGGGGACCAAGCACAGCCTGGGGGACCAAGAGCAACCAGGGGGACCAAGCACAGCCGGGGTACCAAGCACAGCCTGGGGGACCAAGAGCAACCAGTGGGACCAAGCACAGCCTGGGGGACCAAGCACAGCCTGGGGGACCAAGCACAGCCTGGGGGACCAAGAGCAACCAGGGGGACCAAGCACAGCCTGGGGGACCAAGCACAGCCTGGGGGACCAAGAGCAACTAGGGGGACCAAGCACAGCCAGGGGTATCACGCACAGCCAGGGGGACCAAGAGCAACCAGGGGGACCAAGCACAGCCTGGGGGACCAAGCACAGCCTGGGGGACCAAGAGCAACCAGGGGGACCAAGCACAGCCTGGGGGACCAAGCACAGTCTGGGGGACCAAGCACAGCCTGGGGGACCAAGAGCAACCAGGGGGACCAAGCAGAGCCTGGGGGACCAAGCACAGCCTGGGGGACCAAGCACAGCCTGGGGTACCAAGCACAGCCTGGGGGACTAAGAGCAACCAGGGGGACCAAGCACAGCCTGGGGGACCAAGCACAGCCTGGGGGACCAAGAGCAACCAGGGGGACCAAGCACAGCCAGGGGTACCAAGCACAGTGGCCAGGGGGACCAAAAGCAACCAGGGGGACCAAGCACAGCCTGGGGACCAAGCACAGCCTGGGGGACCAAGCACAGCCTGGGGGACCAAGAGCAACCAGGGGGACCAAGAGCAACCAGGGGGACCAAGCACAGCATGGGGGACCAAGCACAGCCTGGGGGACCAAGAGCAACCAGGGGGACCAAGCACAGCCTGGGGGACCAAGCACAGCCTGGGGGACCAAGAGCAAGCAGGGGGACCAAGCACAGCCTGGGGGACCAAGCACAGGCTGGGGGACCAAGCACAGCCTGGGGGACCAAGAGCAACCAGGGGGACCAAGCACAGCCTGGGGGACCAAGCACAGCCTGGGGGACCAAGAGCAACCAGGGGGACCAAGCACAGCCTGGGGGACCAAGCACAGCCTGGGGGACCAAGAGCAACCGGGGGGACCAAGCACAGCCAGGGGGACCAAGCACAGCCAGGGGGACCAGGAGCAACCAGGGGGACCAAGCACAGCCTGGAGGACCAAGCACAGCCTGGGGGACCAAGCACAGCCTGGGGGGACCAAGAGCAACCAGGGGATCCAAGCACAGTCTGGGGGACCAAGCACAGCCTGGGGGACCAAGAGCAACCAGGGGGACCAAGCACAGCCTGGGGGACCAAGCACAGCCTGGGGGACCAAGCACAGCCTGGGGGACCAAGAGCAACCAGGGGGGCCAAGCGCAGCCTGGGGGACCAAGCACAGCCTGGGGGACCAAGAGCAACCAGGGGGACCAAGCACAGCCTGGGGGACCAAGCACAGCCTGGGGGACCAAGAGCAACCAGGGGGACCAAGCACAGCCAGGGGTACCAAGCACATCCAGGGGGACCAAGAGCAAACAGGGGGACCAAGCACAGCCTGGGAGACCAAGCACAGCCTGGGGGACCAAGCACAGCCTGGGGGACCAAGAGCAACCAGGGGGTCCAAGCACAGCCTGGGGGACCAAGCACAGCCTGGGGGACCAAGAGCAACCTGGGGGACCAAGCACAGCCTGGGGGACCAAGAGCAACCAGGGGGACCAAGCACAGCCTGGGGGACCAAGCACAGCCTGGGGGACGAAGAGCAACCAGGGGGACCAAGCACAGCCAGGGGGACCAAGAGCAACCAGGGGGACCAAGCACAGCCAGGGGGACCAAGAGCACCAGGGGGACCAAGCACAGCCTGGGGGACCAAGAGCAACCAGGGGGACCAAGCACAGCCTGGGGGACCAAGCACAGCCTGGGGACCAAGCACAGCCAGGTGTACCAAGCACAGCCAGGGGGACCAAGAGCAACCAGGGGGACCAAGCACAGCCTGGGGGACCAAGCACAGCCAGGGGGACCAAGAGGAACCAGGGAGACCAAGCATAGCCAGGGGGACCAAGAGCATCCAGGGGGACCAAACACAGCCTGGGGGACCAAGCACAGCCTGGGGGACCAAGAGCAACCAGGGGGACCAAGCACAGCCTGGGGGACCAAGCACAGCCTGGGGGACCAAGAGCAACCAGGGGGACCAAGCACAGCCTGGGGGACCAAGCACAGCCTGGGGGACCAAACACAGCCTGGGGGACCAAGAGCAACCAGGGGGACCAAGCACAGCCTGGGGGACCAAGCACAGCTTGGGGACCAAGAGCAACCAGGGGGACCAAGCACAGCCTGGGGGACCAACCAGCCTGGGGGACCAAGCACAGCCAGGGGTACCAAGCACAGCCAGGGGGACCAAGAGCAACCAGGGGGACCAAGCACAGCCTGGGGGACCAAGCACAGCCTGGGGGACCAAGAGCAACCAGGGGGACCAAGCACAGCCTGGGGGACCAAGCACAGCCTGGGGGACTGTAGGAAGGTGGCTACCTGACTATGGTTACCCCAGATTTTTTTGCCTGTGTTTAGCTGGTTTTTTGACTTAGTTGACCTGGTTCCCTGCTAATCAGGGCCCCAGGCCATCTGCTCTCTCTGTAAAATGGATTCCATGTACCCTAGGTACATACCACAATTGGAAATGGACTCCTTGTCAGCCCCTGTATAATGCACTATAGGTGCCCAGGGCATAGGAGCCACCAAGGCCTACCAGGGGCTGCAGCATATCTTTTGCCACCTGTGAGAAGTTGGCCTGATAGGTGATGTTTCCAATTCTGGAACCACCTATTATCAGTCCAAACAATCCCTTATGGTGTCTGGTTGTAAGTCAACCTTATTAGACAAGCTATCCTAGGGGTAGCATGGACTAAGCATCCTAAAGGCTTAACTTAAGAGGTCGTGTTAAGCGAGCTGTTTTACCACATACAATCCTGTAATATCAAATGAAAGGACACCACACAAGTATATATTATAAAAATATATGTGTTTATTACTAAAAACAATCCCCAGTATTCTTTATGAATAAAGGGGCACAATGTTAAATCAAAAGCACTGTTTAAACATACAAAGTTGCACAATTATGGATGGTCAAGGGCTGTTGTGTTTTCTATTCCTGCAACATAAAGTGATCGATAAGAATCTCATATTCAGGCGTATCGGCGACTAAGACAGCAGGTCGACCCTCTTTTGCTCAACGGCTCCGTCATGGGACGAAGAAACGCTCTTTTTCTCGAAAAAAGAATATATTTTACTTGCAGGACAGTTGTAAAATTTCCGGGAAAGTACATTAGCCTGGAACATTATAACATATATTTAAGAAAAAATAATGTTCGGAAGTAATGAAAAGCGTAATTTTTAGGTCATATGACCAAGCCTTTCATCATTACAATAAGAAAAGTAAAATGAACCAATGAAAAGTTTTATTAACAAGTCACATGACTTGTTATGCTTACGTTACGCGCTGCGCGCCCCGGATGACTTCCGGATGCGCTAACGCGGCGCGTCATATGACGCATTACGTGACAACGCAGGTCCAGAATATAGTCAAAATGTCTCCACCAACCAGCGGTCGGAACACAACCCCTTTCAGCAGGCTAAATAGTTCTGTTAAATGACAACAGAAGGGACAGGCAACAAGAACCATCAGTCAAAGAGGGGAGGGCTAGTTGTGAGAAGTTGGCCTGGTAGGGGATGTTTCCAATTCTGGAACCACCTACTACCTGACCAAACAATCCCCTTATGGTGTCTGGTTGTAAGTCAACCTTATTAGACAAGCTATCCTAGTGGTAGCATGGACTAAGCAGCCTAAAGGCTTAACTTAAGAGGTCGTGTTAAGCGAGCTGTTTTACCACATACAATCCTGTAATACCAAATGAAAGGACACCACACAAGTATATATTATAAAAATATATGTGTTTATTACTAAAAACAATCCCCAGTATTCTTTATGAATAAAGGGGCACAAGCGTTAAATCAAAAGCACTGTTTAAACATACAAAGTTGCACAATTATGGATGAGGGCAGGGGGCCACTCGAACCATATACTAAACAAGTGGTATAAGAGAGGCCACTCGAACAGTGGTTAGGCCTAGGGCCTAGGGAATCGCTGGGAGCAGTCAGGACAAGCAATGCTGAAGTCGGGAATGGCCCTCGGGATTCGGGAGATGTGCGGAAAGCGCACGCATGCACCAATGTTAACCAATGGTGCGTAAAAGTCAAATAGTTAAAGTTTAAGGACACTTCCGCTGAACCTAGAGGAACAAAACTTAACACACAGACCCTAGAGGTGTGCACCAGTGTGGGAACACCGGCGGAGCAAAGTTACCTCACCCACAGGAAGTGGGTGCACAGGGTCGAAGTGGCGTCGGGTTTTGACACGCAGGCTCTTGGTGCTTGAAGCTGAAAGGGCTGCAGGCAGGGTGAAGACGAAGTGTCCGGTGGAGTCCAAGGGTGGACTCAAGTTGTAGAGTACCTGAAAGCAGAGGGGACAGAGTCTGGGTCACTCAGCAGTGACCAGGGTGGAACCAGGACGGAACCAGGCAATGTCGGGCGCAATCAGGTGGTCGTCGAGGCGCTTCTCTTCGCTGTCACGTGGGCTCTGGGGCATCTGCGACGTCCAGGAGCAGGTCACGATCTGTCCCACGCAGGCTCTCACCGTCGGTGCAGTCGGCTTCCGGTTTGGAGCAAACAAGCCTTGGTAAGAGCAATCCACGCGGGATTGGAAGATGGCGTCTCACTCGGACCAGGAAGGTCAGAGTCGGAGCTCCCTTTCAGGGGAGCTGGTGTGGATCTGGAGCAACCAGAATCACGAGTCTTCTTTTGTAGTTCGTCGGCACAGGGACCACAAGCCAGCTGGCAAGTGACCGGGCCAACGCGTTGAGCCAAATCGTGCCAAAGGGCCCCACGCAGCACTCGTCGAGTGTGGAGGGCTGAACTTCGGCTCAGGAGTAGCTCAGGGTGGGGGCTTCTCAAACCCCGGTGTACAGCTTCGAGGGTCACTCGTGGGCTGCACGGTCAGCGTCTCGTGGTCACTTCAAGATGGCGTGCCCCACGCTTCCGGTCGCCTCCACGGGTCTCAGCTTTGCAGGGACTGTGGATCGGGCTGTTAGAAGCTGGGCAGGCTTGATCTCGTCGATCTCAGTCGCTCGAGTTCCGGCGGGAACTGCAACCAAGTAGACGTCGAGGGCTGGATGGTGCCTGCTGCTGCAGGGTGGTCACTCCTTGACCACAAGGGAGATTCTTCGGGCTTCCACGTTGAGATGGAGGGCGAAGGGTCCAGAATATCGTTTCAAATGTTTCTTCCAGGAAATCTGATGTGCATTGGCACTGCTCCCACTCTTATTCGAATCTGGTGGGCGTGATTACCTGCTAGGTCCCCTCCTATGGGTGGGACCCAGGAAGTGGGTGGATACACCCCCTTCCTTTGATCCAGGCCGCCCTGGCACGAGGGCTGGAGTGCCCCAGAACCGGTTTGGCCGGATTATGCAAGGGGCAGCCTTGTGCGCCCCAGGCAGTGTCTGGTTTCTTTCAAACCTCCCTGCTACAATACACTATCTCCTGTCTGGAGGGCGGTGACACCCTCCTGTGACAGGAAACCCTTTGTCCAGGACCCCCTTGACTGGGTTTCGGTCAGCTCCAGGGGTCCAGACATTTGTCTGTGGCAGAGGCATCCATTTTGTGGATCTTAAGGCCTTTGGAGAAATCAACCGCATTAAAGTGAAGTAACATGTCTTACCCCTCTAGAGGGGTGGAATGCCATCCCCGTCGCCAGAACTGGCGAGGGGATGGTATTCCAAAGCGTATGACACCTTACACGACATGTTTTGATAAAGCCAAACCAGAGTTGCTAAATAACCGCGAGGATTATAAGGCACTTAATAGTATATGGTATGGCATTATCCTGAAACAGCTTAGGGATTTGTTCCCGACGGCTGCAGACAGGCTCAGCTCATGCTAGAGCTCCATCTCACATAAAAACCATGCACCCAGCCTCCAGGATTGGTGAGGCCTGTCTATAGGAGTGGCTCACAGGTTTACATGTGTCCAGATATAGGTTTAGACATAGGTATACTATATCTAAGCAAGGGGTGTGTACACCACCTTACCCCAGCTGAGTGATCAGCCAGTTGTGTCAATTTAAGAACCAGCCAGGGGTGGCAAAAGATATGCTGCAGCCCCTGGTAGGCCTTAGTGGCTCCTGTGCCCTGTGCACCTATAGTGCATTCTACAGGGGCTGACAAGGAGTCCATTTCCAATTGGTATGTACCTAGGGTACATGGAATCCATTTTACAGAGAGAGCAGATGGCCTGGGGCCCTGATTAGCAGGGAACCAGGTCAACTAAGTCAAAAAACCAGCTAAACACAGGCAAAAAATCTGGGGTAACCATAGTCAGGTAGCCACCTTCCTACACTAGTTCTTCTCTACCGGGTTACATTGGGGCGCTACCGGAACTGATCGAATTGGTAGTCTACAGTGTTTCTGGATGTTTCAGACTGAAGCTGGGGTTACCATGAGAGCAGCATCATTTCGTAGCTCCGTCGTGGCCATTCCGCAACCAATCATGGCAGCCGCTCTTTATCGTTATTTTGGGCGGGGTGGGTGGCGGAGCCGAGCTGTTTTGCAGCCATCATTGTGTGGAGTTCAGTTCATCTCACTAGTTTTGTATTTGTCATGAGGGGTTGTTCCTAATGTTTCTATTTTAGCGAGGTCAAAAAGAGATCCCATTAGTGGCCTACTGATTGTGCTCGATTCCTTTTCTTTTTTTTTACACGATTTTTCGTTATCTGCAAAGACTAAACAAAGTATTGCGACTCTGTGTTTGTTTGTAAATAGAGAATGAACCAAAGAGAACTAATTCTAAAACAGTAAATACTTGGATAACAATCAATCAAATGGAGAGAGAAGCAGGCACGACGGATTACAACGGGGGCAAAGGCCTGCGTTAACTACCTTTCACTATCTGCAAAGAGAGAGTACTCCTAATAGAAATGAGGGGGGGGCACCATTCAAAGCAGATCAGTGTGCATAAACACGAAAATGTTTTCACTTACCACGTACTTGACATTCGACAGCTTATGATATTTGCTATTAAAAAACCATTGAAATTCACTGAAAAAACCATAGGTTATAGACCATATATAGTTAGGAATTAGCATTTACAAAACCTTGAAAATTCACTGAAAAAACCATAGGTTATAGACCATATATAGTTAGGAATTAGCATTTAAAAAACCTTATTTTACTCACACAAAACCATTGAAATTCCATATATAGTTAGTTGCACTAACTATATATCGCGCACCCGCAATCCACTGCTGATCATGTCACATATTACATCATTCATGACATGGTCAGTGACATCACTGATGACATCACTGATGACATCTCAAATGACATCACTGATGACATCACTGATGACATCTCAAATGACATCACTGATGACATCACTGATGACATCTCAAATGACATCACTGATGACATCACTGATGACATCTCATTTGACATTACTGATCACATCACTGATGACATCATTCATGTGATAATACGATGAACCTCTTCAGACTCTAATATAACCTTAGATACACTCAGTGTAAACAGACACTCATAGACTGTCACTCATCCATGGAGTTACTCAGACACTTAGTCAGTCATGCAAAGAATCAATCACACCTCCATTTCCTCAACTATACAGTTATACACACCTTACTTATTCAAACATATACTAAAACATATTTACTCACTTATACAATCCTGGATACAAGTTCACAATGATCCATACAGCCACTCACACATTCACTGGCTCTTATGCACAGTTATTTATATATGTCAACTCTCACATGTACTGTGTTTTACATATGTACTTACTTTGACATGTAGCACTGAGATATCCATTCACTCACCAATACACTCATGCACACAGTCAACCGCCCATACAGCTGTTTCCACATGCACTTTTGAACCCATACATCTAGTCAATCAACTGCTCACACATCTATGCAGAGAGTCATACACCTCCCAGCCACCCACACACACACTCAGTCTCCCATACAAATGCTTGGGCAACCAATCAATAACCCATACAGTTAATCATATAGCTAATGATCAACACATGCAGCAGTTTACAGAACAACAGACATAATGATGCTCAAATTAAGACAGTTTAGTCACTAACCCATGCACTCAGTGAGACACATTTAATCAGTCACTCATACAGTCAGCCATGCCCCTACTAAATCCTTCATCAAGACACTTATACATCCACTCATTCTTCAATATGTAAGACATATTTTAACTTTACAGAATTATACAGTCACTGGATGTAGTCATCAGTGATGTCATTTGAGATGTCATCAGTGATGTCATCAGTGATGTCATTTGAGATGTCATCAGTGATGTCATCAGTGATGTCACTGACCATGTCATGAATGATGTAATATGTGACATGATCAGCAGTGGATTGCGGGTGCGCGATATATAGTTAGTGCAACTAACTATATATGGAATTTCAATGGTTTTGTGTGAGTAAAATAAGGTTTTTTAAATGCTAATTCCTAACTATATATGGTCTATAACCTATGGTTTTTTCAGTGAATATATATATATGTGTATATATACATAATTTATGACTTATTATTATTAGAGACAACTCTATAAGGCCTTGTAGAATGCATTATTTATAGATTGTAAATAATTGTTGTGACAGAATAACTTACTGCTATGAATGAGGAAATGATATCATCATCTCGCACGCAGCACTTTAAGAGTACTTCACAGGAATGGAAGAAAGACAAAATGGCGATTGTATTGAGCCATAGTTTGTAAATGAGGTTAACAGTCTAGTGTTTAATGAACACAAAGAAGGGTACTACCACTGAGCACTTTTCATAAATGTACTAGACGCCTAGGACTCTATGGTCCAGTTGAAGGCTAATTGTAGCCGAAACACGTAGGCCGTCCTATTCATGCACGTTTTTGCACATGGTGTTTTAAAAATAAAATATTTTACATAACCTACCTGTTGTCGTGCCATGACTTCCGCTGGCAAAAGAAAGGTGGTGAGAGGTATCGAAGGAATATATATATATATATATATTACCTACTGGCGGTCGCCAGTAGGTATATATAGTTAGGATTTTTTCTCTATGGGATTTTTGAAAATTCTATGTCTAATAACTTTGGCGTTTGTGGACGGAATTGGCTGAAATTTTCAGGAAAATGGCACATTTTGTTTCTGAGCAGCCCTTGAAAATTTGGGGGGGTTCGTCAAGGGGGGGCCGAGAAAAAAGGGGGGTCCCAAAACGTGTTTTTAACATTGAGTTTTCCATAGGGCGGTTGGCCTCACTTTTAGCCCGAACGGCTGAATGGATTTGCACGAAACTTGGCAAAATTGTAGGGACTGGTAGCCCGATGTGCCTTTGCTAGGTCTCAATATATGTGCTCCAGTGGATTTTGAGAAATTAACGTTCAAAAAAAGATATATATCTGTAACAGCGGACCGGGCAGCGCTCCGGTTCGCGGACTTTTCGCGGTACGGAGCTTTGTGAAGCGAAGCTAATTGGTTCTCCGGCGTCTGTGAACATTCCAAGCAGTCCGTAGCGGTCCGCCATCTTGTCTCTCGGTAGGATCGAGAGACAAGAGGAGGCCAAAGCGAAGGGGCAAATGACCATAAGGGGGCATAGTAGATCCTCGCTGACCCCCTAGGTTTGATGTGGAGGTTTTAAAAGGGCCCCGCGGGGCAAAAAAAATAATAATAATAATAATCGAACGGCTGAATGGATTTGCACGAAACTTGGTAAAATATTAGGGACTGGTAGCCCGATGTGCCTTTGCTAGGTCTCAATATATGTGCTCCAGTGGATTTTGAGAAATTAACGTTCAAAAAAAGATATATATCTGTAACAGCGCTCCGCTTCGCGTAACGGAGGTTTGCGAAGCTGATTGGTTCTCCGGCGTCTGTAAACATTGCAAACAGTCCGTAGCGGCCGCCATCTTGTCTCTCGGTAGGATCGAGAGACAAGAGGAGGCCAAAGCGAAGGGGCAAATGACCATAAGGGGGCATAGTAGATCCTCCTTGACCTCTTAGGTTTGATGTGGAGGTTTTAAAAGGGCCCCGCGGGGCAAAAAAAATAATAATAATAATAATCGAACGGCTGAATGGATTTGCACGAAACTTGCAAAATTGTAGGGACTGGTAGCTCGATGTGCCTTTGCTAGGTCTCAATATATGTGCTTCAGTGGATTTTGAGAAATTAACGTTCAAAAACAAGATATATATCTGTAACAGCGCTCCGCTTCGCGGAGATAAAATTATATCTGTATTACCTAGCTGTTGCTAACACCAGTTAGCGACGGCTAGTAGGAGATAGCGACCATCTTGGGCCCCACTTTGCATGTGAGTGATATTTATCACTAATGACATGCAAAGTGGGCATGCCAAGATGTTAGCGACTGGAAACAGTCGCTAACATCGCTATCTCCTATTATCAACTTTTAGAAATATTCGCGATAAGCGCGAATATCTCCAAAAGCTAGCACCTGCCCTGAGCAGTTCTTAGCCATGTTATCCAATGGGAGGTGGATAACATGGCTAAGAGCATTAGCTCGGTAATGCATGAATATCGCTGAGTTTTCAGCGATATTAATGCATTGCGGTCGTTTTATATCGTATTTGCGATAAACCTTGATAATAGCAAGGTTTATCTGCGATAATTTCTGACGATGCTTAGCGGTAAAAAAATTCGTTGCTAAGCATCGTTAGGGATAAATATCGCTTAACTTTGGTAATATGCCCCAACGTCTGTTAACGTTCGATTCGAAGGAAATCAGGAAGTGTTGAAAAACATTGTCTGCGCCATCTTGCCTTTTTTCAAATGCCACACTCTTGTCGTGCACGGCAGTCATTTTAGATGCCTTGACCAGACCCACTCTGTGCACGCTGTCGATCCTTAGCATGGCTCCCCACCCTCGCAAGCATCTCCCCCAGGCAGTGGTCACCCCCGCTCTCTGTCTTATGCATGGGTAATAAACCACCCCCCATCTGCGCTGCTCTTCCCTGAGAATCACACCCTGTGCCCGCCCGACACCTCCCTTTCGCCCTATTCACTACCGCACCCTCTGACACTCCTTTTCCTCTGTGTCCGATTGTCCAGGCCGGTCCTAGGGTATCAGCTAGCCCTGCAGATGTAGTTTATGGCCCCAGCTGTAAAGAATCACCCCTCTTCAAAGGAGTTATAGTAGATCAAGGCCCACACTCGATGAGATCCGTCACAGCAGACGCGTTCCTATTATCTGAAAACCATCCTGTATTGTGATTGGGGAGGGGACCGAGCCTGAAGCGGAAGATTCCAGGGATGACTCTTTGTACATCAAAGTTTTTACAATTATGTGTCACATTAAAAATATATAGCACTCCAACAAAGTAGTAAGATTATAAAACTTTAATAACTTATAAATATATACAAGAAAACAAAAACAGTAATAACATATAAACATTTTTAGGGAATAACAACGAAGTAGCGGTCGGCTGTGCGAATAGTCCCAACGCAGCACAACGTCCAGATTTCTGGCGTGGGGCGTCGCGGGGGGTGGGTCATCAGTAGCAAACTGTTGTGCGAATAGTTCCAAGGCAGCAGAACGATGGCACCAAGGTGATGTCCAGTAAGTTGCCGCACTGGTTTTGGTATCCTACAATGCTGCTCCGAATAACGGCGTGGGGCGCCCCGGGGGAGGCGGCGTGAACGGGCCTCTCCAGGTGGAGTCTCGTCTGTTGTAGTGGGGCGCCCCTTTACCGTTTCAGTTGCCATTCCGTCCGCTTTTGGTCCACTGTGTCAAAAGCCGCAATTCAGCTGAGTTGCGCCCACTCTTGCGGTGCAGCGATAGGCGGCTGTCACAGGACTCTCAAAATGGCGGCAGGCTGTTTCCTTTTTGGGCCTGGTCCACTGAAATGGCCCTGGGACACCTTGGAAATCGGACGCTTGTCTGCTAGGTCTTGGACCCCATTCTCGAAAGCGTCCCCTCCGCCTTGAGGATTCATCAAAAGTTTTGGGGGCCCCCGACTCCTGTAGGCTTCTGGTGGGGAGCGGCTGCCATGATTGCTCGCGGAATGACCACGACGGAGCTACGAGATGGTGATGCTCTCATGCTGACGCCAGCTTCAGTCTGAAACATCCAGAAACAAGGTGGGGCTTTCATCGTTTGGGAAAAAAAAAAAGTTTTCATCCAATGAAAAGTGTTGTTTTTAGGTCATATGATCAAGCCTTCCATCATTAGGAAACCAAAAGTAAAATGAACCAATGAAAAGTTTTATAAACAAGTCACATAACCTGTATGCGGCATAGGGTATAAAATGCGGAGAAAATACGTTGGCACGTGAGGCGGCGTCAGTAGCGGACCGATGTGCGAATAGGCCGAAGGCAACACAACGCGCCAAGATCCGGATGGCACCGAGGTGGTGTCCAGCAAGTTGCAGCACTGGTGTGGCCATCCTACAATGCTGAAAGTCGGCATGGGGCGCCCCGTTGGCCTGTGAGTTTGCGTCAGTAGCGGACCGATGTGCGAATAGGCCGAAGGCAGCACAACGCGCCAAGATCCGGATGGCACCGAGGTGATGTCTAGCAAGTTGCTGTACTGGTGTGGTCATCCTACAATGCTGAAACTCGGCGTGGGGCGCCCCGTTGGCCTGTGAGATGGCGTCAGTAGCGGACCGATGTGCGAATAGGCCGGAACCAGCACATGGCGCCAAGATCCGGATGTCACCGTGGTGGTTTCATAGTTGAGAGGTACTTCATCTGCAGTGGGGCGCCGAGATCCGGATGGCACCGAGGTGATGTCTAGCAAGTTGCTGTACTGGTGTGGTCATCCTACAATGCTGAAACTCGGCGTGGGGCGCCCCATTAGCCTGTGAGATGGCAGCAGTAGCGGACCGATGTGTGAATGGGGCAAAGGTAGCGCAAGAATATTTTCTGAAGAGGAGACACCACAAGGCGCTGAGATTCGGTTACCACCGAGGTGATGTCTAGCAAGTTGCCGCACTGGTGTGGCCATCCTACAATACTGCTCCGAATAACGCCGTGGGGTGCCCGAAGGGGGGGGGGGGGGGGAGGCGGCGTGAACGGGCCTTCCTAGGTGGAGGCTCGTCTGCTGTAGTGGGGCGCCCCTTTACCGTTTCAGTTGCCATTCAGCTGAGTTTCGGCTGCTCTTGATGCTACAGCGACAGGCGGCTGCAACAGGACTCTCAAAATGGCGGCCTGTTCTTTGGATTTGGGCCTGGTCCACTAAAATGGCCCTGGGACACCTTAGAACTCGGACGCTCAATTTTTTTTCCTTTCCTGTACATGCAAAAAAAGGTAAATGCCCGGTACGTTACACACTTCATCTGCCACGATGAACTCTCCAGAGTAACCGAAAAAAAATATAGTTATGGTAACTATACCATGCATCGTCATATGGAGAGGTGGCACCAATTAATTATAGTGCTGCATAAAAGAGAGATTTGGAGGAGAACCCCTGACCTGCTAGTACATTCATCAAAGAAGTGGCACTGACAGCATCAGAGGCAAGGGAAACGGTCCCAAATATTTAGAAGAACTTTGTAAAGATTAAAATGACATGTTTAGATTGTGGCAAATTAATTTCATGTGGACAGATGAGTGTTACTCTAATAAATACAGCATATGAACATCATCATAGTCGATGGTTGGTAGAGACATTTTGACTATATCCTGGACCTGCCCGTCCTCGCCCAAAATGGCGCCGGAATAAATGGGACTCGTAACTCCTTGTTGTGTACTGGTTGCAGAACCTTGAAATCACGAGATACGTATGCAGTTTTGAAGCACATGGCGGGCGGGGACGAGAATTGATTGAATATTTCGACATCCCTATTGATATTAAGTTCTGATGTGTTATTGATTACTGTACTATTGAAAGTTCGAATTAACGTCACCCATGGTACTTGCCCGCAAATGTATATCTAGATAATTTTATTGTAACTGGCCCTGTCGTATTTTAATTATAAAATGTACGTCCACCGATTCCGTAACTGTTAGACACCTTAGTTCTTGCAACCTAATGGCCCGCCCGTTACGTTCCTCTACAGTGTAAATGTCTACTCATCATATACGATTACAGTTTGCTCCGTGGCCGGCCCACGTGGTTATAGGCTCGTATTTATATAATGAAATTTTCACAATAAAGGTTTTTAAAAGAAAACATGGTAGTAGTATATACATTGGTAAAGTTTTTAATAATAGTCACTGTTTTAGAATCATTAAAAGGCAAGTGAAATAAAGCAGACCAATTACATGAAGGGTAAAAGGTATAATTCGAAGGAAGGCAGTAAAGATAAATGGTCAAGGGCTGTTGTGTTTTCTACTCCTGCAACATAAAGTGATCGATAAGAATCTCATATTCAGGCGTATCGGCGACTAAGACAGCAGGTCGACCCTCTTTTGCTCAACGGCTCCGTCATGGGACGAAGAAACGCTCTTTTTCTCGAAAAAAGAATATATTTTACTTGCAGGACAGTTGTAAATTTTCCGGGAAAGTACATTAGCCTGGAACATTATAACATATATTTAAGAAAAAATAATTTTCGGAAGTAATAAAAAGCGTAATTTTTAGGTCATATGACCAAGCCTTTCATCATTAGAATAAGAAAAGTAAAATGAACCAATGAAAAGTTTTATTAACAAGTCACATGACTTGTTATGCTTACGTTACGCGCTGCGCGCCCCGGATGACTTCCGGATGCGCTAACGCGGCGCGTCATATGACGCATTACGCGACAACGCAGGTCCAGAATATAGTCAAAATGTCTCCACCAACCAGCGGTCGGAACACAACCCCTTTCAGCAGGCTAAATAGTTCTGTTAAATGACAACAGAAGGGACAGGCAACAAGAACCATCAGTCAAAGAGGGGAGGGCTAGTTCTTCTCTACCGGGTTACATTGGGGCGCTACCGGAACTGATCGAATTGGTAGTCTACAGTGTTTCTGGATGTTTCAGACTGAAGCTGGGGTTAGCATGAGAGCAGCACCATTTCGTAGCTCCGTCGTGGCCATTCCGCAACCAATCATGGCAGCCGCTCTTTATCGTTATTTTGGGCGGGGTGGGTGGCGGAGCCGAGCTGTTTTGCAGCCATCATTGTGTGGAGTTCAGTTCATCTCACTAGTTTTGTATTTGTCATGAGGGGTTGTTCCTAATGTTTCTATTTTAGCGAGGTCAAAAAGAGATCCCATTAGTGGCCTACTGATTTTGCTCGATTCCTTTTCTTTTTTTTTTACACGATTTTTCGTTATCTGCAAAGACTAAACAGAGTATTGCGACTCTGTGTTTGTTTGTAAATAGAGAATGAACCAAAGAGAACCAATTCTAAAACAGTAAATACTTGGATAACAATCATTCAAATGGAGAGGGAAGCAGGCACGACGTATTACAACGGGGGCAAAGGCCTGCGTTAACTACCCTTCACTATGTGCAAAGAGAGAGTACTCCTAATAGAAATGAGGGGGGGGGGCACCATTCAAAGCAGATCAGTGTGCATAAACACGAAAATGTTTTCACTTACCACGTATTTGACATTCAACAGCTTATGATATTTGCTATTAAAAAACCATTGAAATTCACTGAAAAAACCATAGGTTATAGACCATATATAGTTAGGAATTAGCATTTACAAAACCTTGAAAATTCACTGAAAAAACCATAGGTTATAGACCATATATAGTTAGGAATTAGCATTTAAAAAACCTTATTTTACTCTCACAAAACCATTGAAATTCCATATATAGTTAGTTGCACTAACTATATATCGCGCACCCGCAATCCACTGCTGATCATGTCACATATTACATCATTCATGACATGGTCAGTGACATCACTGATGACATCACTGATGACATCTCAAATGACATCACTGATGAGATCACTGATGACATCTCATTTGACATCAATGACCACATCACTGATGATATCATTCATGTGACAATACAATGCATCTCCTCACATTTTAATATAACCTCTGTTTCACCCAGTGTTAAATACAGAGTATAATTTTTGAAACCATTGACACACCAATACTAGTTACTACATACGTACTCACTGATTCCTACGTCTACACACACATTCACTCATTCACCCATACAATCATTCATACATACAATCACTCATCTTTACAACACTATCATATGCACTCATACACCTATACAGACACTCACACTCTGCCACTCATCCATGGAGTTACTCACACACCTAGTCAGTCCTGTAAATAATCAATCACACTTCCATTTTCTAATCTATACAGTTAAACATAGAGCACCTTACATTTTCAAACATATACTAACACATACTTACCTTGTTATACAATCATTGATATAAGTACACATTGATCTGCACAGAGTCACACACCTCCCAGCCAGCCACACACACACTCAGTCTCCCATACAAATACTTGGACAATCAATCAATAACCCATATAGTTAATCATATAGCTACTGATCAACACATGCAGCAGTTTACAGAACAACAGACATAATGATGCACAAATTAAGACAGTTTAGTCACTAACCCATGCACTCAGTGAGACACATTTAATCACTCACTCATACATTCAGTCATGCACCTAGTAAATCCTTCGTCCAGACACTTATACATCTACTCATTCTTCAATATGTAAAACATATTTAAACTTTACAGAAACACACAGTCACTGGATGATGTCATCAGTGATCTCATCAGTGATGTCATTTGAGATGTCATCAGTGATGTCATCAGTGATGTCACTGACCATGTCATGAATGATGTAATATTTATTTTTTATTTTTTTTATTTATTGTCATTTTTAAAGCGCGGCGAATACCCGTAGGCGTCTCGGCGCTGGCTAAGGGCATAGGTCGACATCCAGGGAGGCCAACGGAACATACCTAACTATTGAACAAACAACCAAGTCTTAAGCTGCTTACGAAATATTAGCAGAGATGGACTAGTCCTGATATGAGAGGGTAGGGAATTCCAGAGTTTTGGGGCGGCAACCAAAAGGCGCCTATCGCCCCATGTGACTGTTCTGGTGCGTGGTACTACTAAATGATTGAGATGGATGGAGCGGAGAGAACGAGTTGGCATGTAGCGGGCAAGATTATGTTTCAGAAAGTGGGGGCCTTGATTGTTGAGTGCCTTGTAAACAATACACAGCGATTTGAACTTAATTCGACTGCAAATCGGGAGCCAATGAAGTTTCCTGATGGTGTTGGAAACAGGTGCAAACTTGGGAAGACCCGAAAGCAGCCGGGCTGCTGCGTTTTGAATTGACTGCATCTTGTTTGTCACTCGAGTTTGGGCATGTAGGAAGAGGGCGTTACAATAATCCAAGGCGGACACCACCAATGCACTGATCAGAGTTTTCCTGGCTGAATCCGGTAGAAAAGGTAGAATTTTCCTTATCATTTTGAGTTTCATGTGGGCCGTGGCAGCAATTTTGTTAGCATGTGCCATGAAATTAAGCCCCACATCGAAAGTGACGCCAAGATTCCTGACTTTAAGAGCTGGATTAGGAGGCGTTCCAAACGATGTTGGCCACCAGACAGATGACCAGCCAGGAGAAAGGTGACCGAAAATGACCACTTCAGTCTTTTCTGAATTAAGCTTAAGACAATTCGTGGCCATCCAGTCACCTATGGCTACCATCCCTCTTGTGAAACGTGTGGCCACCTCCTCACCATCCCCTTTAATGGCCAATACCAATTGGGTGTCGTCGGCATAGGAGGTTAGGCTCATCCCAAATGCTTTGATGACACTAGCAAGGTCCGACACATAGATATTAAACAGTGTCGGACTTAGGGATGAGCCTTGCGGAACCCCACAAGGCAGGGACACCTTAGAGGATTGGTATGGTCCTAGGGATACCGCCTGCGTTCTGTCAGCCAGGAACGATGCAAGTAGGTCCAGCGCAGTTTTCTGGACCCCCATCCGTCTGACACGGTCGGCCAAGATCTTATGGTCGACCGTGTCAAAGGCCGCAGAGAGGTCCAGCATGACCAGAACTGCTGTCCCCCCCTGATCCCGTATGGCTCTGATATCATCAGCCGCTTTTAGGAGGGCGGTTTCCGTGCCGTGGCATTTACGGAATCCGAACTGGGTGTTATCGAGTAGCTGATGTTGCTCTACAAAGTCCGAAAGCTGCTGATTCATAGGTTTTTCTACGACTTTGGCCAAAAACGGGAGACTGGCTATAGGCCGGTAGTTTTTTAAGTCGTCTTTGTTAAGATTGACTTTTTTTAATAAGGGTTTAACCAGCGTATGTTTCAATGAGATGGGAAAAATCCCAGAGTTAAACATAGCATTACAGACCAAAGTAATGACCGGAATCAATGTGTCCATAACTGGGGCGAGAACTTTAAGCGGGCAAGTGTCCAGTGCTGACCCTGTTTTAATCCTGGAGATAATAAACTTCGTCTGATCCATAGAGAGGTCGGCAAAGCGTGTCAACGATTTGTCCATCGGGGGAAGGGAGGGAGACCGATGACCGGTTTTAGTATTCAAGGCAAAAGCCTGATAAATGTCATTTACTTTCGTGAAAAAGTAATTGGATAGGGCGTCGCAAAGATGTTGTGAGGGGGGAGGTGAGAGATCCTGCGTGCTGCCGGAGAGGAGCTTAGTAATGTCAAATAACTCTTTACTTGAGTTTTTTGCCTTTTCAATTTGTTCGGCGTAATAAATTCTTTTTGCCTCTGCAATCATCTGTTTATACCGAGCGAGTGATTCCTTGTATATTATTTTGCTCTCGGTATCGTACAGCTTTCGCCAGTGTCTTTCCCTATGTTTGTTGAGTTGTTTCTGCTTTTTTAATTCATCGGAGAACCACGGTGCACTGGGGGAAATTCGGTTCCGGGAAATGGTTTTTAAAGGAACTAACTGATGTGTGGCCTGACTAAGCCAATTATGGAACTGATTAGTCGCAAGGGTGGGGTCGTCTGACAACGAAGGCAGTGTTCTTTCCAGAAATATTTTCAGTTCCCCCTCGTTTAAGTCATTCCAAGCGTTCACCGACTTGGGGATATGGGCAAGGAGTCTAGTCTTAGAGCTGTCAGGAATAACTAACTTACTTAAAATGGCATGGTGATCCGTCCATGGCATGGGGAGGACAGCTGAAATGTGTAGCGTCTTAGTGTTGGTAAATATGCCATCCAATGTGTGTCCTGCCTCATGAGTTGGGGCGGAAACTAGTTGTTGCAGACCTAACGTTTCCATATCAGCTAGGAGACATGTTGTATCGACGTCACTGCCTGATTCGAGATGGAAATTAAAATCCCCTAGCACCGTAAAGGAGTCTTCAAGTGCAATGGATTCTAGTATTGACCCCAAACTAAGCAGGAAAGGGGCACGGGCTCCTGGTGGGCGATATATCAGCACACCTTTAAAATTGTAAAGGGCAGTGAACTTGATACTGAACATTATAGCTTCGCATGAGGTAGATGGTATCGGGGAAGTCCTGATCGGTAAATTATCTCTGGTGATAATAGCAAGCCCACCTCCCCGCTGGCCTATTCTATCCTGCCTATGTATCGTGTACCCGCTTGGGACCGCTATAACCATATCTGGGTCAGATGCACCATCCGTCCATGTTTCCGTAATGAATAATGCGTCCAGGTCACAATCTGTGATTAAATCCGCGATTTCCTGCCTATGTCTGCACATGGAGCGGGCATTAATGAGCGCTAAATGAAAAGTAGCAGCGGGAGAGGTCACATTAGTCAAAGTGTTAATCTTGGTATTAAGAATAGGTATCCTAGAGGTGCAGTGCGGGCAGATAAAAAGAAAGGGCGCATGACAGTGGGTATATGGATCATGTCTGTGACAACAGTTACTTCCTGGGGGACGAAGTGCTCTTAGGGATGAAGGCACATAGACCAGTCTTGATATTTGGGCAGGGGGTGTGGCAAGGGGCACTGGCCTGGCACGGACGGGCACAGACGGGCTGGACTTTGGCGCGACTTCGGCGCGCATCCGGCGCGCCCGCTGCGCCAGCCCGCTGCGCCGTCTACTATTGGTGCACATTTATAGGCGGCTGAGGAGGGCAGGAGGCAGCCAGCGACTAGAGCGCTGCCCTGCCTTCCTCCAAGATGGCGGCCGTCTATCGCCCCAGCACCTGAATCGGCTGGGCGAGAGAGAACGGCGTGAGCAAGGCAGAGGTGAGCGCTATGAGCGTTCGAGGAAGAGTACACAAGGTCCTGCACAATTTAAAAGTTAGTTTCAGCAATAAAACATTTTTTTCTAAAAACGTTACACAATGTGCAAAATAGCAATGTGAGGTTTAAAAAGCGATCTGAATGTCAGCAGGTATATTTCAATGACCCCCAGCGTGACCAACACCCTTAGGTGACATATGTGACATGATCAGCAGTGGATTGCGGGTGCGCGATATATAGTTAGTGCAACTAACTATATATGGAATTTCAATGGTTTTGTGTGAGTAAAATAAGGTTTTTTAAATGCTAATTCCTAACTATATATGGTCTATAACCTATGGTTTTTTCAGTGAATATATATATATATGAGGCTCCTGCTTGATTTCGTGTACTTGAGAAGCACTCAAGCGCCGACACCGGGCTCCAAGCACTGCCCAATCTTTTGTGCAGGAAGGTGGGTGAGTCAATCCCTTTCACAGTTCTGGCATCATTACTCTGCTGACGCGTTTTGAATTAACATTCTTCTTCATGGGCTGATGATGGCAGAAAAAACACGAACCAGGTGGTATCCCCATTTATGCAATATAGCGCGCCTCCTCTCTGGCTGATCTCTATGATACTACGCTTAGCATCATGGGAGTTGTAGTCCTGGAAGTGTTATTAAAATACTGCTGGTTTATTAAAGGCTCGCAGATGAGCCCCGACGAACCCACAATCCTCTATCAGTGCCGATGTACCACTTGTAGGAGCATGTTGGATACAGGCTCCTGTGGCCCCCAGGTTCCCGGGGTGGTGCTCCTCGGCGGAACGAACGCCGCCAATGTATGAGGCTCCTGCTTGATTTCGTGTACTTGAGAAGCACTCAAGCGCCGACACCGGGCTCCAAGCACTGCCCAATCTTTTGTGCAGGAAGGTGGGTGAGTCAATCCCTTTCACAGTTCTGGCATCATTACTCTGCCGACGCGTTTCAAATTAACATTCTTCTTCATGGGCTGATGATGGCAGAAAAAACACGAACCAGGTGGTATCCCCATTTATGCAATATAGCGCGCCTCCTCTCTGGCTGATCTCTATGATACTACGCTTAGCATCATGGGAGTTGTAGTCCTGGAAGTGTTATTAAAATACTGCTGGTTTATTAAAGGCTCGCAGATGAGCCCCGACGAACCCACAATCCTCTATCAGTGCCGATGTACCACTTGTAGGAGCATGTTGGATACAGGCTCCTGTGGCCCCCAGGTTCCCGGGGTGGTGCTCCTCGGCGGAACGAACGCCGCCAATGTATGAGGCTCCTGCTTGATTTCGTGTACTTGAGAAGCACTCAAGCGCCGACACCGGGCTCCAAGCACTGCCCAATCTTTTGTGCAGGAAGGTGGGTGAGTCAATCCCTTCCACAGTTCTGGCATCATTACTCTGCCGACGCGTTTCGAATTAACATTCTTCTTCATGGGCTGATGATGGCAGAAAAAACACGAACCAGGTGGTATCCCCATTTATGCAATATAGCGCGCCTCCTCTCTGGCTGATCTCTATGATACTACGCTTAGCATCATGGGAGTTGTAGTCCTGGAAGTGTTATTAAAATACTGCTGGTTTATTAAAGGCTCGCAGATGAGCCCCGACGAACCCACAATCCTCTATCAGTGCCGATGTACCACTTGGAGGAGCATGTTGGATACAGTCTCCTGTGGCCCCCAGGTTCCCGGGGTGGTGCTCCTCGGCGGAACGAACGCCGCCAATGTATGAGGCTCCAGCTTGATTTTGTGCACTTGAGAAGCACTCAAGCGCCGACACCGGGCTCCAAGCACTGCCCAATCTTTTGTGCAGGAAGGAGGGTGAGTCAATCCCTTTCACAGTTCTGGCATCATTACTCTGCCGACGCGTTCGTGTTTTTTCTGCCACTCATTCACCCATACAATTACTCATACATACAGTCAGTTATTATTAGAACACTATGATATGCACTCATACACCTAGTCAGTCCTGTGAAGAATCAATCACACTTCGATTTCCTCATCTATAGTTAAACACAGAACACCATACTTTTCACACATATACTAACACATACTTACTCTCTTATACAATCACTGATACAAGTACACATTGATATGCACAGCGTCACACACCTCCCAGCCAGCCACACACACACTCAGTCTTCCATCCATCCAGTCATTCTTCAATATGTAAAACGTATTTAAACTTTACAAAAACACACAGACACTAGATGATGTTATCAGTGATGTCATCAGTGATGTCACTGACCATGTCATGAATGATGTAATATGTGACATCATCAGCAGTGGATTGTGGGTGCGCGATATATAGTTAGTGCAACTAACTATATATGGAATTTCAATGGTTTTGTGTGAGTAAAATAAGGTTTTTTAAATGCTAATTCCTAACTATATATGGTCTATAACCTATGGTTTTTTCAGTGAATTTTCAAGGTTTTGTAAATGCTAATTCCTAACTATATATGGTCTATAACCTATGGTTTTTTCAGTGAATTTCAATGGTTTTTTAATAGCAAATATCATAAGCTGTCGAATGTCAAGTACGTGGTAAGTAAAAACATTTTCATGTTTATGCACACTGATCTGCTTTGAATGCTGCCCCCCACCCCTCATTTCTATTAGGAGTACTCTCTCTTTGCAGATAGTGAAGGGTAGTTAACGCAGCCCTTTGCCCCCTTTGTAATCCGTCGTGCCTGCTTCTCTGATTGATTGTTCTCTTTGGTTCATTCTCTATTTACAAACAAGCACAGAGTCAAAATACTCTGTTTAGTCTTTGCAGATAGCGAAAAACCGTGTAAAAAAACAAAAGGAATCGAGCAAAATCAGTAGGCCACTAATGGGATCTCTTTTTGACCTCGCTAAAATAGAAACATTAGGAACAACCTGTTGAAAATAGCAATGCGTATGTACATAAGCGGCGTTCATTTGTGTTCACAGTACCCCTTGTTGATTGTTTGAATCGAGCATTGAATTGTTCGAAGTTGGTTCTCTTAAGGATCTTCTCTGCCTGCAAACGAGGAAGAATAGGAATATTCTCTCTCCCTTTGCAGATAGTGAAGGGTAGGTAACGCAAGCCTTTAACACGTCGTACCTATTTCATTCCTCATTGATTGATTGATTGTCCGAACATTGACTGTTTGGGAATTAGTTCTTTTTGGAGGTATTCCCTGTTTGCAAATAAACGTAGGAAAATCTTTGCAAGTAGTGAAAGGGTACGTAATGCGGACCTTTCTCCCCCGTTGTAATCTGTCATGCCTATCTACTCCCCACTGATTGATGCACCTGTTTCACCCGGACCATTTACTAGACATACGTCATCTGGCCCGACCAGAGAGCACCCCTAGTGAAAAGGACATATGCAATAATAACGAAGTGATCACTGTATCCTGTTAACAGAAACTTTAGCATGAAACAACCTGGAAAGAAAAGAATAGGAAATCGAAAATCAGTAGGCCACTGATGAACATGAACTTTTATTAAACAACGAACAAAGAAACGATAACATAACGTAATGATAAAACCTATTAATGTCCTAGAAACAAGAAAACGTTCGAAATATGCCAGTGGTGAGAGACCAGAAAAACAGTAAGAGAAACCAAATCACCCCTCGCTGTCCCACCGCCTGCCACGCCAAAAAAATCGATAGACTAGGGAAAATGCAAGTCAGTAGAACATCCGCCCCCACTCTGGAAACTTCCAAGGTGGGGCAGGGTTCCGGCTACGCCCAGCCGGGAGCAGCCCATATAAGGCAGGTCCTGCTGCCACGCCTCGGCCAGGAGATCCTAACGTAGGGTGTAGCCGGAGGAGAGGCCGAGACCAGCGGGACCCGGCCACGGGATTGCCTTTACAACGCTGAACAGTTGCAGGGGGGGGGGAATGTCTCCTCGACCCTCCCCTCTCTCTCCCAGTCCGGCCGCGGTGGCCCTTGAGAGTTGCAGGTAGTCCCGCCACATGCTCTTCCGGTCCGGCCACCAACGGTCGGGGGGCCGAGGCCGACGGGATCCGGCTGCAGCCAATAAACCAAGAAACCCGTTCATGGGGCCAGAGCCAGGGGCGTCCGGCCGACATCTACCGGAAGCCCGGCCCGAAGAAGGACGGGACACTTCTTCTTTCTTGTATAATTGCTGCAACAACCCTGGGGGGGGATGTCTTGCACATGCCTCCGCCCCCCCCCCCCTCATCCTCATCGCCTGGTCCGGCCATAACAAATCTCAAGCGAGACGCCGTGGGGTGCACTGGGAGGGAGAGACGGTGCGAACAGGCCTCTCCCGCCTCCCCAGGTGGAGGCTTCCCAGCTGCACCCTCAGCGCTCCAGGCGCCCGGAAAAGGGTTTTTCCACTGTGGCCATGCTGCAACGTCTCGCCCGGCAGGGTGGAGCCCGTCCGCTCATTTGACCCCGCGATCGCCAGTAGCTACCGAACTCTCAAAATGGCGGTCGACCTGGCAAGAGCGGGCCCAGCATAAAGAAATGGCCCGGTCACTGATTGACTCCACCACCGTAGTCCTCCACGACCTTGAAGATTCTAGAGGAGCCGCGGGAGTCTCCGACCCCCGATGGGGAATGACTGCCATGATCACCCGTGGAGTGACGAAACTGTATCCGCGGGACGTCGGCGCCAGCCTCACTTTGAATTACTAGAATCCTGCAGACCTCACTTCCGGTGAAAGCACAGTGTGACCCGGTAGGAAAAATTGTTGCACCCCCTCCCCTTTTTGACTGATAGTTCAAACCACCGATCCTTTCCTTTGCCCTTTTAACGGAACTTTGGACTGCCTCCCCCTCTTTTACATTTTCTAGAGAAAACAAAACATTAACCACTACAATAACATAGCAGTTGACACCAGAACTGTTTTCAAATTGAAAACCAACAACATCTTCAACAGAATCCTTTTTGTTTCTGCTGTGACCCTGCTACAGCACAGGCATTGTCCCCAGCAGTAATTCTGCAATGCCGGTAAGAATAGCTGTGGTGCCTACTGGACTCACTCACCCCCGCGGCGCCCCACGCCGTTATTTGCTGGGCGGCAACTTGCTAGACATCACTTTCGTGCCATCTAGATTTCAGCGCGTTCTGCTGCCTTGGAACTATTCGCACAACAGACCGCTACTGACAAGAATATTTCATTATTGGTGCTGTCAATTTCAATAAATCTATTGGATAATTCAAAAGAAATTGCCACGGTCTCTTCGTTGTTTAAATGTTTTTACTGTTTTTGTTTTGTTGTATATATTTATATGTTATTAAAGTTTTATATTCCTACTACTTTGTTGGAGTGCTATATATTTTTAATGTGACACATAATTGTAAAAACTTTGATGTACAAAGAGTGATTCCTGGAATCTTCCGCTTCAGGCTCGGTCCCCTCCCCAATCACAATACAGGATGGTTTTCAGATAGTAGGAACACGTGTGGTGTGACGGATCTCATCGGGTGTGGGCCTTCATCTACTATAACTCCTTTGAAGAGGGGTGATTCTTTACAGCTGGGGCCATAAACTACATCTGCAGGGCTAGCTGATAGCCTGGACAATCGGACACAGAGGAAGAGGAGTGTCAGAGGGTGCGGTAGTGAATAGGGCGAAAGGGAGGTGTCGGGCGGGCACAGTGTGATTCTCAGGGAAGAGCAGCGCAGATGGAGGGAGGTTTATTGCCCATGCATAAGACAGAGAGCGGGGGTGACCAGTGCCTGGGGAAGATGCTTGCGAGGGTGAGGAGCCATGCTACGAATCGACAGCGTGCAGAGAGTGGGTCTGGTCAAGACATCTAAAATGGCTGCCGTGCACGACAAAAGTGTGGCATTTCAAAAAAGGCAAGATGGCGCAGACAATGTTTTTCAACACTTCCTCATTTCCTTCGAATCGAACGTTAACAGACGTTGGGGCATATTACCAAAGTTAAGCGATATTTATCGCTAACGATGCTTACCAACGAATTTTTTACCGCTAAGCATCATCAGAAATTATCGAAGATAAACCTTGCTATTATCAAGGTTTATCACAAATGCGATAATAAACGGCCGCAATGCATGAATATCGCTAAAAACTCAGCGATATTCATACATTACCGAGCTAATGCTCTTAGCCATGTTATCCACCTCCCATTGGATAACATGGCTAAGAACTGCTCAGGGCAGGTGTTACTTTTTGGAGATATTCGCGCTTAGCGCGAATATCTCCAAAAGTTGGTAATAGGAGATAGATATCTTGCATGTTGTAATGCAAGTTATTGTGGTATATGGAACTCATACCATAATCTCTCAGGAAAGCAGAAACTGATCCTTTTGGGACCGCCTAAAAAGGCCTAGGGGGTGAGGAGTACTCTACTTTGCCCCCTTTTCACGTTCCGAACTATTTTATTTTACTCTCTTCTGTAATTACACAAAATAGCAGCGATAAGATGCATCGGAGACACACAGTGAGAGAAAGGAGGCCGGAGATGAAGAAGAGATGTCAAATACACATTGGAGATAATATAGTGGCAGAAGGGAAGTAAATATGAGTAAACTTACCATGTAACATAAAAATGTTGCACTCTATACTATAAGTCTCATTTTATACTACAATCACTTCGCTACAACCTCATAAATTAAAAATAAAAATGAATAATGTCTCAAACAATTTTTGATTTCTAAATATAAATGTATTCTTCAGAATTTTCTAAATTTGAAAGAACTAATAACATGTCCTCATCAGCAATGTCCTCATGAAAAGTCTCCAATAATGATTCTTGTAACTCTATGGTCTCCAAACACTCGATAAATTCGCCATCAAGAGATTGATCAAAAAAATCATTCAAGTCATCTCCTCCTTCTGACAATATTTCATTATTGGTGCTGTCAATTTCAATCAATGTAGTGGAATCATTCAAGTCATCTCCTCGTGACAATATTTCATTATTGGTGCTCTCAATTTCAATCAATGTAGTGGAATCATTCAAGTCATCTCCTCCTTGTGACAATATTTCATTATTGGTGCTGTCCATTTCAATCAATCTAATGGAATCATACAAGTCATCTCCTCCTTGTGACAATATTTCATTATTGCTGCTCTCAATTTCAATCAACGTAGTGGAATCATTCAAGTCATCTCCTTGTGACAATATTTCATTCTTGGTGCTGTCCATTTCAATCAATCTAATGGAATCATACAAGTCATGTCCTCCTTGTGACAATGTTTCATTATTGGTGCTCTCAATTTCAATCAATGTAGTGGACGATTCAAAAGAAATTGCCACGGTCTCTTCATTGTGAGCCATTTTATTTTGAAATTGCTTGCTGTAAATTGCAGAAAAAAATAATCACTTTCATTTATCGTTTTTAGTAATACATAATATAAAACTAACTTTATCAAGTATTTAGTATAACAGAAGGACTGCAAATAAATAACAGAAAACATTTTTCAAATTATCTTCAAGTGTACAACATAGTTCCCCTTACAAATTAACAACTCACCTTTTCAAAAGTAGGAAAAGTGTTAGTACTGTGTAAATCAAACACCAGAAATTCACCACCAAAAATTCCTCACAAATGTACCTCAGACAGTAGTATCACAAAATGGCTGTGGTTTCCTCTCATTTGACATATATACATAACCAATTAACTTTCATCACACACAAATACAAAACCAAAGTAACATTTTAATTGGTTCTAAATTTCAACACTTTCAAATGTGTTTTCCCCATGCAATTTTCCATAGGACATTTACATACGTCTACAGCCTGAATGGCTGAACGGAATTACACCAAACTTGGCAAAATGGTACATCAAACCTAAGAGGTCAGGAAGGATCTACTATGCCCCCTTATGGTCATTTCCCCCTTCGCTTTGGCCTCCTCTTGTCTCTCAATCCTACCGAGAGACAAGATGGCGGCCGCTACGGACTGTTTGGAATGTTGACAGACGCCGGAGAACCAATCAGCTTCGCAAAGCTCCGTAACGCGAAAAGTACGCGAAGCGGAGCGCTGTTACAGATATATATCTTTTTTTGAACGTTAATTTCTCAAAATCCACTGGAGCACATATATTGAGACCTAGCAAAGGCACATCGGGCTACCAGTCCCTAATATTTTACCAAGTTTCGTGCAAATCCATTCAGCCGTTCGATTATTATTATTATTTTTTTTTTTTGCCCCGCGGGGCCCTTTTAAAACCTCCACATCAAACCTAAGGGGTCAGCGAGGATCTACTATTCCCCCTTATGGTCATTTGCCCCTTCGCTTTCGCCTCCTCTTGTCTCTCGATCCTACCGAGAGACAAGATGGCGGCCGCTACGGACTGTTTGGAATGTTGACAGACGCCAGAGAACCAATCAGCTTCGCTTTACAAAGCTCCGTTGCGCGAAAAGTACGCGTAGCGGAGCGCTGCCCAGGCCGCGGTTACAGATATATATCTTTTTTTGAACCTTAATTTCTCAAAATCCACTGAAGCACATATATTGAGACCTACAAAAGGCACATCGGGCTACCAGTCCCTACAATTTTGCCAAGTTTCGTGCAAATCCATTCAGCCGTTCGGGCTAAAAGTGAGGCCAACCGCCCTATGGAAATTAACATGGGAAAAACGCGTTTTGGGACCCCCCTTTTTTCTCAGCCCCCCCTTGACGAACCCCCCCAAAATTTTCAGGGGCTGCTCAGAAACAAAATGTGCCATTTTCCTGAAAATTTCAGCCAATTCCGTCCACAAACGCCAAAGTTATTAGACATAGAATTTTCAAAAAACCCATAGAGAAAAAATCCTAACTATATATACCTACTGGCGACCGCCAGTAGGTAATATATATATATATATATATATATATATATATATATATTCACTGAAAAAACCATAGGTTATAGACCATATATAGTTAGGAATTAGCATTTACAAAACCTTGAAAATTCACTGAAAAAACCATAGGTTATAGACCATATATAGTTAGGAATTAGCATTTAAAAAACCTTATTTTACTCACACAAAACCATTGAAATTCCATATATAGTTAGTTGTACTAACTATATATCGCGCACCCGCAATCAACTGCTGATCATGTCACATATTACATCATTCATGACATGGTCAGTGACATCACTGATGACATCACTGATGACATCACTGATGACATCACTGATGACATCTCAAATGACATCACTGATGACATCACATCACAACTGAATGAGTGGATGTATAAGTGTCTGAATGAAGGTTTTAGTAGGTGCGTGACTGACTGTATGAGTGAGTGATTAAATGTGTCTCACTGAATGCATAGGTTAGTGACTAAACTGTCTTAATTTGTGCATCATTATGTCTGGTATTCTGTAAACTGCTGCATGTGTTGATCAGTAGCTATATGAGTAACTATATGGGTTATTGATTGATTGTCCAAGTATTTGTATGGGAGACTGAGTGTGTGTGTGGCTGGCTGGGAGATGTGTGACTCTGTGCAGATCAATGTGTTCTTGTATCAATGATTTATAAGAGAGTAAGTATGTGTTAGAATATGTTTGAAAATGTAAGGTGCTCTATGTTTAACTGTATAGATTAGAAAATGGAAGTCTGATTGATTCTTTACAGGACTGACTAGGTGTGTGAGTAACTCCAAGGATGAGTGGCAGAGTGTGAGTGTCTGTATAGGGTGTATGAGTGCACATGATAGTGTTGTAAAGATGAGTTATTGTATGTATGAATGATTGTATGGGTGAATGAGTGAATGTGTGTGTAGACGTAGGAATCAGTGAGTGCGTATGTAGTAACTAGTATTGGTGTGTCAATTGTTTAAAAAAATATATTCTGTATTTAACACTGGGTGTAACAGAGGTTATATTAAAGTGTGAGGAGATGCATTGTATTGTCACATGAATGATATCATCAGTGATGTGACCATTGATGTCAAATGAGATGTCATCAGTGATGTCATTTAAGATGTTATCAGTGATGTCATTTGAGATGTTATCAGTGATGTCATCAGTGATGTCATTTGAGATGTCATCAGTGATGTCATCAGTGATGTCATTTGAGATGTCATCAGTGATGTCATCAGTGATGTCATTTGAGATGTCATCAGTGATGTCATCAGTGATGTCACTGACCATGTCATGAATGATGTAATATGTGACATGATCAGCAGTGGATTGCGGGTGCGCGATATATAGTTAGTACAACTAACTATATATGGAATTTCAATGGTTTTGTGTGAGTAAAATAAGGTTTTTTAAATGCTAATTCCTAACTATATATGGTCTATAACCTATGGTTTTTTCAGTGAATTTTCAAGGTTTTGTAAATGCTAATTCCTAACTATATATGGTCTATAACCTATGGTTTTTTCAGTGAATTTCATTGGTTTTTTAAAAGCTAATATCTATAGCTGTAAAATGTATTCTTCTTTAAATCCAAAAATATATTTTATATGTTTATTAATAATTTTTTTTAAATATTTTTTTTGTTTCGCTCCCGGTCCGCGAACCGGGAAGCTTCCCGTTAGCTCAATTTGATTCCGCGATCCGGTCCGCGAACCGGTAAGAAATCAACATAGTGACGGTATCGCGTTGCCGCGTAATGCGTCTTATGACGTACTGCGTTAGCGCACCCGGAAGTGCCCCGGGGCGCGGACCGAGGCGCGAAACGCAGCTCCCCGGAAGCGATCCGCGGCGCGAAAGCGCGACGTATCGCGTTGCCGCGAAATGCGTCTTGTGACGTATCGCGTTAGCGCACCCGGAAGTGTCCCGGGGCGCGGACCGAGGCGCGAAGCGGAGCGACCCGGAAGCTAACCGGGGAGCGTTCCGCAGCGCGTAACATGAGCGTGAGAGGTCATGTGACTTGTTAATAAAACTTTTCATTGGTTCATTTCACTTTTAGTTTCATAATTATGGAAGGCTAGGTCAGGTGACCTAAAAATAACACTTTTCATTGGTTGAGAAGTATTGTTTTTTCTAAATGATGAAAACCCCTCCTTCTTTCCTCACTCTGACTTTCATCATTGTGAGAGGAAGACCTATTTTGCTTGTTGGAAGACCTATTTTGCTTGTGTGAAAATGGCTTCATTGGTTGCTTCAGCTGGTGGACCCCCACCACCACCACCACCTCCTCATGGGAAGAGAGGACCACCTCCCCAGGTCCTTACCAACACTGAGGAGGAAGAGGAAGAAATGGATGAGGAGGGAGAAGAACCACAATTTTTAGAAGAGTTGCCCCGGGTTTCCAGAAAGAAAGCCAGTTTCATCTGGCAGTTTTTTTCAATACCTCGTGGGCAAAAAAAAGTCAACGCGAGGTATGTCACCTGCCTGATATGCAAGGAACAATTGTCCAGAGGGACGGACAAAAAATATAGCTTTGGCAATTACACTATGCACAGGCACATGACGAGGAAACATCCCCTAAATTACAGCCGGGCGGAATTAAGGGATATGCACGACAATCCCAGACCAACTCCTGTGGCCAGACCAACAATACCGGTTTCTCTATCACCAGAAGAGGCACGGGAAACTGTGCCAAATATTCAACAAAATTTTGGGCACATGATCCACTTATGTATGCACTGTCGTGCATTATTAGCTTGTGGCAACATGAGCATCAATGCACTGAACCTGGCGTATGAACACCATGATTGCCCTAACCGCCCCCAGTAATTTTTTTTTGCTCCTGTTGAGCCCTTTTCAACGCCTGTTTTTTGTTGTTTCCCCCCCCCAAAAAAAACCCAAAAAAATATAAAATCGTTCAAAAAATACAAAAAAAACAAAAAAAATAAAAAATAAAAAAAATATATAAAACAACAAAAATATTTTAAAAAAAGTTCTTTTCAGAACTAACTTCCCTTTCCAAAAAAATTGCTAGAATGTTTAGCACTCTGGCAAGCTCTATTTCTTTTGGTTCGCTTTCGGGTTAGCTTCCCGGTACGCGGACCGGGAGCTAACCAAAAAAAAAAAAAAAAAAAAAAAAGTGTAAGTATAAGGAAAGGAAACAGAGAGTGATGTTAAAAGAAAGACAGCTATAGGGAGTAAAGAAGAGATACTGTTTAATAGATCTATTTACCGAAGAAAAGACAGAAGAGGGTATAATTGTGAAAAACAAAATAGATAACGAAGTGAAAGAAAAAAAAAGAGAGTATAACATTAACAAAGAAGAGTTTCTTGGAGAATGTGAGTGAATGTTCAAAATAAGATTAAAACATGAGGAATAACAGAGAGAAAAAATAGAAAACAGAAAACAAAAAATAACAGAAAAAGATTAATTGAAACAGCAAAGAAATGTAATTAACATAGAGCCATATCATCAACATAGGCAATAAAAGTTTTGCAGCTTTTATTGACAGAAATGTGTCGCTAAAGCTGCTTTTGTGGCAGAAAACTGCCACTAAAACCACTTTTGCACCAGTTTTCTGCCAATAAAAAGAGCAATAATTTTATTGGCTGTGTTCATAATATTACCCTTAGTGTGCTTCAACTACACAGAGAAAGCATTATGAACAAGTAGTGATAGAGTGATCAGTCAAAGACACTAAGAGTAATAGAGACGCAGTGAGTGAACAAGAGTGAGGAACTATGAGAAGAGAGGGACTGAGAAAAAGAGTGGAAGGAGTTGAGTAAGTAGGTAATAGAAAAAGGAATGAGGGAAGTAGCAAAGGCAGGAAACTGAGGGTTAAAGAAATGAAGCAGTGGAACTAATAGTAGTTAAATGTGATAGAAATGTAACGAAAACAGTACAAAATATTTACCTTATAATTGTCGTTAAATTACTCACTTTTTGTTTTTATACTTTCAATCTGTGAAAGAGAGAACAAACATTTGAAAAATATTAAGAAATGTATTTAAAAATTAGAAAAGACAAGGGAAAAGATTGAAGGACAAACAGTTTTTCAACAACTTTGACACTTACAGAAGCTTCTGCTTCTCCAGGCCCCCTACACAGTCCTAAAGATATACATTTTAAACTAACAGTATCTTGATGCAGATGAAGTGAGGCCTATCTTAAAACATGGTGCATCTTTTGCATTGCTGTTGTTTCAGAAAAGTGTCGCAAGACACTAACATTTTAAATAATTGCTTCAGGATGCCAATAAGATGTCTACTATCCAGAGGTTTGTTTCAGGTGAGGCCTACTCAGGGTTGCAGATGAGATTTACACTTGTTGAAGAGTACAGAGGAGATAATACATGTGAAGGTCTACCAATGAAGTGAGTCATGTCCACTGCACTCTTCAACAAAGTCCAAATCTCCTATGTTTCCCTGGACAGACCTAAACTTGATTTGCACAATGTGATTCATAATGATAGGAAACACAGGTGATGTAATTGAAATACGTGCAATTTATTTTGCTCATTTCACAATCACATCACTTGTGTTTCCTTTGCTTAGGTATCTCATTGTGCAGATGTAGTCTAGCATATGAAAGAATACGCAGAAGTGCAGCACTGCATGCAACAACTTTGACACTTACAGAAGCCTCACCTTCTCCATGCCTCCTACACAGTTCTACATATACATCATAAATGCAAACAGTACAGAATTAATTATACATGTTAAATGGTTTATTTTTGCTGTTCTCAGAATGTATCAAAATTCACTAAAAACAGTGACTTGAAGGTATTCATCATGTAACAGCGGGGAAAAAAAAACACAATCAAAATGATTGTGTTTAAAAAACCCATACAACATCAGAAATCAAAATTCAGAACTCGTTAAAGTTAACTTACTTTTCATGACGTCCAAGGATGTCCTATGAACAGCTTACACTCTTTTGTGCTGTTATTACTTTCAGCCCGCCACTTTCTGAAAGAAAATCTCCATCGTTTTTAAAAACACATTACATGCAATAAATGACTTCTTGCTCTCTACCACAATTTTCCACAAGGCCAAATCTGGTCAGAGCCATTTATAACTCTTGGATTTCTTGTAAGCCAATCCCGTCATTTGGCATTTCCGCAACTTTCAGAATTAAAATGTTGAAGATCATTTTCACAATCCTGGAATAGTAATATCTTCCCCTTCTTGCTCAGTCATGTTCTACATTTCCTATGACACTGATACTGCTTACTATGAAGCAGACTTACACTACCTCTATGACTACTACAAATATTTAATTCTCTACATCACTTTTAATCACAAAGCAATGTAAAACAGTAGACAGCATTGCAGACTTACATTTCCTCTACTCCATGTTTTGATTGGCTGCTTCAATTAGCTTATAAAAAGAAACAGTTTTTCTGAACTCATTGAAAGTGCATGTATTTCTCCATGACGTCCAGTCCTATGGTTAGAAGTTATGTCTCTGAACTACACTTATCCTCAAGGCCAAATTGTGTAGGAGCCATTAGAACTTCTTGAAATTCCACAGAGCACATCCCAAGCTTATTTCCCTAAAATTTTGGTTTTAAAAACACCAGGTAAGAGTTTTTAAGGTCATACGGCAATTTTTTTGTGAAAATTAAAACAGAATCATTGCAGAATGACCAGCCATTTCTAGACTTTAAATAAGCTGTGTAATGTCCTGATGTTATTGAAGGGCCGTCATGATATATAATTGCTGCAGTTACAAAAGTCCTTCCTGATATTGACAACTGCGAAGCTACAAAATTTTTCATTAAAGTTGTCAATTTTGCTCCATCAGGCCTACATCGTTGGAACATTAAAATGACATACTGGCCATATGTTCGTATAAATAATGTGGACATCATTTCAGATTTACATTGGCTACACTCCATGTTGTGATCAGCTGCTTTTACTAGCTTATTAAAGGAGACTGATTTACTGTCTGGCAAAGTTAAATATATAAATCTTTCTGAGTCTACACTAGTAGTACTTGATACCATACAGTTCTCGCAGTCATGCTGCCATTGATAAGAAAGCCCAAACAGCTGATCTACATCTACACCTTCAGCATGCAATACATCAAGCATATACATTAAAAACTCCTGACAATCTTGCTGAATATTTTGAGAGAATTGTGTTTGGCCTGAACATCTGTCTAACAGATTTCGAATTTCAGACACACTTTCTATGTTTCCTCTATCAGTGCTACATTTCTCTAACACAGAATTTAACAAACTGCAAAATCTTTGATCAGAATTGACCACAATCTCTTCTTTTACATTTTTTAGAGAAAACAAAACATTAACCACTACATTAGCATAGCAGTTGACACCAGAACTGTTTTCAAACTGAAAACCAACAACATCTTCAACAGAATCCTTTTTGTTTCTGCTTGTAATTTTAGGTTCATTGACTTTTTGTCTTTTTGCTACAACCTCCCCAGTATTGTTCTCATTTCTTCGTTTCCGGCCTACCACACGTTTCTCAAACAAAGGATACTGAGGCAAATGTGGCGCATACTCTCTTCTTAACCTATTGTATTCCTTAACACAATCTAGATCCGCACAAATGTTTGTGACATCACACTCAATCAAGTACAATCCCGATAAAGTTCTAACTCGTGACAATGCCACATATGCCATACCCTCCTTGAACACAGAACTGCCAATATTCACCAATGCACTGTCTACACTTAAACCTTGCGATTTATGGATTGTCACCGCATATGCCAAGCAAACAGGAAACTGCTTACGGCGAACATATAAGTCTTTTACAAGCAAAAATCTAGCAGAACAACGAGCAATTAGCTGTACTTCCTCAATGCCATCAAATTTAATTTTTAAAAATTCAATTCCATCTCTATTTCTGTATTTCACAAAATCAACAACATTACCCATTGATCCATTTACCAGACCTCTTTCAACATGTAAATTCCTTCTTAAAATTATACGGCAGTTCAAGCACACATTCAGAGTCTTTTCAAAACCTGCAGTTTTAGATATACTCTTCTCTAATGAATCCAATTTTGTTTTCAGATTCTCAGACAAAATAATTGTTGATCCCATATGCTCTACTCTATCAATAGCTTCCAGTTTCACAATCTCTTGCTTTTCTAAATGCAACATTTTGTTGTTAAATTTGGCACATTCTGCAAGAGTTGGCATCAAACATATTCCAGATTTCTTCTCAGTAATTTTCTGAAAAATATTCTCAGGCACAACATCTTGTTCTGGATATAAATTTGACAGTAATCGTGCATGTAAAGCTTCTTTCCCATGCTCGGTCACTTTTCCAATTCTAACATCTTGTAGAATAGTCTTGTAAACTTCATCCTTCGCCTGACGCATATTTTCATGCAGTTCAGCATAATTGAAGTTTAACCATATATTGACGTTGCCAATGCTGCCTAGGCACTTCCTGGTATCTTCATGCGTGAGCATTTTGAACACAGGTTGCCCTTTCACTGGTGTCAGCTGCAGAAGATCTCCGAAAACAATGATGTGTTTGCCACCAAATAACACATCATACTCTGTTTTGAGAACTTCTTGCATCCTCAAATGCACAAAGGCAAGCATGACATTGGAAACCATGCTTACTTCGTCAATGATAAGAAGTTTCATTTTCCTCAAGATTCTTGAAACTTCAAAACAAGCATCTCCAGATAGCTTGTGATATTGTAATTTGTTGTCATGCTCCACTGGCAGCATCAGTAAACGATGTAAAGTAATATCTTTAATATTATGTGCTGCCAGTCCAGTTGGAGCAGTGACAACACAAGACAGCGATGACTCTGTCCTTTCCTGCAAATAGCATGAAATTGCTTTAATGAGGAAACTTTTTCCAGTTCCCGCTTCTCCACTCACGTACAGTCGGACAGGCTTCAACGACGTACATGAGCACTCTTTCTTATCATGACTTAATCCATGATCAATTTGCATGGTAACTTCGTCATATATTTTCCTCTGCTCAACGTTGAGTTGTCTTTCCAACTCTTCTAAGTTAACCGCATCCTCTTGAGCATGTGCCATGGCTCTTTCCACTTCATTCATAGCAGTGGCAGCTTCATTTTCGATAACAGGTCCTCCTAGTGGATCCTGACTCAATGAAGCAGAACTCTGACTGTCCTGAGAACTGTCTCTGGCAATCTCGACTGCAATCGTTGCTTCCTGCTCAATTTCCGCATTCAACATTTCTACATATTTGGGAAAAGCAGGACATTCTATGGTCTCCTTGGCGGCATTGAAAGAGTCTTCGTAACAGAGGAAATCTCCAAGCAGTTCCTCTTCTGCACGCCAAGGCTTGAAAAGTTGCAAAAGTGCTAAATAGAAAAACTCCTTTTTTTCAGGAGATTCGCCACTCAATTTTCGATGGTTTACCAAGTGGCATTTTCTTTGCTTGACCAGACATCCCTCACTTCCTATTACAGCATACACTCCTTTCTCAGTATCTTCTTTGATGTTCCTCTTGAATATGTAATTTTGCAGAACCTCATACAGACAAACATTCTCGAGGTGACTGCTTCGATTTGGATAATATGTATCCAACATGTTTGTCTTCAAAATGTCGGTACTGTTTGGCTCCTTTTCCGCCAAATACTCAATTTCCCGCACAGGTTTGAGAACTCGATTACGCGTTGCTGCAAGACCAAGACTCGCCCAAATAATACTCCTGGACTTGGCATAGAGACTTGCTGAAGACAACCGGTCAGAACATTCGTACGCTCCGATTTCTCGATGCGACAACATCTTCAGACTGAAACTGTACAACTTCTTGCTGAGGCTCTTTTCATGGGAAATGTCCTCCCACATATCCTTCAATTCTGTCTTCTCTTTTTTGGTGATGTAAGACGTCACATACCGAGCCACAGCCATACAGTTATCAGCCACAAACTGTATATCCATGTTAGCATTCCACATGGACAAAATCACCGGGTTGTAGTCGTTGATGTACTTGGACTCTTCGTTCCTCTTCAAATTGTAAGTGTTTTTAGGTGATTTCTTCATGACATTGTGTCGCAGCGAAGACATCAAACTGTTTACTCTTCCTTTAGAAATCACCGGTCGTGGAAAGCCGAAACGACATTTAGTGTAGAACTTGTCCTTGTTTCGGAATGTACGACGGCAGTACTTTCCACATCGATGGCTTTGGAAACGCAGAACTTTTTCTCTTAGGCTTTTCTTCTCCTTTGCGTTTGGAACAGCACACGTAGAATACTGTTGGATGAAACTCATCACTGAGTCTTCTGGATCCGTTCCAAATTTAGGTGCATCCTTGATCCACAGCAACATATGTATATGAGGAGCACTTCTTGCTTGGTACTCCTTTCTCCAGAAGAAATCCAACACCTCTCCAAGAGGTGGATTCTTCTTATTCATGATGAAAGACATCATAGCTTCAAATCTATGATTGAAGTACCTACATACATTGACTGGATCCAAAGAGCACAGTTCTCCGGGTGTCTTGCATTCGATATTATCTACGTTAGCATTTGCCTCTCGTAGAAATTCAAGTAAGTCTTCCCAGCCATACTCGGCACAGCTCAGAGTGAGGAACCATGTGGGAGTACCTAAGTTCCTCAGCATACATTTTAAATCACCATGACGACGGTACCAGTACTCATTAGTACCACGCTGACACGCCATGAGATTAATTAGGTGAGAATCCAAAATACTGTCTTGGACATTGACTTTATCCATAAAGTCACTTGCCGAGATGTTTTGCATGTGTATACCACTTTTCAAGATGTGGTTCACTGCATATGACAGTCCAGACAGATCGCTTTCAAACAGGAGATGAAACAAATAAGGAATGCATTGTCGAAACCTAGCATCTCCTGCATACAATCGCAAAGTCCGGTATTCAGAAGCAGGAATTTGATGAGGTCGCTCATCATATCTTCCTCCCTGACCTGTTGGAAAAAGCTGTGGGAAACACCGAGCTTCCAAACTTTCCTCCCAAACACTAATGGGACTCCCTTTGGCTTGTTTCATTTGAAACAACTCAATAGCATTCCCCATGACTTCCTTGGAATGCAAAGGATGAACACTATAATGTTCATATATTTCTTCACTAGTAGAGGGTTCTACTTTCTCAATTTGACCAGCACACAAATCACTATCCTCTTCCTCACTTACTTCCTCTTCTGCAACATATACATTCTTATAGTATTTATTATTTTTTTTCAAATACAATGTTGCCTTTTTAACTTTCCTAACATCTACTAAATCTTGCCATATTTTCTTATTCTTTGTCGGAACCCCATTAACTAAGATAACCAGAGGTTCCTCTTCCACTTTTTCTACTCCAATTGTGTTAATGTTTTTCTTCAAATCTAGAGGCAAATAAACAACTCTTCCCTTTAATCCTCTCTGTAAATCTGATGGAGGCAATTTCCCTGTCTTTGGCTCCATTCTTACAATAGCCTGAAAGGGATGGATACTTTGAATCAAAATAGATTCATAAGTATTTAAATCCTTCAATTCAGAAGGAATCTCAACCAATTCCAGATTATTATGAACTGCTCTAGCAGGCATCTGGTTTTGATTTAATTTGCAACAACAATAAGTACACACACGTTGATCCAATCCCAAATCAAAACAATTTTCTACCATCAAGTATGTTGCAAAATCCTTCCATTCACTATTATTTTCCCTTTCACTTTTTGCATATAAATCCACTAACTTAGTCTGATTCTTATAATAAGTGCGTCGACAACACACACAAGTGAAATTAGGCCTCTCACTTGATTTCACCTCAAATGTCGCAATTTCCCTCTGGAAATTATCTGTACTGGAAACCTGTACACTATCTTCCACATGACCCTCTTCTTCTTGCTCAATTTCAACATTCTCCTCTTTACTTCCAAAGTAACAAAACTCAATTTCTTCACATATATTCTTCACATCTATTTCAGAACCATGCAAAAGAGCAGCACATAATTTTTTAAGCATAATTGCTGGACTCTTAGCATAATACAACATTCTAACTAATTTCCTCACTTTATTATGATGCACTGCTAGCATCCTGAAATGATGAAAAACACTCTGGCATACTCTCCTGGAAAGACAAGCCAGTGAATGACCATGCAAACCTGTCACTTCTCTCACTCTGCAAGGATCTAATTCTTGCAACAACCTTATTTTCTGCTTCAAACTTTTCTTATTAAATGACCGTACAAAATCACAAAGCAAATTGATGGAATCCTGTCGCACACTGCAAATACTACTACACTTCCAGGTGTACACAGGACCCTTAGCACGTCTTCCTAAAACCTCATTACCTAACACCTCTTCTGCCTCTGTTGTCACAAGTTTTTCTTTTTCAACTGGACAACCATCTTTCACTTCATAAGCACGACCACTGGTGTCAACTGCATGCACCAAATCATTATCCTGGAAATAACTCTCCTCATTAAAAAATGCCTCACAGCTTGAACTATGCATCCATTCTCCAGAAAAAACTTCACAAAAATTACTACGATTAACTATTCTCTTCCATCTACTATTTCTTTTGAAATCATAAATTGCCTTGTTTAGCTTCCTAATTCTATTGATTATCAAAATAAATAACTTACGTTTAATTTCAAATGCCTGATCAATAACTTTCTCAACTTTTTTTTTTCTCTTATAAAAAACCAGTTTCTGTTGACGTTTCTTAATATTTTTTAACAAATTGCCAATTATCCTATTGCGGAACATTCGTTTACGAATCTCCCTAAACTGTTGTTTCCTTCTACTATCATGCACAGAGTTATCTCTTGCTCTAGCAGTAACATTTTTCATTGGTCTTTCCTTTCCATTTGATTTCCTTCTCGTTTTATGGACTGAAACATTTTCTGTAGTAATATTTTTTTTACTACACATATTTCTTATGAATTGTTTTGTGCTCTTACCCGGTGCTTTCTTCGTGACTTGACAAATCTTTTTGTTAGAGGACTGCTGCTTATTTTTTTTCACCTGCTGTCTTTGACGTTTTGCAGCCTTTCTCTGTCTTTCTATTGTAGGCATGGTGAAATCTTGAAATAATCTGCAGTTGAATCTGTGGTAAAATATATTAAAAAATGTTATTAACCATTATTACCAAACAGTAAAACAATAACAGTGATCTTCAAAATATTTTGCATTTCCTAAATAGCGAATTTTAAGGAATAAATAGCGATTCTTTACCATTCCTAATTTGCGATGAGTAAATTGCTAATTGCAAGTTACCCATTCATTTCCATGGGCTAGGAGGCTCATAGGAATGAAGGTTTAATTTGCGATTAGCAATTTGCTCATCACAAATTAGGAATTTTTCCAAGGGTGCAGGGGTGTCTCAAGAACACCCTGCTGCACCCCTGAAAAAGAAATTTGGGGGCATATGGCACACATACATGCCCTAAGGGCATGTGTTGGCGTCATATGGGACCTTTTGGTTTTTTTAAAAAAGCTTTTTGAAAAGAATTCACAAATTACCACCAATTTACCACAATAGTTTCCAAATCCTTAATGTCATTTTTACATATTTTTTGTTTGATACATTGCATTTAAGTAGTCACAAAATTTGCAAATCCTTCAGTGCAATTGCAAAATAAGGAATAGCAAATTTTGCTACTCCTTATTTTGCATCAAACTTGTTTGATACATACCATTTGTCTAATTTACATTTGCAAAGGCCGAAATTCGTAGAATTTTGATCTTTGCGAATGCTAATTAGCTTGATACATATGGCCCCAAGTGAGGCCTGTCTTGCGACATGGTGCATCTTTTGCATCACTGCTGCATTGGTTTCATGTGGTACGTTTTTTTTACACCATGACACATCTGCCTAAATGCATCAATTTGTAATTTTGTCGCCTCATAGCAAATCTTTTGCACCGCCGCTGCATCATAAAAGTGACGCACAGTGGCACAAAAGAGGCATACACCTATCATAAATCTGTCCCTAGCATTTTAAATGATTAATCCAGGATGACGATAAGGTGTGGCCTATCCAGAGGTTTGTTTAAGGTGAGGCCTACTCAGGATTGCAGATTAAAGTTACGCTTGATGAAGAATACAGAGGAGATAATACATGTAAAGGCCTACCAATGAAGTAAGTAATGTCCACTTTATTGCGCCAGTCATCATAAATGTATCCCTAAGCTTCTACAGATGAACCACCATATGTACCATCAAACTATTTTTCATTTCCTAAATAGCAAATTTTAAGGAATAAATAGCAATTCTTTACCATTCCTAATTTGCAATGAGCAAATTGCTAATTGCAAATTACCCATTCATTTCCATGGCCTAGGAGGCTCATAGGAATGAAGGTGCAATTTGCGATTAGCAATTAGCTCATCACAAATTAGGAATTTTTCCAAGGGTGCAGGGGTGTCTCAAGAACACCCTGCTGCACCCCTGAAAAAGAAATTTGGGTGCATATGGCACACATACATGCCCTAAGGGCATGTATGGGCGTCATATGGGACCGTTTTTTTTATTAGAAAAAAATGCTTTTTGAAAAGAATTCGCAAATTACCACAAACTAGAAGTTGGTGGTAGTTTCCAAATCCTTAATATCATTTTTTACATATTTTTTGTTTGATACATTGCATTTAAGGAATCGCAAAATTTGCAAATCCTTCAGTGCAATTGCAAAATAAGGAATAGCAAATTTTGAATTAAGGACATTTTAAGTCATTTCCACATGTGCAGTGTTTTCAAATTATGATTTGAAAATCGTTTTTGGGGAAAAGTAATGGTTTGCAAATTTATGACAAGGACATAATGGTGTATGCTTCTCTATAAGGCATTTCAGTGTCTCTGATGTCATTTTTCCCATATTACATTATAAGACCTTTCCCCATGGAGCACATTCCTTGTAAATATGCTCCCACCTGTGCATGGCGAATTTAGATTTTGACTGTTTGAGTCACATAGCCATGTTAAAAGTGACCCAAAAAAATTGCAAACGTTTTAAAAAAACACATTCATGTGTCTTAAGGACATTTTAAGTCATTTCCCCATGGACAGTGTTTTCTAAGTGGCGCAAAAGAGGCATACACCTATCATAAATCTGTCCCTAGCATTTTAAATGATTAATTCAGGATGACAATAAGATGTGGCCTATCCAGAGGTTTGTTTAAGGTGAGGCCTACTCAGGATTGCAGATTAAAGTTACGCTTGATGAAGAATACAGAGGAGATAATACATGTAAAGCTCTACCAATGAAGTAAGTGATGTCCACTTCATTGCGCCAGTCATCATAAATGTATCCCTAAGCTTCTTATCTTGTTAGACATCAACCGCCATATGTATCATATAACTATTTTGCATTTCCAAAATAGCGAATTTTAAGGAATAAATAGCGATTCTTTACCATTCCAAATTTGCAATGAGCAAATTGCTAATTGCAAATTACCCATTCATTTCCATGGGCTAGGACGCTCATAGGAATGAAGGTTGCAATTTGCGATTAGCAATTAGCTCATCACAAAATAGGAATTTTTCCAAAGGTGCAGGGGTGTCTCAATAACACCCTGCTGCACCGCTGAAAAAGAAATTTGGGGGCATATGGCGCACATACATTTTAACAACATTCCTTTACCTCAAAAACGATTTTCAAATCATAATTTCAAAACACTGCACATGGGAAAATTACTTAAAATGTCCTTAAGACACATAAAAGCGTTTTTTGATTACCTTTCCAGCATGGTTGGGTCACTTTTAACATGGCTATGTAACACAAACATTCAAAATCTAAATTTACCATGCACAGGTGGGAGCATATTTACAAGCAATTTGCGCCACAGAGAAAGGTCTTACATTAAAATGGGAAAAATAACATCAGGGACAGTCAATTGCCTTATAAAGAAGCATACACCATTATGTCCTTCTCATAAATTTAAAAACAATTCATTTTCCCCAAAAACGATTTTCAAATCATAATTTCAAAACACTGCACATGGGAAAATGACTTAAAATGTCCTTAAGACACATGAAAGCGTTTTTTGATTACCTTTCCAGCATGGTTGGGTCACTTTTAACATGGCTATGTAACACAAACATTTAAAATCTAAATTTACCATGCACAGGTGGGAGCATATTTACAAGCAATTTGCGCCACAGAGAAAGGTCTTACATTAAAATGGGAAAAATAACATCAGGGACAGTCAATTGCCTTATAAAGAAGCATACACCATTATGTCCTTGTCATACATTTAAAAACAATTCCTTTTCCCCAAAAACGATTTTCAAATCATAATTTCAAAACACTGCACATGGGAAAATGACTTAAAATGTCCTTAAGACACATGAAAGCGTTTTTTGATTGCCTTTGCAGCATGTTTGTATCACTTTTAACATGGCTATGTAACACAAACATTCAAAATCTAAATTTTCCATGCACAGGTGGGAGCATATTTACAAGCAATTTGCGCCACATAATTCATAATTTTCTCCTTAAAGCACACTATTCTCTATCTAAATTAAAGAAATATTTTCTCACCTTAGCAAATACTTTGAGTTTGAAAACAGTCTCAGAAACACACCAATTTGTCTTCAGCAGAGCAAAAGGTATGCACTCCAGAGTCTGCAGCTATCAAAAGCACAGAAATGCTGTAATTCTTCACACATATCTCTCATGTCACCCAATGAAAAGTCTTCCCTCACTTTTTTTCAAATGAAAACCCATCCCCCCTCTGCCATTTCTGCCTTATCTGCATGGCAACCACCTCTTGGAAGACCTCTGTTGTTTGCAAGTTCACACAACAATGTTGCAATTGAACTCTGAACTCTCAGTGCACCTGCATATCCAGTGCATTCTTTCATTTAATGATTTTTTATTGACCACTCAAAATACATCTTTCAAAGAACACATCTGTGCACCCTAACTTTCTGTTTTCAGCAATCAAAATCCACCAATCACTGTTACTGCTTCATGAACACAGAAACTCCACAGTTTTTTTTCATTTTACACTCTCATTTTTTCAACTGCCATTTCATTGCCACACTTCATCTGACTGCAGGAGAACCTTCTCTCACCATGTTTTCTGTCTGGATTGTTGGACATAGTTATATTCACTGGGCTCAAAGGTACGTTGAAAACAGGAAATTACCTAACCTCAATTTACAAGATGTGGAAATTAAGTGGTTTGGCCACAGAGGATTAAAATGTCACCAATTGATACCATTGGTGAAAACCTTTATGCATTTGCCCAAACCTGACCTGTTAATTGTGCACTGTGGAGGTAATGACTTGGGCACTTTGACTGGTGTAGGTCTGGAAATGCTTTTAAAGGACACCTTTGAGCAATTAATGGCACTTTTTCCTCAGACTGCCTTGGTATATTCAAATATATGCCAAAGACAGAAATGGAGGTGGTCCAAGCAATTTAGTCCACAAATTGAGAAGTCGAGGAAGCATGTAAACAAATCTGTTTCAGCTTACATGAGAGACCATGGAATGGGCTCCCTGTACAACAATAACTTGCGTTACTACATGCAAGATATCTACAGAGGAGATGGAGTTCACTTCTCAGATGAGGGCAACAGAATTTTCACTCTGAATTTAAGAATGTGCATTGGTACCTACTTATAAGTACCTAAATGTACCATAAACCCAAAAGCTCTTCTCAGAGCTACCCTACATCTAATCACTCACAATTATTATTTTACTCTAACATTTTTCACTAATTTTCAACAAAATACGCTCCCTGGGGCGCTACCCGGTACGCGAACCGGGAGCTAACCTCGCGAAATTTAAAAAAAAAATGGTTTTTTTTCGCACATATAAGCCTCCTCAGCCACCCTCACAAAACCTAGGGGGTCAAGATAACTCTACCGTGCCCCCTTCTACCCATTCTGAACATTATTTACCCTCCATCTTGTATCTTAATTCGACCGAAAAACAAAATGGTGGACTCCCGGAACGCTTAAGGTCCGCGAACCGAGGCGCTCAACGGTTCGCGTACCGGGTCGCTCCCTGGGAAGCGCACCATCAAAAAAAGTGGGAAAGTAGTTCACAGAAAAGCCACTGGAGACAATTTCACCAAATATAGATTAGCTCATACTACATACCAATCCCTACCATTTTCACAAATTTGATTGGAATTCCATTTAGTCATTTAGCCTGTAGACCTCTCTAAATACCCTGAGGTAAATTACTTCACAAAACACATCTGAAGTGTTGGAATTGACAACCAATGAAAATGTTACTTTCATTTTCTACTTTTTTTACCTGACATTTGATTGGTTAGGTACCTGAATATATATAAAGGAAGAGAGAGAAACACAGCCATTTTGACTACTACTTCCTGAACTACATTGCAAGATCATTTTCACTCACAACTTAAACTTGTTTTTAGAAGGTGAGATATTATTTTATAAATTTGAAAACATTTTCAGATAGTTATATACTATCCCTCTGTAAGAGTTAGACATTGAGAAAGGCTTCTTTATTTTAATTATGGATTGATTTAGGTTTCTGTGGTATAATTATGAATTTACTTAGGCTTCTTCACAGGCACTTTTTAATAGTACTACTTCACGCCTGAAACCATACAGTGCCCATAGATTACTTCTCTGTTATAAACTCACAAGTACCTGTCTGAACTTAAACCCAACAGTGCCCTATCTCTACTGATATATTTATTTTTTATGCAAATTACAGCAATAAAATGGAAGGTGAGCAGAATGTTTCCTTCGAAATTGTTCTGGAGAACAACACAGAAAAAGATATTGAGGACAATGATGACTCAGATTTCATGGATGAATCACGGGACCATGAATTAGTTCAATGTGTAGAATCTGTGGATCATTTACTTCATTATGATGACGGTCAAATGTGGGAACTTATGTTCACTCAACAAGAGGACACACCGGACAGTCAAATGCTAGACGTTCTATTAAATTTTGAAAAACAATCTGAAAAATAAAATTGTATGTAATATTAAAAAATTGTTTGAGTCTTTAATCATTTTTATATGTAATTCATAAACTAGTTAAATGCTAGAAATGTTATTACATTTTCAAACACAATCACAATAATAAATAATTGCTTAAAAAATAAAAAAAATAAAAAATAATCAACAAAACCAACAATCAATTAACATACTGCATTTGAAAAGTCTCTCATTCATTTTTCATTGCAGTACGCTGCCCAGAACGCTTCCCGGTTCGCGGACCGGGCGCTACCCACGAAAAAAAACAAAATTATTATTATTTTTTTTTTTGCCCCACGGGGCCCTTTTAAAGCCTCCACATTAAACCTAGGGGGTCAGGGAGGATCTACTATGCCCCCTTATGGTTATTTCCCCCTTTGTTTTGGCCTCCTCTTGTCTCTCGATCCTACCGAGAGACAAGATGGCGGCCGCTCCGGACTGTTTAGAATGTTGACAGACGCCGGAGAGCCAATCAGCTTCGCTACGCGAAGTTCTGGTACGCGCCCCGGTCCGCGAACCGGGGAGCTGCCCGGTCCGCTGTTACAGATATATATCTTTTTTTAAACGTTAATTTCTCAAAATCCACTGGAGCACATATATTGAGACCTACAAAAGGCACATCGGGCTACCAGTCCCTACAATTTTGCCAAGTTTCGTGCAAATCCATTCAGCCGTTCGGGCTAAAAGTGAGGCCAACCGCCCTATGGAAAACTCAATGTTAAAAACACGTTTTGGGACCCCCCTTTTTTCTCGGCCCCCCCTGGACGAACACCCCCCAAATTATCAGGGGCTGCTCAGAAACAAAATGTTCCATTTTCCAGAAAATTTCATCCAATTCCGTCCACAAACGGCAAAGTTATTAGACATAGAATTTTCAAAAATCCCATAGGGAAAAAATCCTAACTATATATACCTACTGGCGACCGCCAGTAGGTAATATATATATATATATATTCACAGAAAAAACCATAGGTTATAGACCATATATAGTTAGGAATTAGCATTTACAAAACCTTGAAAATTCACTGAAAAAACCATAGGTTATAGACCATATATAGTTAGGAATTAGCATTTAGAAAACCTTATTTTACTCACACAAAACCATTGAAATTCCATATATAGTTAGTTGCACTAACTATATATCGCGCACCCGCAATCCACTGCTGATGATGTCACATATTACATCATTCATGACATGGTCAGTGACATCACTGATGACATCACTGATGACATCTCAAATGACATCACTGATGACATCACTGATGACGTCTCATTTGGCATCATTCTTGTGCTAATACGATAAACTTCTTCAGACTCTAATATAACCTTAGATACACTCAGTGTATACAGACACTCACACACTGCCACTCATCCATGGAGTTACTCACACACCCAGTCAGTCATGCAAAGAAACAATCTCACCTCCATTTCTTCAACTATACAGTTATACACACCTTACTTATTGAAACATATACTAACACATATTTACTCTCTTATACAATCCCTGATACAAGTTCACAATGATCGATACAACCACTCACTCAGTGGCTCTCATGCACAGTTATTTATATATGCCAACTCTCACATGTACTGTGTTTGACATATGTACTTACTATGACATGTAGCATTGAGATATCCATTCACTCATCAATACACTCATGCACACAGTCAACTGCCCATGTAGCTGTTTCCACATGCACTCTTGAACTCATACACCTAGTGAATAAACTGCTCACACATCTATGCACAGAGTCACACACCTTCCAGCCACCCCCACACAAACTCAATCTCCCATAGAAATACTTGGGCAACCAATTAATAACACATATAGCCTCTCGTATAGCTAATGATCAACACATGCAGCAGTTTACATCACAACAGACATAATGATGCACAAATTAAGACAGTTTAGTCACTAACCCGTGCATTCAGTAAGACGCATTTAATCACTCACTCATACAGTCAATCACGCACCTACTAAAACCTTCATTCAGACACTTATACATCCACTCATTCTTCAATATGTAAAACATATTTAAACTTTACAGAAACACATAATCACTGGATGTTGTCATCAGTGATGTCATCAGTGATGTCACTGACCATGTCATGAATGATGTAATATGTGACATCATCAGCAGTGGATTGCGGGTGCGCGATATATAGTTAGTGCAACTAACTATATATGGAATTTCAATGGTTTTGTGTGAGTAAAATAAGGTTTTCTAAATGCTAATTCCTAACTATATATGGTCTATAACCTATGGTTTTTTCAGTGAATTTTCAAGGTTTTGTAAATGCTAATTCCTAACTATATATGGTCTATAACCTATGGTTTTTTCTGTGAATTTCATTGTTTTTTTAACAGCTAATATCTGTAGCTGTAAAATGTATTCTTCTTTAAATCCAAAAATATATTTTATATGTTTATGAATAATTTTTTTTTAAAATATTTTTTTTTCTTCGTTCCCGCTTCGCGAATCGGGAAGCTTCCCGTTAGCTGACCTTGATGCCGCGAAATAGACCGCGAGCCGGTAAACGTTTCTTTACCGCAAGTGCCGCGTTAGAAAACAACATCGTGACGCCTCCCGTCCGCATGACGTTCCACGTTGTCGCGTGATACGTCATATGACGTGCTACGTTAGCGAACTGGTACGCGAAGCGAGTGCCAAAGCGCAGGTTTCTGGAAGCAAACCGGGAGGCCCTGCAAAGCGCTTAACGTAAACACAGCAAGTCATGTGACTTGGTAATAACACTTTTCATTGGTTCATTTCACTTTTGGTTTCCTAATGATGTAAGACTAGGTCATATAATCTAAAATGAACACTTTTGATTGGTTGAGAACTCTTGTTTTTCCCAAATGATGAAAATCCCTCCTTCTTTCCTCACTCTGACTTTCATCATTGTGAGAGAAAGACCCTTTGTGATCACTGAGCAATGGCTTCTTTAGTAGCTTCAGCTGGTGCTTCCCCACCACCTCCACCACATCCAAGGAAGAGTGGACCACCTGCTCAAGTTGTAATTCAACAAGAAGAAGAAGAAGAGGAACAGGAGGACGAGCACGAAGAGAGGCAGTTTTTGCCTGAGCAGCCCAAGACGTCTCACCGGAAAGAAAACTTCATTTGGCAATTTTTTAAAATTCCCAAAGGTCAGAAAAAAGTAAATGCAAGATACGTAACTTGCCTTATATGTCAAGATAGACTGTCCAGAGGGACCGACAAAAAATACAGTTTCGGAAACTACACAATGCATCGCCATATGACTAGGTGGCATCCTAACAACTACAGTGCTGCACAGTTTCGGAACGACCTAGATAATCTCCCTATTATGGCCAGAAGATCTGTTGTACCGGAAGTAACGGGACCAGAGGGCAGGGAGATGGTGCCAAATATACAAATGAGATTTGGTGAAGTAAAACACACCTGCGTATTTTGCGATGGATTCATTTCCTACGGAGAAAGAAGCATCACTCTGATCAACAGAGCTATTGACTATCATATGCAAGTTTGTCCGAAACGCCCAAAATAATAAATACTTCTTTTTTTTGTTTTGTTGCTCCTGTTGAGCCCTTTACAATGAATCGTTTTCATTGCCCCCTCCAAGAAAAACCCCAAAAAATATAAAACTGTTCCGAAAAATTCAAAAACATTAAAAAAATGTTCAGAAAAATAAAAAAAAAAGTTCTTTTCAGAACTACCTCCCCGTTATTAAAAAATTGGTACAATATTTGGAACTGTGCCAACCTCTATTTCTCTTAGTTCGCTTCCTAGTTCGCTCGCTGGTACGCGAACTGGAAGCGAACCAAAAACAGTAAGTATAAGGGAAGGAAACACACACTTATGTTAAAAGAAAGACAGCTATAGGGGAGTAAACTAGAGATACTATTACCCATAATCCACTACTGATGATGTCACATATTACATCATTCATGACATGCTCAGTGACATCATCAGCAGAGGATTGCGGGTTTTTTGGCAACATGCCTTATCCACGGTTTAATAACGCTGCCTTTTGCTTTATATAAGTTTTCAAATTGTATGAAATATATACCAATAGGTCTTTATGAACCTTTAGGTAGTGCTTTTGTTCATGAGGTCTGGTCGCTTCCATACACATACAGATGTTTCAAAGATGATCAAGAAGTTTATCTGAATGGAGAGGAATGCACTGAGACGCCAGATCATTCACTAATGTGTAGGCACATACAGTTACACGATTCATGCAACAAACACCGACCAAATATGGCTTGCGTGTTGCAAGGCACGCCAGTTCCTGCTATCATCCCCACGTTCAAGTTGTTGGAAAATGGTAGTTATTTGATGCTCAATAATGAAGATTGTTCTGAGTTAATTAAAAGTATTCCTTTTATCGTAACAGTAAGTGAACGGGTTATTTGCTGCAGAAATGTTCTATTTCCTCCCACACATGAACATAGGGAGTTTTCAATCTGGCCACAAATACCAACCTTGGGACACGTTTCAACGGCATGACAAGAATAAGAGCTCTTTTGTCTCAGAGAGAGGTGGCCTTGAGTTCGGCCCGTGAAACTTTCGTACTTCACATAGCGAACACCCGTACACAGGTTTGCCTTTCAATTTCAGCAACATGTTTCCGACTATCTTTAACGCATCCTCCACAAAATCCCTGGCACACTTTTTTAAAGTTGTTACCAGTGGTCTCGTGACTTCATTTGAGAAAATCTTTGGAGTCATCCCTGCTCCCTTTCATTCCATTTTCTCCACTCTGGTTCGTGGATTGCATTTTTACTTGCATTACCAGCGGACGCTCTTGTGCTTTTTTACATTTTTAAATATGGATGTCCCTCCTATGCAACCTCCGACCCTGCAGCTGCTGACACTGTTCCGCAATCGCATGCTAGAATATTATGGCACAATGCCGTTGGCGATATTAAGCACGGCATATGGATTATCTTTTCGGTTCTCCTACTTCACCTGTGTCCAGCCTGTATTTCACTGCCTGACCTGTGATTTCGATTGGGCCATTGATTTGTGTCTCTGCGGACCGGTTTCTCCTGACGTCGACTTTAATCAGCTGATGACTCCTATCATTACTCACGAGTTGATTTGTCCTGGCGAAAGGATTATGGCTGTGGCATTGATGCATGGACTACTTGGTCCCTGGAATTTACTGGCGGCAGCACAGTCTTTCTTGGAACACAGCTTTCTTGAAAACCCACCGAGCTGTCCTCTGATGGTGATAGAGGATCCGGTGCTGGGAGAGCACGTATGTTCTTTTCCGCTTTTAAATTGGATGGCTGAACTGTTTTCGGATGAAGACGGTGACTTCCTGTTGGAGGCTGTTGCAGCTTATTTTGCATACACAGTTATGTCATAGACCTTTTTCATGTTTCATATGCTGAGTACTAGCATTTCATTGACAATTCATTGACTTAATTGTCAAGTTTTTATTATTTACCTTGCCTATTGGCTTAAGACTCGATAAAGTACTTGGCTGTTTTATTTTTCTTTAGCATTGAATTTTCCTAGTTTTTAATGCTTTACCTTGCGGACCGTCCACATATAAACTTGCAATCTGCTCTCATGAGATGGCACTTCTATTATCTTATTCAGTTCGTTTCCGGATCATGAGGAGGTGTCATCTAGGTCCTGGATATCTTTACACCGTGTTAAGTTAGCATGGGCTCATTACCGGTTTAAACGCCATTTTTCCTTTTTTGCAACTTCTGCACACGACATTTAGTTGTTGCTTTAGCTTTCCACCTAGTAGTTCATCGTGGTTTACATGAGAATAATATGTTATTGGTCTACTATCTGCTTTACTTGTTAAACTATATCTGTACAGCGAGTGCTAAAGTTTCAAGAACAACACGATACAGAATTGTTATGAGGTCTGATCTCCACGACTTCATACTCATAACATAAGTGCAACTTCTGCCAATTCTGGGCATGAGGCGGGTTTTATATTGCTTTGCCGAACACACATACACAACAGTTGATGCGGTTCACATGAAGAGAGAGCTGGTGTATGCTGATGTGATTCCTTCAAATCTAAGACACTAAAGTATGGGCACGCCCTAAACCAACACAAAGAGACCTTCTTAGCAAATAATATAATATGTGTATTAGGGAGGGTGAGATATAAGCAGCCGCGGGCCGTGGAGGGAGTTACGGTGAGGCAGGGAGGCGGGGAGGGGGAGAAGCAGGGTGGAGCCCTCTCTACCTTGCCCCTCCCCCTCCCCGCCTCCCTGCCCCACCGTAACTCCCTCCACGGCCCGCGGCTGCTTATAAGTGTTGCTAACTCTTATTCATTTACAGCATGTTAACATACTGTCACCATTCGCTTTTTATGTACTAGTAACTATGCTGGTAATTTTGCTACTGATAATATGTGTACTTGTATTCTCCACCCTGCTTCTCCCCCTCCCCGCCTCCCTGCCTCACCGTAACTCCCTCCACGGCCCGCGGCTGCTTATAAGTGTTGCTAACTCTTATTCATTTACAGCATGTTAACATACTATCACCATTCACTTTTTATGTACTAGTAACTATGCTGGTAATTTTGCTACTGATAATATGTGTACTTTTATTATCTAAGGTACTACGCCTGAGAAGACGGCATTAGTAAATAAACATTTCAAATACACATGTGTTCTTCTTAACTCCATGTTCTGGTTTCTAAGAAATATATAACGACCGACTGTTCATGAGTTCCACGTATCCTGAGGTACTATAAGTTCATATTCTGGATTGTCTAAACATTGAGAGTTTGTTATATCCAATGTGACACTGTACCTAGCTTGCTAAATAGTTTTTGATTACTAACGTGAGTTTTGGGACACCCTAATTCGCCGAGGTTCCAATCCTCTGTCCACAGTTCTGTGTGAGAACAGAAACCCTGCGACAGGGGCACCCCCGACCCTTGCTGGACCTTCATCACACTTGCGATACAACTCCAGCAATGCGCCACCTTTACGGCACAGATACATCACGCATCTGTGCTGTTTTTGCCCCGTGATGCGCCGCATTGTAAATGCAGCACACCATAGGTGACGGAACAGCGGCACAGAATGACTAACACATCCCTGGTGATGCGCCAGTCATCATAAATCTATCCCTATGCTTCTTATCTTGTTAGAGATGAACCGCCATATGTATCATCCAAGTTATTTGCATTTCCTAAATAGCGAACTTTAAGGAATAAATAGCGATTCTTTACCATTCCTAGTTTGCGATGAGCTATTTGCTAATTAGCCGAATGTAGCCCAATGAAGCCCAATGTAGCCCAATGTAGCCCAAAGATGGCCGCCAGACACACAAAAAAACAAATGTAGCCCAAATATCAGCCAGATGTAGCCCAACTATAGCCCAGTGACAGAATGACCAATCAGCTTCGCAAACCTCCGTTACGCGAAGCGGAGCGCTGTTACAGATATATATCTTTTTTTGAACGTTAATTTCTCAAAATCCACTGGAGCACATATATTGAGACCTAGCAAAGGCACATCGGGCTACCAGTCCCTAATATTTTGCCAAGTTTCGTGCAAATCCATTCAGCCGTTCAATTATTATTTTTATTATTTTTTTTTGCCCCGCGGGGCCCTTTTAAAACCTCCACATCAAACCTAGGGGGTCAGCGAGGATCTACTATGCCCCCTTATAGTTATTTCCCCCTTTGTTTTGACCTCCTCTTGTCTCTCGATCCTACCGAGAGACAAGATGGCGGCCGCTACGGACTGTTTGGAATGTTGACAGACGCCGGAGAACCAATCAGCTTCGCTTCACAAAGCTCCGTTGCGCGAAAAGTCCGCGAACCAGAGCGCTAACCGGTCCGCTGTTACAGATATATATCTTTTTTAAAACGTTAATTTCTCAAAATCCACTGGAGCACATATATTGAGACCTACAAAAGGCACATCGGGCTACCAGTCCCTACAATTTTGCCAAGTTTCGTGCAAATCCATTCAGCCGTTCGGGCTAAAAGTGAGGCCAACCGCCCTATGGAAAACTCAATGTTAAAAACACGTTTTGGGACCCCCCTTTTTTCTCGGCCCCCACTGGACGAACCCCCCCCAAATTTTCAAGGGCTGCTCAGAAACAAAATGTGCCATTTTCCTGAAAATTTCAGCCAATTCCGTCCACAAACGCCAAAGTTATTAGACATAGAATTTTCAAAAAACCCATAGAGAAAAAATCCTAACTATATATACCTACTGGCGACCGCCAGTAGGTAATATATATATATATATATATATATATATATATATATATATATATATATATATATATATATATATATATATATATATATATATATATATATATATATATATATATGTATATATATATGTATAAATGTATATATATATATATATATATATATATATATTCACTGAATAAAACCATAGGTTTCAGGCCTGATATAGTTAGGAATTAGCATTTAAAAACCCTCAGAAATTCACTGAAAAAAACGTAGGTTTTAGAGATGTTATAGTTAGCTGGACATTTCACTCATACAAAACCATTGAAATTCCTCCGATATAGTTAGTTGTACTCACTATATCTCGTGCGCCCGCAATCTACTGCTGATGATGTCACATATTACATCATTTATGACATGGTCAGTGACATCACTGATGACATCTCAAATGACATCACTGATGACATCATCCGTGAATGTGGTTTGATTCGTTATTTAAATATGTATTATATGCATTGAAGAATGAGTGGATATATAAATATAAATATAAATATCTGGATAGAGGATTTAGTAGCAGTTTGATTGACTGTTTACTTGATTAATTTAAAGTCTCTCACTACATATATTTGATAGTGACTAAACTGTGTGAACATCTGTATCACTTTGTCAGTTGTTGTGTAAACTGCTTCTCCAGTTGGTTACTAGCTATTTGAAAGTCTATATTAGTTATTGATTAGTTAACTGAGTATTTGTATGGGAGAGTGAATGTGTGTGGTTCAGTGGGGGGGGTGTGACTGCCCAAAGATGTGTGAATAGTTGATTCAGTAGGTATATGAAGTTAAAACTACATGTTATAACAGTTGTTTGGGTGAGTGAATATCTTTATGGGTGTGGTCATGAGCAAATATCGCTCTCAATGGTACTTGTCCAACAAAGTAGAAAAATAAAAGGCAGTGTATGTGTCAGTTGTTGTTTATAAATAATCATACATAAGACTCAGTGATTGTATGCGTGACTGTATGGATAACTGTATATTTGTAATAGTGATTTTATAACACACTAAGTATGAGTTACTATCTATATGAATAGATAAAGTGGTATTTCTATAAGTGTGTAGCTGAGTAAATGTAAGTATGATCTATTGTTTGCATAAGTGAGTAGGATGACTTCCTAAGTGTCTAGGATGTGTGCTGGTGTGTAATGTCGAGATAGGTGTATAAGTATATTTGAAAGTGTTCTATTGATCATTGACTGCACGTATGAGTGAATCTATAGGTAAATGGTTAAATGTGTGTATAGATCTAGGAATCAATGAGTGGAATTTTAGAAACTTGTATTGGCGTGTCAATGGATTCAAATATGGTACTCTGTATTTTACAGTGAGGGAACAAAGGTTATACTAGTGTATGATGAGGTGTATCTGATTGTCACGTGGATGATGTCATCAGTGATGTCATTTGAAATGTCATCAGTGATGTCACTGACCATGTAATGAATGATGTAATATGTGACATCATCAGCAGTGGATAGCGGGCGCGAGAGATATAGTGAGTACAACTAACTATATCGGAGGAATTTCAATGGTTTTGTACGAGTGAAATATCCAGCTAACTATAACACCCCTAAAACCTATGGTTTTTTCAGTGAATTTCTAAGGTTTTTTAAATGCTAATTCCTAACTATATCAGGCCTGAAACCTATGGCTTTTTCAGTGAATTTCGAAGGTTTTGTAAATGACAATTTTTAAATGTATTAATTGTTATATTTATTTTTTTATATTGATTTACTACATTTTTTAAACAATTTATTTTTAGATATTTTATTTTGTAAAAAGGCATTATAATTATATTATACATTACATTATAAAATATACTTTCTTAGAATGAATTACTTTAGTTTAAATACTTTGCAAATAGGCAATAGACTTTTAAGTACAGTAGTTACAGTTGTTGCAATGGGCAACAAAATTTCAAACACAATCCAACATTGACCTCAATGTGAATTTCTAGTTAAATGCAATTAGTTACTTTATGGATTACTTTTCTAACCACTGGACTGGATCCTAGATTCAGTCCTTGGACATTTCCTGTAAACGGTTGAGTAAAAGTGTTTTAGTTACAGTAGTGATTTTTAAGGAATATTATTGTATTTTAAAAGTTGACACAAATATGTTCACATAGAATCACCAATGCTATCCTATAGCAGGAAATTCCTTTAGCAGGTAAGTAGTGCTATAGTCACTTGTTCTTACTCAGTGGTGGACCCTGGCTCCAGCACTGGTGCATCTCCTGTAAACAGTTGAAAGAATGCGTTTAAGTCATGCAGGCGATTTTTAAGGAATATTTTTAGTTTGTGAAAATAGACATTAGAAACTTTTCTGGTGAAAACCAGACAATGTATTCTTATGGAAGGAAATACAAGTTACTGGTAAGTACGGTTAGAATTACTTTTCAGGGTCAGTGCTGGGCTAAAAGATGCAACACTGGGTTCTCTCCTGATAACAGGTGAGTAAGTCGGAATTCGTTGTTCGGATGATTTTAGGTGAATATTTAAAAGTTCTAAAACTCCACACTTAGAAGAATTTCCAAGTGAAACCAGTCAATGTTAGCCTATGGAAGAGAATTCAAGTTACTGGTAAGTATGGTTAGAATTACTTTTGAGGATCAGTACTGGGCTCAAAGATGCAGCACTGAGGTCTCTCCTCATAACAGGTGAGTAAATCGGAATTCGCAGTTCTGCTGATTTTATAAGAATATTTTAAAGTTCCAAAACTCCACACTTAGATGAATCTCTAAGTAAAACCCCTCAATGTTACCCTATGGAAGGAAATTCACTTAGCAGGTAAGTAGTGTTATCGTTACTTTTTCTTACTCAGTGGTGGACCCTGGATCCAGCACTGGTGCATCTCCTGTAAACAGTTGAAAGAATACGTTTGTCATACAGGCGATTTTTAAGGAATATTTTTAGTTTGGGAAAATAGACACTTTGAAACTTTTCTGGTGAAAACCAGACAATGGATTCCTATGGAAGGAAATACAAGTTACTGGTAAGTATGGTTAGAATTACTTTTCAGGGTCAGTGCTGGGCTAAAAGATGCAGCACTCGGTTCTCTCCTGATAACAGGTGAGTAAATCGGAATTTGTTGTTCGGACGATTTTAGGTGACTATTTTAAAGTTGCAAAACTCCACACTTAGAAGAATTTCCAAGTGAAACCAGTCAATGTTAGCCTATGGAAGGAAATTCAAGTTACTGGTAAGTATGGTTAGAATTACTTTTGAGGATCAGTACTGGGATCAAAGATGCAGCACTGAGGTCTCTCCTGATAACAGGTGAGAAAATCGGAATTCGTAGTACATCCAGTAAGCGCCACAGAACTGCGTAGCACAGAGATGTAAAAAGGGGCACGGCATGCACCACCTCTCTGCAACGCAGCGCAGTAGCACTTCCTGGAAGCACCTGGTGGACTACTTGGCCCCCATGGTCCCTCAGGTTTGAAGTTAAATTTTTTCCCCAACTTAAAACGCGCCTCAGGGCACACATCACGTCAGGACCCGTCCCCTCCCTTCACCACTGTGTAAACGCACCCTGTCACTGTTCTAAGTTGAGAGTTTAAGTCCCCTTCAATTCTAAGGATCCCTAGGGTCAAACTAGCCCGCTAGGTATCTCCAGTAAGCATCACAGAGATGCATTGCAGAGAGGTGTAAAAAGGGGCGTGGCCTCTGAACACCTGTCTGCAACGCAGCTCCCTGGCGCATACTGGAGATACCTGTTGGGCTATTTGGAGACTGCCAGTAGGTAATATATATATACTAAGGGTATAAAGATGGGCATTGGGGGATATGTTATTGTAAGGAAACCATGAACCTTTGATCTTATGTGTATACATTATCATAACTTGTTTGATTCACGGTTGTGAACATTTAGGCATTCATGTCAGGAATGGTGGACTGTCCAAAGTATATCTGTACAGTGGTATAATCATGTGAATATAAAAGAAGACGTATATATTTTTTATATAGATATATATATATATTTTTGTAAGTGTATATACTTTGTTTGAGTAAGAACCTTTATGATTCATTTTGAGATTTAGTTATAGTAGGACATCCTCAAATTTCGGCATATATTAGCTTTAGTGAGGAATGCGTCAAAAGATCAATGGTGGGGTTTTTGCATTTATGCAGATATATTATTTTCCCAGCCTTTTTAATTAAGTGCAGTGATGGTGGGTGCTGAATTTAATAGCATAGAGAAATGTGTTTTCCATGTCTATGCACCATGTGATTCACTCAGGGGGTGGAGCACTGCAAAGTAAAAAAACGTATTTAAATGAATGCTGACCAGGTGCATGGTGTGTGATCAAGAGCACGAGTTGCTCGAAACGCGTCGCCTGAGAGGTGAATAAAATCTCCCTTACTGCAGCCTGGGGTCCGTGTCTTCTTTATGCAAATGATTGAAGATTTTGGTGTTCATATATATATATATATATATATATATTTGAGTATTACATGTTTTGTGATATAGTGCCTCAATTCACCTGGTAATTCCTAATTTCTCCCAAATGTACACACAGAAAAGTTGGCAGTTTTCAGCATTAAAGTAAATAGATTCTCTGTATTTCTCGATTTCATATTTCCCATAGAAACCAAAGAGGCTACTTGTAATGAGGGCATAAGAGGGTACACCGTGGCTGACCTCCGGACTGCCATGGGGCTTGTCTTTATGGCTGCTCCCCCTTCGAGTCGCTATGGTTTGCAAGTAAACTTCCCCAAGGAACTGGGCTCTTAACGCCTTAATATTATGTACTTGCAGCATATACAGGAGATCACCATATCTAGCTAAGTTGTCCAAACGTCATGACAAGACCTAGAATACAGGCACCTGTAATGCACCGAGCAGCCTCCTGTACTTAGCTGTGTTCACATTCAGTCCTGTTAGGCACTGCCATGCTCCATGATGGAACTTCCCGCCACTGACGGGGCTGATAATCATTTCCAACTCTAAAGCAGGTGTATTTCACGAGTAGAACAATATCCAACGAGTATTTACTCTTCCATACAGCATCCCTCTCGCAAATAACGTTCTCCAGCAAGGCTAGGTGACAGCAGTAGGCAGTGTGTCAGGGGCTCTAGTCCAAGAAAGAAATTCCCTGTTTGGCCCATGTTAAACTGTGAAATACAGCAATAATTAGAGTTCAGTGGGCCCTGGTGCCACTGCACCTGCTGCACTAATGAAAGCTACGCCTGTAGTTTACGCATTGTGTTTGAAAGTAGAAGTGGAGGATAAACAATCTGTGTTTGTGAGAAAAATAATGATTTATAAGTACAGTTTTCACACTGAAAATCTTATCCTAATAATTGACTGTGAATACATAGAAAATTGGGTGTGCTAATGTAATTTAATGTGTGTTTTAATGTATAGGGCAGGCATGGGGATTTCTATCTTCTAAGGAAGAGGTTAAACACATTGATAAAGACAGAAAAGAAATACACATACAATGAGATGCCACAAACACACACCAAGGGGCCGATTCCGATTCGGTAAAATCCAATCCGAATTGCCGTACGGAGCGCTGTCCCCGTACGAATCATATTCCGAACCATCCCCGTGCGTACAATGTAGTACGATGTGCCCTCAATGCAGTTCTCCATACAAATCGTAGCAGAGAATCAATAATCCATACGGTTCGCACTCGGAACACGCAGTACGCGATGTTCGTACGGATCACAGCAGCTTTTTACGACCCAGCAAGTCCGATTCGTGTGGACACGACTCCGTACGACTCTTTTTTTACGGCAGCTGAAAACATCCGGAAAAGCAGATTTCGCCTCATAATGCGTACAACCCATGATTGCAGGGGTACGGTGCATCGGTGTACGGTGCGTACACCCCTGGATTTCAGTGGTACGGTCTGAATGTCCCCGTGCGTACACCCCATGAATGTCATCGTACGGTGCCTAGGGGTACGGTCCGTATCCCCCAAGGATGTAGGTGTACGGTGCGTACACCCCTGCGTACACCCCTTGAATTTAGGGGTACGGTGCGTATGTGATTGTGTGGCTCTCCGTATGAATTGCCTATACGCGACGTTTACCGTATGAATCGAATACACAGTCCCTGGTCCGGATCGTACGGCATGCTTACGAATCATACGGTTCTCTGTAAGGGTATATGTCGTACAGATGTAGCCTTGGTTTCGTACGGTTTGCAGGGATTCAGACGGATTTTTGACCTACGGATCGTACTAGGCGATTCAGACGGATTAGTATGATTCGTACGGAAACGGCTACGAATACGAATCGTTGTACGGATTAGTTTCCCGAATCTGAATCAACCCCTAAATATGAATTCACAGACACCTAACTACCCACAATGGTGCACACAAACACATAAATACAAATAGAAGAAAACTAAAAGCCAAAAACAGATATTCCAATAGACGCACACAAACATGCACACACAAGCAAACACACAGGCGAAAAGACACTCACACACGTAAACCAGCAAACACCTCATTGACACTGAAGTAAGTAGGTAATAATGAGGCACGGGCAGGCACGAATGTAGGTTGGGCAGCAAGATTGGAGGGGGTGAGCTGTAGATTTTCCATGAACGGAGCTGACATATAATGTTAAAATACATTATGTGACAAGCAGGGTGCATGAGAGGGGCTAACGGGGCAATGGAAAGGAGACACATGCGGAGTGAGAGAAAACACGTTATTTTGTAATGCAACCAACATTGTTGAAGACTTTCAAAACAGAAAGGGAAAAGTGTGTGTGCGCGTCTGTGTCGGTGTGTCGATAATAATTCCTGTTGAAATGCGACAGACATTTCACCATACCAGACTGAAAGCACCTATGCCCAACTATTTAGCTGAAAATACATTTACTAGTGGGATGTAACATCCCAAATACAACCCCCGGAAGCTACGCCCCTGCTGGCGTGGCAGAGAATGAGACAGAATAGGGAATGAAGTAGAATTTCAAGTACTAGGGTCTCTACAGAAGCACAGAGGATGGGAGCCTAACTTGGCCTAGTGCGCGAGGGGGTGCAGTTCCCACTAAATCTGCAGCCCGATCTTGCTTGGCCAGGGATGAGGGATGGCGACGCGATAACTTATGACACCCAGTGGGTCGGTAACAGGCAGGAAGCTCTGAAACCAGCTATTTTAGCTCACTGGGCAGACAAGATGACCATGTCCCAAAAGTGGCTACTTCCCACTAAATTAGTATTCAAGGATCACAGACATGATCACATCCATCCACAACAGCCCCTCAGAGATCACTGACCAGTGCAGGGGTGTGAAACTTTTAAATGTGTATTTAAAAGAAATTGGCTGAAACTCCGTGGAGATTGCAATAATCTCTCACAAAGACAAGAACTCCCAAATCTCCATTTTAAACACAATTTTAAATAATTGATGTATAGAAGTATGTTGTAGCCCAATCGTGTAAAAATTCTACTAATGATTTTACGTGTTTATATAAGTATGCAGTAGTACTGTTATGAATGTCATTGGTTTAATTGTTTTTGTTTTGAAAAGACTGATCACTTAAATAAATAAATCTATACACAAGGACAGAGCACAGATGTCGCCGTCACCAGCCATGGTTCCTCCTGAAGCCCTCGTGATACGTATTCAATGGACGGGAAGCGCAGTGGGTGTGACAAGATGGAAATGAGGAACAGCAGTAAAGATACGAGAGAGAGGGAAAGCCAGGAAGAAGAAGTGCGAGGGAAGGAAGAGAAAGGGTACCTGGAGAAGGAGAGATCCTTACATTTCCCTCCCGGTACGTAAGCAAGAGGCCTGGGCACTGATCTCACCCCGGTTAGACTACTGCAATGCGCTCCACCTGGCTATCAAGAAGACTGTAATAGCCAAACTGTAGCTAGTCCACAATGTGGCGGCAAGATTGATTTTTAATATTCCTAAATCTCAACCAGTTTCGGCAGAGATTCTGAAGCTCAATTGGCTACCTGTGACAAACCTATTACCATCAAACTTTACGCATCGTTCACAAGGCACTGCATAACAAGGGGCATGGAGATATCAAAGACATGTTTCAATGATATATTCCCTCCAGGCGGCTTCAATCCTCAAGTCAAAATCTTGTAATTGTTCCTAAATACCAAAAGCAAGTTGGGGAGTCCAGAGCCTTTTCCGTGGCCGTATTCAAGCTATGGAACTCCCTTCTCCGTTCCATCTCCAGTCTTCAGGCTCACACCCCATTTCGTAAGGCCTTAACCGGTTTGTTGCGTGAGTCGGCCAGCAGCCGTCATGAGCACTACCTCCGTAGTGCTGCGCACGTCCGTTGGCCAACACAGCCCCGCCCGCGCACGGAAACATCTGCACCGCGGGCGGATTCTACGGCGCGCCAAAGGTGTTAAAAACCTGACTTTTTATTCTGTCATGGATGCTTTTGGGGCTTAAGACCATGGAATTTCTATTTCCGTCTTCTTTTCATTCTTTAGGATTAACTGCTGACAGCGCTATGACGCCCTTGGGCATTTGCTTGCGCTCTATAAATCCTTTTCATTTCATACAACGTTAGAGAGACATCAAGACAAACAGAAAATGGAAAAGTGAAGAGGGTGAACGAGGTACACCAGGAGAACTCCAGGCATAAACAATAGCTTGTTTTCTGGTCCCATTATCTTTTCTTCCGCCCTTCAATAGAAGGGCAAGAAGAAAAGATAATAGGACCAGAAATGGGGGCAGTGACAAAAATGCCAGTCTTATTAGCTGAAATAAAGAACTTAAAAAGCATTGTGTGTTCAAAATGGGAGGATATGTAAACTGAGCTCTCTTTGTGTTGTTATTGCAGTTATTAAAATCATTACACTTGTTGTTATTATTATTGTTAATGTATAACTATTATTGCATACACTAGGTCTCGCAAGAACAATCAAAGCACTAAGTGGTTATCTACGCCTGGAAACCACTGAAGGCTTCCAGGAGCACACAACAAACAATGCTCTGTCTCATTCCCCAGTATGAGCAACACTCTTGGATAAACTGTAACAAAAGCAATGCAAGCACTGAATAAATGCTAGCGCGGTACAGTATCTTGTAGGCACTGAAGAATGCATGGCTCAGCAGTGTGTCTGCAAAAACCCTAAAGAGGCATGCATGACTCAGCAATCAGAGCACAAATATATTTGAAGAATGCATGGCTCAGCAGTCTGTCTACAAATACCCAAGAGAGGCATGCATTACCCAGCAATCAGGGCACAAATATATCTGAAGGATGCATGGCTCAGTCGTTTGTCTGCAAAAGCCAGAAAGAGACATGCATGACTCAGCAATCAGAGCATAAATAAATCTGAAGAATGCATGGCTCAGCGGTCTGTCTGCAAAAACCCTAAAGAGGCATGCAGGACTCAGCAATCAGAGCACAAATATATCTGAAGGATGCATGGCTCAGCAGTCTGTCTGCAAAAAACATAAAACGGCATGCATGACTCATCAATCAGAGCACAAATAAATCTGAAGAGTGCATGGCTCAGCAGTCTGTCTGCTAAAACCCCAAAGAGGCATAGATGACTCAGCAATCAGAGCACAAATAAATCTGAAGAATGCATGGCTCAGCAGTCTGTCTGCAAAAACCCTAAAGAGGCATGCATGACTCAGCAATCAGAGCACAAATAAATCTGAAGAATGCATGGCTCAGCAGTCTGTCTGCAAAAACCCTATTGAGGCATGCATTACTCAGCAATCATAGCACAAATAAATCTGAAGAATGCATGGCTCAGCAGTCTGTCTGCAAAAATCCTAAAGAGGCATGCATGACTCAGCAGTCAGAGCACAAATATATCTGCAGGATGCATGGCTCAGCAGTCTGTCTGCAAAAACCCTAAAGAGGCATGCATGAATCAGCAATCAGAGCACAAATAAATCTGAAGAGTACATGGCTATGCAGTGTCCACTATTACAGTGTTGCGATGCATGCAGGCAGCAGGATTCTAGCATCACAAATATACTCTATGAAGGAAGAATGAGAGGTGATTTCTGTGCGTGCATGCACAAACTTATGCTGTGCAAAGGTCGTGCACGGCTCATCTGTGTGCACACAACTGCACTATAGAGGATACAAACACAGCACGCATAGCTCAACAGTCTTTTGCACAACTGAGCTGTATTGGATCCATACAAGATGTGTGTGGCGGTGTGGTGTGTGTTTGTGTGTGTGTGTGTGACTGGCACACAGGTTGAAAGCAGGATGGCGCAACAGTGTGCACAATTGCACTGTGTAGTAGTGTGCACAATTGCACTGTACAGCAAACCAAGTAGGAGTTAACAGTGTGCAGAACTGCACCACACAGGAAGCATGCAAGGCGTAACTTCATACTCATGCAGCACAGCAGTCTATATAAAGCATGTATGGTAGAGAACAGGGAGACTGAGTGGGTGGTGTTACTCAAGGGCAGGGGGGAGTGGCTTTGGGGAGTGGCTTTCCCACTGTTGTTAATACTGTCTGTTTGGGCGGCCTCAGGCTGCCCAAACAGTTAGTATTAACAACAGTGGGCAAGACACTCCCCCAAGCCACTCCCCCCTGCCCTCGAGTAACACCGCCCACTGTAAATCAAAACCAGGAAGTTCTGCTTTCTCGCCGTGCGAAAAGGCAGAAACAAATGGTAGTTATATTATTACGGCAATAATTAACTACCATTTGTTTCTGCCTTCTCGCACGGCGAGAAAGCAGGGGGTGGCGCCCAAACCCCCCCCCCACTGCTGCTAAATATTTTTCTTTTTAATTACTTAAAAACTAATCAATGGATTTGCACCAAATTACAAAAAGAGATCTTTCTGGACCAAGCTCTAGCTTGCTGCCAAATTTAGTGTAATTCCATTCAGTGGTCCGGCCTGTAGTCATGTCTTAAACCCCTATGGGAAATTGCATGGGGAAAAGGCATTTTGGACCACCCTTTTTCTAACCCTCTACTGACGAATGACCCCTAAGCTTTCCAGACAGCAGCGGAATTGAATGGTAAACTAGCGTAAAAACTTTTTAGACTCATCAAATGGATCAAAGTTTTTAGCAAAACAAAAACAACTTTTCCTACTCAAGCTAGGTCCTAACTATAACTGCCTACTGGTGACAGCTAGTATTACATATATATATATACATACATTGCGCTACTTTTTTCACACACGGGGGAACCGGCGACACGTAGAAGGGCTCTAACCTGCAGTGACTAAGGTGCATTAGGTATTTACACCTACTCCACGCAGTATACGGAATACACATGGCGAATGAAAGTTTAAAGGAGCGCGAGGCATTGGCTCTTAGAATCTTTAAATCAAAGTTAGCTGTGAGAGGAGAGGGCGCTGCCGATGTAAGCGATGCCGATGGTACAACTGGCACTTTTAAACAACGAGGAATAACACTGGAAAAAAATGAGGAAAAAGGAAATCAGTCGAGGGTGGGAAGCCACATCGCTTCAAAATTACCTGGATGTAAACAGGATAACGAGAGGCCTAAGAAACTATATAATCCTCACATTGGCAAATCCTAGACCTGAGCTACTGAAGGATTGGACAGAAAATACTAATGCATGCTCGAATACCATGCTCAGAATCCTGATCAAGAGTGCATGGATAGAGCATACCGTACTAACAAATAAAATCAAAGGCATAATGGATGAATTTGAGAAAGAAATAGATCTGTAAGCTGTTAAGAAAATACTTAAGCCAATTGAAGACGCCTCAAGACCCATGAAAAGGATGTAATAGAGCACAAACAACGCAAGTTCCTTCGGGATGAACTGGATTACACAGCAGGAAGGATTCTGACTTTTGTCAAAAAAATTGATAAATCCCGCCAACAAATTGCTAAAGATAGAACACTGTGAGCAATGGAGCAGAGAGTATCAGAATAAGGCATGGAAGAGAGCTCTGAACTCGGATCGTACTGAGAAACAAGATGGCACCACAGATTTCTTTTTCCGAGGAACTTCGGATGCTACAAAAAGAAAGCGAACACTCATTTCAGGCAAAACAAAGAGGCAGAGGAAGGGGCACAAAAGTGAAAGCCAGAGAAGAAGGCAACGAAGGAAAACAAACAAACAGCGGAATGGGAATACGGGGCCAGCAAGGAAAGAACAAGTAATGGCAGTACAATGTAAATGTAAATGTAAATGTAAATGTACAGGAATTTATATAGCGCAAATCACCGAGCGGTTTCTAAGCGCTTGCTTAGGGAACCCGTCCTGGTATTCCCCTGTGAGATAACCCCGGCAGGGTATCCGCAAGGTGAAAGCCAGGCATCCCGCCGCGAGGGGCCGTTGTGGAGATTAAGCAAGCTATTGCCCAGAGTCGCAGAGTGTGAACCTGTGAATCGAGTAGGCACCGGAGCGAGAATTGTCGAGTCCATGGACATTTTAGGACTCAAGACCCGGCCGAGCCGGGAATTGAACCCTGGTCTCGGGCTGACCTCTGCTTCCAGGTCTGCCTCCTCTAACCAGTGAGCCACACTTCCAATCAAAGGAAGTAACGGTAATAAACCTCTCTAAAACACAAACCTCACATGAGGACATTGAGACTCTTAAACTTGGACTATCCTTTTGTCCTACATCACAAGTAAATTATGCACAATTAAGGATTTATTTATTTAAGTTTGTTAGGAAGGTGAAATTGTACAAAATACATGCATTACGTCCAAACAGGGAAACAATTGATGTGACAACAACTACCAATTCTCCTCAGACTGCCCTTAACAATAAGAGACCTTGAGGTATTACAAACACTACACAGTTTAGAAGGAATGGAAGAGACCACAATCATATCTAGTAATTCCAATGACTCTCTAGATCCCACTAATATTGACTATATTAACAACATCCTTGGTATCGACACAGGGGGTACTGAGGCGACGAATTTTAGAATGCCATCTAGATCCATACCCCAACTACCCAAAAACAATATTGACATATTCTCAGACACAGTTGCAGAGGACATTTTGAAACTAAGTAGAGAACACTTGAAACAGAGTAACTTGAACAAGAGACAATGGAACACATTAAAAGAGTTACATAAAGATCAGACAATAGCCATCAAACTCTCCGACAAGGGGGGCAACATAGTGATAATGTGTAGAGAGAACTATGTAAAAGAGGGACTCAGACAGGTGAGGAATAGCACCTGTCACGGTAGAACTGACAGGGAATATTTACAAAATGTAATTACACACTATAAAGAAAGACTACTGGAGTGGCATGAACACCAACTACTCAGTTGGGATGAACTACAGTTCCTATAAAATGAAACACCTACCAACCCCACACTCTACCTGTTACCAAAGGTGCATAAGGATGCACTAAACACACCAGTTCGTCCTATTGTTTCCTCAAAAAATAGTATTTTTGAGAATACTTCAATATATGTAGATCATTTTCTGGCGCCATATGCACAGAATTTGGATTCCTAAATTAGAGATATGGAAGACTTCATCCAAAAATCCAATAATCTGTGTTGGGACAAGGAATGTAGGCTAGAGTGCTTAGACGTGGAAAGTCTGTACACTAGTATTAGGCATCAAGATGGAATGAATGCCTGTAAATACTTTCTCAGACTGAGAGATGCTAAGGTACTACAACACACACAGATGATCATGTAAATGATCGAAACTTGTCTAAAGGAGAACATTTTCCTCTTTGAAAATACATTCTATAAGCGAATACAAGGAATAGCCATGGGGACATGCTTCGCCCCCAGCTATTCCAACCTTTTGGTGGGCTGGTGGGAGGAGCACGTCCTATGGAATCAAGATCAGAATAGATTCATTGATCAAATCAGTGTGTGGCTCAGGTATATTGATGACGTCTTCCTCGTTTGCGAGGGGAGCGAGGAAGACCTTAAAACCTTTTTATCTGTCATCAATAACAACATCAATCTGAGATTCACCATGAATTACAGCCAGGAAACAGTGGATTTCCTTGATATCAAAGTTTCACTCAAAAATGGCACACTCCAGACTGATCTCTAGAGGAAGAACACTGCTGGCAACTTGATCCTCCTTGCGGATCTATCATCCACCAAGCTACTGCTGGAGTATCCCCTATAGCAAGTTTCTCAGAGCCAAAAGAAACAATAGCACCAAAGAAGGCTATAGGAGAACCAGACAGGACAGATCGCCTTAGTGCCAGAAAGTATCCTATGAAAATCCTTATAAAAGCTAGCATAAGGGCTGATGAAAAATTGAGAGATTAACTTTTACAAGGAAAACCAGATATATCAAGGGAACCTGACAAAGAACCGATACGATTTATCACCAAGTTTACAAGTCAGACAAACAACTTATGCAAGATCTTAAAGAGTAGATGGGCAATACTAACACATGATACCACCTTGAGTCCGAAGAGAGGCAAATACACCCAACATCACTTTTAAGAGAAATCCCTCCATAAAAGACATGTTAGTACACAGCCATCTCACAAGTAACAGATAAACTTGGTTGCAAAAGAGTTGAGGTTTCAGAAAATGCGGTCACTGCAAGGCGTGCAAATTCAGCCCTAATGTCTATGAGATTACCCTAGACAGGATTAGGAAGAAACACTGTATCACTAAACCAATCACATGTGAAACAGACTATGGAGTATAAGTAATCATCTGCCCATGTGACAGATGATATATAGGCTTGACTACCTTTCCCATACAAAAGCGTATACTCGAACATTGGCGTGCCATCACAAATGCAGACATGAGCTACAGCACAACACTTCAGGGAACACCGTGATGGAGATTGGACCAAAGCCAGATTGTTTGGCATGGATACAGTTGTGAAAAATCCTAAGGGTGGCAACAGAGCTACTGCATTACGCAGAATGTAATGCAGGTACATACTAGAAGCAGGAAGTCTTGCTCCACATGATATGAACCAGGACGAAGAACTTTACACACACTTGTAAATTAGAAGCTCATATGTGTAACTCATTTTTCTTTTCTTTTGATGATATTTCTAATTGTCACAAATGTATATATTTCTTTCTGTAGACATATCACATTCATCATCGATATCATTTTCTCCTCTTATAATGGTTTTCCAAGATGCAACACAATGAAGACTGTACTTAGGTTGTACTTACGTTACGCTGGTATACTAAATTGTTCTTTTTCTCCCTTATAGACATTTGGGAGCTAGCATGCACATCTGCTGGTAGCGTTAAGGAGACTATAGAAGGCGACCCCCATGTGGCAACACCTTTTTTTATTCACTGAGGTGGAAGTACGATTTAGTTTCATTTGGATATTATACTCTTAAGCACAGCAGCTTTTATTTGTCAGTTTTTAATTAGGGCACTAGACCCTAACAAGAAATTTCGTATCAAAATAAAAATATAATTCAGAAACGACCCAAACATAGGTGAACAACTGTCAAAGAAACTGTACAATACCTAATATATGGTGGCTAAAGTCAATATTATTGGTAACACATAGTTTACTAAGTAACAGCTTTTGTCCGTCATTGATAAAGTTTTTGTTGACAAAAACTTGAGGAGGAATCACAGAATGTGAAGTATTTTGTTTATGTTTACTTGAACGCGTTTTTGCACGTTGTATAAATGCAATGAACATAGAGAAAAACGGGTTATGTGAAAAAGTTTGTCAGATCGAAACGCGCCAGTTTCGTTTGCCAAATTAATACCAGGGATCAAATAATACTGCGTTGGTGTGGCTGTTTTCTCGGGAGTGGCAGGCAAGGCCGAATACATGTGGATTATACAAATATATATATTCACTGAAAAAACTACAGGTTACAGGGACGTTACAGTTAGGCTCAGATTTCACTCGTACAAAACATAGAAATACAGCTGGTATAGTTACCCAAGCTAACTATAACTTATGCCTCTGCAATGCACTGCTTATGACCTCACATATTGCATCACTCATGACATGGTCAGTGACATCGCTAATGACAACATCCACAGAACCACTCACACACCCTCTCCTACCCCATAGAACCTCTCATAGACCCAATCCCAACCCCATATAACCCCTCACATACCCATTCACAGACCCATACCAATACTCACACAACCAATGACTCATCCAAAGAGCCACTCACAAATCCACTCACTCACACAGCCACTTACACACCCACTAAGTCACCCATACAGCCACTCATGCACCCACTCACTCACCAATACAACCACTCGCATATACATACAGATAGACACACACCCACTCCTACCCCATAGAACCTCTCATAGACCCAATCCCAACCCCACATAACCCCTCACATACCCAGTCACAGACCCATACCAGCACTCACACAACCAGTGACTCATCCAAAGAGCCACTCACAAATCCACTCACTCACACAGCCACTTACACACCCACTAAGTCACCCATACAGCCACTCATGCATCCACTCACTCACCACTACAACCACTCGCATACACATACAGACACACTCCTACCCCATAGAACCTCTCATACACCCAATCCCAACCCCACACAACCCCTCACATACCCATTCACAGACCCTTACCAGAACTCACACAACCAGTGACTCATCCAAAGAGCCACTCACAAATCCACTCACTCACACAGCCACTTACACACCCACTAAGTCACCCATACAGCCACTCATGCACCCACTCACTCACCAATACAACCACCCGCATATACATACAGACAGACACACACCCACTCCTATCCCATAGAACCTCTCAGACACCCAATCCCAACCCCACATAACCCCTCACATACCCATTCACAGACCCTTACCAGTACTCACACAACCAATGACTCATCCAAAGAGCCACTCACAAATCCACTCGCGCAGATAGATACAGCACATTCCTGCCCTTTCACTATCACGCAGCGCAGATAGGTGACTTGCTGAGCTGCGCTGTGTGCCCCTAAGTGTAGTTAAGGAAGCGCAGTATGGACAGATTTATCACACTGAAGAGTAAAGAGTGGTGCAGTGCGCCCAGATTTTCTCTTTTTTAATCTCCCCTCGGACTGTAGTAAAAAGGGATTCCGTTTGCAGACCACAGATGGGCTCTAAACACCCTGCACAGAATAGTCAAAGGCAGAGGAGTCTGCACAGATGTCCTCTTTTATTTTAAACCCCCCTCACAGTGTAATAAAAAGCAGTGCAGTGTGTGCATATTAACGTTCCTGTCAACAGCCCTCATAGAGCAAGGAAAAGCAATGCAATATACAGATTTTCTCGGTTCTCAGAGATTATTAGTAAGCTGAGCACAAATTTCTCACAAAGTAGCAAAAAGCAGGGCCGTTTTCACAGACATCCTCTTCAAAGTGCAGTAAAAAGCAGAGCAATGTGCACCGATTTCTCACAGTGCAGGGGGCACAGACTACTCATAGTGCAGTACAATGCATGGCAGCAAGCACAGATCGCTCATCGTGCAAATAGCCGTGCAGCATGCACTGATTCCACACAGTGCAGTACGATGCATGGCAGCATGCACAGATCGCTCATAGTGCAAATAGCCGTGCAGCATGCACTGATTCCACACAGTGCAGTACGATGCAGGGCAGTGTGCACAGATTTCTCATAGTGCAGTAAAAAGTAGTGCAGTGTGATAGATTTCTCATAGTGGAGTAAGATGCAGTGCAGTGTGACAGGTTTCTCATAGTGCAGTAAGATGCAATGCAGTGTGACGGGTTTATTATAGTGCAGTACAATGCATGGCAGTATGCACAGATCGCTCATAGTGCAAATAGCCGTGCAGCATGCACTGATTCCACACAGTGCAGTACGATGCAGGGCAGTGTGCACAGATTTCTCATAGTGCAGTAAAAAGTAGTGCAGTGTGACAGGTTTCTCATAGTGCAGTAAGATACAGTGCAGTGTGACAGGTTTCTTATAGTGCAGTAAGATGCAGTGCAGTGTGCACAGATTTCTCATAGTGCAGTAAGATGCAGTGCAGTGTGACAGATTTCTCATAGTGCAGTAAGATGCAGTGCAGTGTGCATAAATTCACCCTTAAACACACATAATGACCACAAAAGTCCCCAGGGCCGGAAGGAAAGCCCCTTCACCCTCCCAGAGGTCCCCAGGTAGAAGAACCCAGCTCAGTCCACCCCCTTCAGTGATGTCTCGTAGTGGGGTAAGACGAAGTGCAGTGACACCGATTCCTTATAGTGCAGCAAGGTGCAGTGCAGTGTGCACAGATTTCACACAGTGGAGTTAGATACAGTGCAGTGCACTGACATAGACTGGTCATAGTGCAATAAGATGCAGTGCACTGCACAGACTCCTCATAATGCAGTCAGATACAGTGCAGTGTGCATAGATTTCACACAGTGCAGTTAGATACAGTGCACTGACATAGACTTGTCATAGTGCAATAAGATGCAGTGAACTGCACAGACTCCTCATAATGCAATCAGATGCAGTGCAGTGTGCACAGATTTCTCACAGTGCAGTAAATAGCATTGCAGTACTCCAAATTTCTCATAGTGCTGTAAGGTGCACTGTGGTGTGCACAGATTCCTCATAGTGCAGTAAGAGGCGGTGAAGCGTTCACAGGTTTCTCAGAGTGTACTACGTTACAGTGCAGTGTGAACAGACTTCTCAGAGTGGAATAAGATGCAGCACAGTGTGCACAGATTTCTCATAGAACACTAAACTGCAGTGCAGTGTGCATAGATTACTCATTGCAGTACAATGCAGTGCAGTGTGCACAGATGTCTCAAAGTGCAGTGGCACAGACTTCTCGTAATGCTGTAAGATGCAGTGACGTGTGCACAGATTTCTTATAGTAGTAAGATGCAGTGTGCACATATTTCTCACTGTAGTAAGATGCAGTGCAGTGCGCATATAATGCTCACAGTACAGTAAGAAACAATGCAGTGTGCATAGATTATTCATAGTGCAGTAAGATGCAGTGCAGCATGTACAGACTGCTCATAGTGCAGTATATACAGTGCAGCGTGCAGAGATTTCTCACAGTGTTGTATGATGCAGGGCTGCGTGGATAGATTTCTCACATTACAGTAAGGTGCAGTGTAGAGTGCAAAGATTCTTCACAGTGTTGTAAAGATGCAGTGCAGTAGCACATATTCCTCATGCAGTAAAATGCAGTGCAGCATGCAGTGATTTCCATTGTGCAGAGGGAGGTTGTACAGAGATTACTCATAGTGCCGTCAGATGCAGTGCAGCGTGCACAGATTCCTCATAGTGCAGTAAGATTCAGTGCAGTGACAGTTTCCTCACAGTGCAGTATGATGCAGTGCACAGATCCCCTCTTCAACAAAAAATGATGCCCACAAACACCCCCAGGGCAGGAATGAAAGCCCCCCAGGGCCCCCGGATAGAAGAGCCCAGCTCAGCCCCCGAAGCCCCCGGATAGAAGAGCCCAGCTCAGCCCCGAGGCCCCCGGATAAAAGAGCCCAGCTCAGCCCCAGGGGCCCCAGGATAGAAGAGCCCAGCTCAGCCCCAGGGGCCCCAGATAGAAGGGCCCAGCTCAGCCCCAGGGGCCCTGGATAGAAGAGCCCAGTTCGGCCCCAGGAGCCCCCGATAGAAGAGCCCAGCTCAGCCCCAGGGGCCCCCGGAGAGAAGAGCCCATCTCAGCCCCCGAGGCCCCCGGATAGAAGAGCCCAGCTCAGTCCCAGGGGCCCCAGATAGAAGGGCCCAGCTCAGCCCCAGGGGCCCTGGATAGAAGAGCCCAGTTCGGCCCCAGGAGCCCCCGATAGAAGAGCCCAGCTCAGCCCCAGGGGCCCCCGGATGGAAGATCTCAGCTCAGCCCCAGGGCCCCTGGATAGAAGAGCCCAGCTCAGCCGCAGAGGCCCCCGGATAGAAGAGCCCAGCTCAGCCCCTGCGGCCCCAGATAGAAGAGCTCAGCTCAGTCCCAGTGGCCCACGGATAGAAGAGCCCAGCTCAGCCCAAGGGGCCCCAGATAAAAGAGCCCCAATCAACCCCAGAGCCCCACGGATAGAAGAGCCCAGCTCAGCCCCAGGGGCCCCTGAATAGAAGAGCCCAGCTCAACCCCAGGGGCCCCGGATAGAAGAGCCCAGCTCAACCCCAGGGGCCCTGGATAGAAGAGCCCAGATCAGCCCCAGGGGCTCCGGATAGAAGAGCCCATCTCATCCCCAGGGGCCCCCGGATAGAAGAGCCCAGCTCATCCCCAGGGGCCGCCAGATAGAAGAGCCCAGCTCTGCCCCAGGGGCCCCCAGATAGAAGACCCCAGCTCAGCCACAGGACCCCCTGATAGAAGAGCCCAGCTTAGCCCCAGGGCCCCCCGGATAGAAGAGCCCAGCTCAGCCTCAGGGCCCCCAGATAGAAGAGCCCAGCTCAGCCCCAGAGGCCCCAGGATAGAAGAGCCCAGCTCAGCAACAGGGCCCCCAGATATAAGAGCCCAGCTCAGCCCCAGGGGCCCGCGGATAGAAGAGCCCAGCTCAGCCCCAATGGCCCCCGGATAATAGAGCCCCGCTCAGCCCCAGGGGCCCCAGATAGAAAAGCCCTGCTCAGCCCCTGAGGCCCCCGGATGGAAGGGCCCAGCTCAGCTCCAGGGGCCCCTGGATAGAAGGGCCCAGCTCAGCCCCAGGGGCCCCCTGATAGAAGAGGCCAGCTCAGCCCCAGGGCCCCCGATAGAAAAGCCCAGCTCAGTCCCAGGGGCCCCAGAAATAAGAGCCCAGCTCAGCCCCAGGGGCCCCAGATAGAAGGGCCCAGCTCAGCCCAGGGGCCCCCGGATAGAAGAGGCCAGCTCAGCCCCAGGGCCCCAGATAGAAAAGCCCTGCTCAGCCCCTGAGGCCCCCGGATGGAAGGGCCCAGCTCAGCTCCAGGGGCCCCTGGATAGAAGGGCCCAGCTCAGCCCCAGAGGCCCCCGGATAGAAGAGCCCAGCTCAGCCCCTGCGGCCCCAGATAGAAGAGCTCAGCTCAGTCCCAGTGGCCCACGGATAGAAGAGCCCAGCTCAGCCCAAGGGGCCCCAGATAAAAGAGCCCCAATCAACCCCAGAGCCCCCCGGATAGAAGAGCCCAGCTCAGCCCCAGGGGCCCCTGAATAGAAGAGCCCAGCTCAACCCCAGGGGCCCCGGATAGAAGAGCCCAGCTCAACCCCAGGGGCCCTGGATAGAAGAGCCCAGATCAGCCCCAGGGGCTCCGGATAGAAGAGCCCATCTCATCCCCAGGGGCCCCCGGATAGAAGAGCCCAGCTCATCCCCAGGGGCCGCCAGATAGAAGAGCCCAGCTCTGCCCCAGGGGCCCCCAGATAGAAGACCCCAGCTCAGCCACAGGACCCCCTGATAGAAGAGCCCAGCTTAGCCCCAGGGCCCCCCGGATAGAAGAGCCCAGCTCAGCCTCAGGGCCCCCAGATAGAAGAGCCCAGCTCAGCCCCAGAGGCCCCAGGATAGAAGAGCCCAGCTCAGCAACAGGGCCCCCAGATATAAGAGCCCAGCTCAGCCCCAGGGGCCCGCGGATAGAAGAGCCCAGCTCAGCCCCAATGGCCCCCGGATAATAGAGCCCCGCTCAGCCCCAGGGGCCCCAGATAGAAAAGCCCTGCTCAGCCCCTGAGGCCCCCGGATGGAAGGGCCCAGCTCAGCTCCAGGGGCCCCTGGATAGAAGGGCCCAGCTCAGCCCCAGGGGCCCCCGGATAGAAGAGCCCAGCTCAACCCAAGGGACCACCAGATAGAAGAGCCCAGCTCTGCCCCAGGGGCCCCCAGTTAGAAGACCCCAGCTCAGCCACAGGACCCCCTGATAGAAGAGCCCAGCTTAGCCACAGGACCCCCTGATAGAAGAGCCCAGCTCAGCCCCAGGGCCCCCGGATTGAAAAGCCCAGCTCAGCCCCAGGGGCCCCGGATAAAAGAGCCCCGCTCAGCCCCAGGGGCCCCGGATTGAAAAACCCAGCTCAGCCCCAGGGGCCACAGGATAGAAGAGTCCAGTTCAGCCCCAAGGGCCCCCGGATAGAAGAGGCCAGCTCAGCCCCAGGGCCCCCGATAGAAAAGCCCAGCTCAGTCCCAGGGGCCCCAGAAATAAGAGCCCAGCTCAGCCCCAGAGGCCCCAGGATAGAAGAGCCCAGCTCAGCAACAGGGCCCCCAGATATAAGAGCCCAGCTCAGCCCCAGGGGCCCGCGGATAGAAGAGCCCAGCTCAGCCCCAATGGCCCCCGGATAATAGAGCCCCGCTCAGCCCCAGGGGCCCCAGATAGAAAAGCCCTGCTCAGCCCCTGAGGCCCCCGGATAGAAGGGCCCAGCTCAGCTCCAGGGGCCCCTGGATAGAAGGGCCCAGCTCAGCCCCAGGGGCCCCCGGATAGAAGAGCCCAGCTCAACCCAAGGGACCCCCAGATAGAAGAGCCCAGCTCTGCCCCAGGGGCCCCCAGATAGAAGACCCCAGCTCAGCCACAGGACCCCCTGATAGAAGAGCCCAGCTTAGCCCCAGGGCCCCCCGGATAGAAGAGCCCAGCTCAGCCTCAGGGCCCCCAGATAGAAGAGCCCAGCTCAGCCCAGGGCCCCCGGATTGAAAAGCCCAGCTCAGCCCCAGGGGCCCCGGATAAAAGAGCCACGCTCAGCCCCAGGGGCCCCAGATTGAAAAACCCAGCTCAGCCCCAGGGGCCACAGGATAGAAGAGTCCAGTTCAGCCCCAAGGGCCCCCGGATAGAAGAGGCCAGCTCAGCCCCAGGGCCCCCGATATAAAGCCCAGCTCAGTCCCAGGGGCCCCAGAAATAAGAGCCCAGCTCAGCCCCAGAGGCCCCAGGATAGAAGAGCCCAGCTCAGCAACAGGGCCCCCAGATATAAGAGCCCAGCTCAGCCCCAGGGGCCCGCGGATAGAAGAGCCCAGCTCAGCCCCAATGGCCCCCGGATAAAAAAGCCCCGCTCAGCCCCAGGGGCCCCAGATAGAAAAGCCCTGCTCAGCCCCTGAGGCCCCCGGATAGAAGGGCCCAGCTCAGCTCCAGGGGCCCCTGGATAGAAGGGCCCAGCTCAGCCCTAGGGGCCCCCGGAAAGAAGAGCCCAGCTCAACCCAAGGGACCCCGGATAGAAGAGCCGAGCTCCGCCCCCGGGCCCCCAAATAGAAGAGCCCAGCTCAGCCCCAGGGGCCCCCGGATAGAAGGGCCCAGCTCAGCCCCAGGGGCCCCAGATAGAAGAGCCCAGCTCAGCCCCAAAGGGCCCCCGGATAGAAGAGCCCAGCTCAGCCCCAGGGGCCCCCGGATAGAAGAGCCCAGCTCAGCCCGGCTCCTGCAGAGATTCCCTCCAGGATTATTCAGTCTATTTCTACAAACACAGCAGAAGGTGCTGACAATCTCCTACCTGAGCAGAGACCTGTGTAGACATGTCCAGGCTCTCTCCTCCCTATGGGGTCTGGGGGTGGGAGGTGCAGATCTGGGGTCTGAGAGGGGTCTGCAGATGGAGGTAACTGCACAGACAGACAATCGTTCCTTCCTCCTCTGCTGCAGGCTGCAAACACCAGGAGAGGCCGGAAGTGATGTCACCGCAGCTGCTGGTGCTGTCTCTGCCGCCGCTGACCCGGAAGAGGAAACCCTTATCCCTTTCATCCAATGTGCAGCTCAGTGGGTTTCATCAGCAGGCGAGGAGCGCCCTCTGGTGGCCGCTGACGGAACCGCCGCCTCCAGTCTTTAGGATTGAATTGGAAATAGCCTGAATTTCATTCATTATATGTAAGAAACTGCTAGAATTAAACTGGACAATATTTTCAATTTTTCCTGTTTCTGTGGGTAATTTTTTATATTTGGTAGGAATGTGTGTATTCAAACAACTTTCCGACTCTGCACCAAATTAAGTTTTACATTTGTCTGCTTTGTTCACCCGCTCACTCCCTTCAAAGGTTCACTTATAAAATAAACAAACAAGTAGATTACAGTCTCAATAACTTCATAAGACAGAACAATCAGATTTGACTGTCGCTGATTTCTCCCTCAGTGGATGGTGTCATGGCAATGAGTGAACAGTCCACAGATTCCTCACAATGCAGTAAGATGCACCACAGTGCACAGATCTCTCACAGTGCAGCAAGATGCACCACAGAGCACAGATCCCTCACAGTTCAGCAAGATGCACCACAGTGCACAGATCCCTCACAGTTCAGCAAGATGCACCACAGTGCACAGATCCCTCACAGTGCAGCAAGATGCACCACAGTGCACAGATCCCTCACACAGCAGCAAGATGCACCACAGTGCACAGATCCCTCACAGTACAGCAAGATGCACCACAGTGCACAGATCCCTCACAGTACAGCAAGATGCACCACAGTGCACAGATCCCTCACACAGCAGCAAGATGCACCACAGTGCACAGATCCCTCACACAGCAGCAAGATGCACCACAGTGCACAGATCCCTCACACAGCAGCAAGATGCACCACAGTGCACAGATCCCTCACAGTACAGCAAGATGCACCACAGTGCACAGATCCCTCACAGTGCAGTAAGATGGAACACAGTGCACAGATCCCTCGCAGTGCAGTAAGATACACCACAGTGCACAGATCCCTCACAGTGCAGCAAGATGCACCACAGTGCACAGATCCCTCACAGTGCGGCAAGATGCACCACAGTGCACAGATCCCTCACAGAGCAGCAAGATGCACCACAGTGCACGGATCCCTCACAGTGCAGCAAGGTGCACCACAGTGCACAGATACCTCACAGTGCAGCAAGATGCACCACAGTGCACAGATCCCTCACAGAGCAGCAAGATACACCACAGTGCACAGATCCCTCACAGTGCAGCAAGATGCACCACAGTGCACAGATACCTCACAGTGCAGCAAGATCCACCACAGTGCACAGATCCCTCACAGAGCAGCAAGATGCACCACAGTGCACAGATACCTCACAGTGCAGCACGATGCACCACAGTGCACAGATACCTCACAATGCAGCAAGATGCACCACAGTGCACAGATCCCTCACAGGGCAGCAAGATGCATCACAGTGCATAGATCACTCACAGTGCAGCAAGATGCACCGCAGTGCACAGATCCCTCACAGTGCAGCAAGATGCACCACAGTGCACAGATTCCTCACAGTGCAGCACGATGCACCACAGTGCACAGATCCCTCACAGTGCAGCAAGATGCACCACAGTGCACAGATCCATCACAGTGCAGCAAGATGCACCACAGTGCACAGATCCCTCACAGTGCAATATGCACCACAGTGCACAGATCCCTCACAGTGCAGTAAGATGCACCGCAGTGCACAGATCCCTCACAGTGCAGCAAGACGCACCACAGTGCACACATCCCTCACAGTGCAGCAAGATGCACCACAGTGCACAGATCCCTCACAGTGCAGCAAGACGCACCACAGTGCACAGATCCCTCACAGTGCAAGATGCACCACAGTGCACAGATCCCTCACAGTGCAGTAAGATGCACCACAGTGCACAGATCCCTCACAGAGCAGCAAGATGCACCACAGTGCACAGATCCCTCACAGTGCAGCAAGATGCACCACAGTGCACAGATCCCTCACAGTGCAGTAAGATGCACCACAGTGCGCAGATCCCTCACAGAGCAGCAAGATGCACCACAGTGCACAGATCCCTCACAGTGCAGTAAGATGCACCACAGTGAACAGATCCCTCACAGTGCAGCAAGATGCACCACAGTGCACATATCCCTCACAGTGCAGTAAGATGCACCACAGTGCACAGATCCCTCACAGTGCAGCAAGATGCACCACAGTGCACAGATCCCTCACAGTGCAGCAAGATGCACCACAGTGCACAGATCCCTCACAGTGCAGCAAGATGCACCACAGTGCACAGATCCCTCACAGTGCAGTAAGATGGAACACAGTGCACAGACCCCTCACAGTGCAACAAGATGCACCACAGTGCACAGATCCCTCACAGTGCAGCAAGATGCACCACAGTGCACAGATCCCCACAGTGCAGCAAGATGCACCACAGTGCACAGATCCCTCACAGTGCAGCAAGATGCACCACAGTGCACAGATCCCTCACAGTTCAGCAAGATGCACCACCGTGCACAGATCCCTCACAGTGCAATATGCACCACAGTGCACAGATTCCTCACAGTGCAGCAAGATGCACCACAGTGCAGAGATCCCTCACAGTGCAGCAAGATGCACCACAGTGCACAGATCCCTCGCAGTGCAGTAAGATGCACCACAGTGCACAGATCCCTCACAGTGCAGCAAGATGCATCACAGTACACAGACCCCTCACAGTGCAGCAAGATGCACCACAGTGCACAGATCCCTCACAGTGCAGCAAGGTGCAGTGCAGTGCACAGATTTCCCACAGTGCAGAAAGATGCATCACAGTGCACAGATCCTCACAGAGCAGCAAGATGCACCACAGTGCACAGATCCCTCTTAGTGAAGCAAGATGCACCACAGTGCACAGATCCCTCACAGGGCAGCAATATGCACCACAGTGCACAGATGCACCACAGTGCACAGATCCCTCACAGTGTAGCAAGATGCACCACAGTGCACAGATCCCTCACAGTGCAGCAAGATGCACCACAGTGCACAGATCCCTCACAGTGCAGCAAGATGTAGTGCAGTGCACATATTTCCCACAGTGCAGCAAAATGCACCACAGTGCACAGATTCCTTGCAGTGCATTAAGATGCAGTGCACAGATCCCCTCTTTAACACACATGATTCCCACAAACACCCCCAGGGCCAGAAGGACAGCCCCCCAGGGCCCCCGGATAGAAGAGCCCAGCTCAGCCCCAGGGGCCCCCGGATAGAAGAGCCCAGGTCAGCCCTAGGGGCCACAGATAGAAGAGCCAAACTCAGCCCCAGGGGCCCTGGATAGAAGAGCCCAGCTCAGCCCCAGGGGCCCCGGATAGAGGAGCCCAGCTCAGCCCCAGGGGCCCCAGATAGAAGAGCCCAGCTGTGCTACCCAGCGGCCCCGGATAGAAGAGCCCAGCTCAGCCCCAGTGCCCCCGGATAGAAGGGCACAGCTCAGCCCCTGGATAGAAGGGCCCAGCTCAGCCCAGGGGGCCCCCGGATAGAAGAGCCCAGCTCAGCCCGGGGGGCCCCCGGATTGAAGAGTCCAGCTCAGCCCCAGGGGCCCCCGGATAAAAGAGTCCAGTTCAGCCCCAGGGCCTCGGATAGAAGAGTCCAGCTCAGCCCTAGGGGTCCCCGGATAGAAGGCCCCAGCTCAGTCCCAGAAGCCCCCGGATAGAAGAACCCAGCTCAGCCCCAGGGGTCCCCGGATAGAAGAGCCCAGCTCAGCACCATGGGCCCCAGATAGAAGAGCCCAACTCAGCCCCCCCCCCGGGCCGGTGGATAGAAGAGCCCAGCTCAGCCCCAGGGGCCCCCGGAGAGAAGAGCCCTGCTCAGCCACAGGACCCCCGGATAGAAGAGCCCAGCTCAGCCCCAGGGCCCCTGGATAGAAGAGCCCAGCTCCGCCCCAGGGGCCCCCAGATAGAAGAGCCCAGCTCAGCCCCAGGGGTCCCTGGATAGAACAGCCCAGCTCAGCACCAGGGGCCCCAGATAGAAGAGCCCAGCTCAGCACCTGGTGCCCCAGATAGAAGAGCCCAGCTCAGCACCAGGGGCCCCAGATAAAAGAGCCCATCCCAGCCCCCCCTTGGGCCCATGGATAGAAGAGCCCAGCTCCGCCCCAGGGGCCCCAAGATAGAAGAGCCCAGCTCAGCTCTAGGGGCCCCCGGATAGAAAAGCGCAGCTCAGCCCCAGGGGCCCCTGGATAGAGGAGCCCAGCTGCGCCCCAGGGGCCCCCAGATAGAAGAGCCCAGCTCAGGCCCAGAGGCCCCCGGATAGAAGAGCCCAGCTCAGCCCCGAGGGCCCCCAGATAGAAGAGCCCAGCTCAGCCCCAAAGGGCCCCCGGATAGAAGAGCCCAGCTCAGCCCCAGGGGCCCCTGGATATAGGAGCCCAGCTCAGCACCAGGGGCCCCGGATAGAAGAGCACAGCTCAGCCCCAGGGGCCCCTGGATAGAAGAGCCCAGCTCAGCCCCAGGGGCCCCCAGAAAGATATGCCCAGCTCAGCCCCAGGGGCCCCTGGATAGAGGAGCCCCGCTTAGCCCCAGGGGCCCCGGATAGAAGAGCACAGCTCAGCCCCAGGGGCCCCTGGATAGAGGAGCCCAGCTCAGCCCCAGGGGCCCCGGATAGAAGAGCCCAGCTCAGCACCAGGGGCCCCTGGATAGAGGAGCCCAGCTCAGCCCCAGGGGCCCGGATAGAAGAGCCCAGCACAGCACCAGGGGCCCCGGATAGAAGAGCCCAGCCCCCCAAAAGCCCCCGGCTAGAAGAGCCCAGCTCAGCCTCTAGGGCCTCAGGATAGAAGAGCCCAGCTCAGCCCCAGGGCCCCCGATAGAAGAGCCCAGCTCAGCCCCAGGGGACGCAGATAGAAGGGCCCAGCGCAGCCCCAGGGGACCCCAGATAGTAGAGCCCAGCTCAGTCCCAAGCGCTCCCAGATAGAAGAGTATAGCTCAGCCCCAGGGGCCCCCAGATAGAAGAGCCCAGTTCAGCCCCAAGGGCCCCCGGATAGAAGAGTATAGCTCAGCCCCACGGGCCCCCCGGATAGAAGAGCCCAGGGGTCCTGGATAGAAGAGCCCAGCTCCGGATAGAAGAGTCCAGCCCTCCCCAGGGGCCCCCAGAGAGAATAGACCAGCTCAGCCCCAGGGGCCCTGGATAGAAGAGCCCAGCACAGCCCCCCTGAGACCCACGGATAGAAGAGCCGAGCTCAGCCCCACAGGCCCCTGGATAGAAGAGCCCAGCTCAGCCCAAGGGGCCCCGGATAGAAGAGCCCAGCTCAGCCCCAGGATAAAAGAGCCCAGCTCAGCCCCCAAGGGGCCCCCGGATAGCAGAGCCCAGCTCAGCCCCAGGGGCACCGGATAGAGGAGCCCAGCTCAGCCCCAGGACCCCTGGATAGAAGAGTCCAGCTCAGCCCAGGGCCCCCGGATAGAAGAGCCCTGCTCAGCCCCAGGACCCCCGGATAGAAGAGCCCAGTTCAGCCCAAGGGCCCGCGGATAGAAGAGCCCAGTTCAGCCCAAGGGCCCGCGGATAGAAGAGCCCAGCTCAGCCCCAGGGACACCGGATAAAAGAGCCCAGGTCAGCCCCAGGGTTCCCCAGGATAAAAGAGTCCAGCTCAGCCCAGGGTCCCCGGATAGAAGAGCCCTGCTCAGCCCCAGGACCCCCGGATAGAAGAGTCCAGCTCAGCCCAGGGCCCCCGGATAGAAGAGCCCAGTTCAGCCCAAGGGCCCGCGGATAGAAGAGCCCAGCTCAGCCCCAGGGACACCGGATAAAAGAGCCCAGGTCAGCCCCAGGGTTCCCCAGGATAAAAGAGCCCAGCTCAGCCCCGGGGCCCCGGATAGAAGAGCCCAGCTCAGCCCCAGGGCCCAGGGGCCCCGGATAGAAGAGCCCTCCTTAGCCCCAGGACCCCCGGATAGAAGAGTCCAGCTCAGCCCAGGGCCCCCGGATAGAAGAGCCCAGTTCAGCCCAAGGGTCAGCGGATCGAAGAGCCCAGCTCAGCCCCAGGGACACTGGATAGAAGAGCCCAGGTCAGCACCAGGGGCCCCTGGATAGAGGAGCCCAGCTCAGCCCCAGGGGCCCGGATAGAAGAGCCCAGCACAACACCAGGGGCCCCGGATAGAAGAGCCCAGCCCCCCAAAAGCCCCCGGCTAGAAGAGCCCAGCTCAGCCCCTAGGGCCTCAGGATAGAAGAGCCCAGCTCAGCCGCAGGGGCCCCCGATAGAAGAGCCCAGCTCAGCCCCAGGGGACGCAGATAGAAGGGCCCAGCGCAGCCCCAGGGGCCCCCAGATAGTAGAGCCCAGCTCAGTCCCAAGGGCTCCCAGATAGAAGAGTATAGCTCAGCCCAAGGGGCCCCCAGATAGTAGAGCCCAGCTCAGTCCCAAGGGCTCCCAGATAGAAGAGTATAGCTCAGCCCCACGGGCCCCCCGGATAGAAGAGCCCAGGGGTCCTGGATAGAAGAGCCCAGCTCCGGATAGAAGAGTCCAGCCCTCCCCAGGGGCCCCCAGAGAGAATAGACCAGCTCAGCCCCAGGGGCCCTGGATAGAAGAGCCCAGCACAGCCCCCTGAGACCCACGGATAGAAGAGCCGAGCTCAGCCCCACAGGCCCCTGGATAGAAGAGCCCAGCTCAGCCCAAGGGGCCCCGGATAGAAGAGCCCAGCTCAGCCCCAGGATAAAAGAGCCCAGCTCAGCCCCCAAGGGGCCCCCGGATAGCAGAGCCCAGCTCAGCCCCAGGGGCACCGGATAGAGGAGCCCAGCTCAGCCCCAGGACCCCCGGATAGAAGAGTCCAGCTCAGCCCAGGGCCCCCGGATAGAAGAGCCCAGTTCAGCCCAAGGGCCCGCGGATAGAGGAGCCCAGCTCAGCCCCAGGGACACCGGATAAAAGAGCCCAGGTCAGCCCCAGGGTTCCCCAGGATAAAAGAGCCCAGCTCAGCCCCGGGCCCCGGATAGAAGAGCCCAGCTCAACCTCAGGGACCTGGATAGAAGAATCCAGCTCAGCCCCAGGGGCCCCGGATAGAAGAGCCCTCCTCAGCCCCAGGACCCCCGGATAGAAGAGTCCAGCTCAGCCCAGGGCCCCCGGATAGAAGAGCCCAGTTCAGCCCAAGGGCCAGCGGATAGAAGAGCCCAGCTCAGCCCCAGGGACACCGGATAGAAGAGCCCAGGTCAGCCCCAGGGTTCCCCGGATAGAAGAGCCCTGCTCAGCCCCCCCCAGGGTCCCCCAGATAGAAGAGCCCAGCTCTGCCCCAGGGCCCCCGGATAGAAGTGCCCTGCTCAGCCCCAGGGGCCCCAGATAGAAGAGCCGAGCTCAGCCCCAGGAATCTCCGGATAGAAGAGCCCAGCGCAGCTCCAGGGCCCCAGGATAGAAGAGCCCAGCTCAGCCCCAGGGGCCCCGGATAGAAGAGCCCTGCTCAGCCCCCCCAGGGTCCCCCAGATAGAAGAGCCCAGCTCAGCCCCAGGGCCCCCAGATAGAAGAGCCCTGCTCAGCCCCAGGGGCCCCAGATAGAAGAGCCAAGCTCAGCCCCAGGAATCTCCGGATAGAAGAGCCCAGCGCAGCTCCAGGGCCCCAGGATAGAAGAGCCCAGCTAAGCCCCAGGGGCCCAGATAGAAGAGCCCTGCTCAGCCCCCCCAGGGTCCCCCAGATAGAAGAGCCCAGCTCAGCCTCAGGGGCCCCGGATAGAAGAGCCCAGCTCAACCACAGGGGCCCCCGGATAGAAGAGCCCAGCTCAGCCCGGCTCCTGCAGAGATTCCCTCCAGGAATATTCAGTCTATTTCTACAAACACAACAGAAGGTGCTGACAATCTCCTACCTGAGCAGAGACCTGTGCAGACATGTCCAGGCTCTCTCCTCCTCCTAGGGCTGGGGGGCAGATCTGGGGTCTGGGGGTGGTAAATCTGGGCTTTGAGGGCGGTCTGCAGTTGAAGGTAACTGCACAGACAGACAGGGCTCCTTCCTCCTCTGCTGCAGGCTGCAAACACCAGGAGAGGCCAGAAGTGTTGTCACCGCAGCTGCTGGTGCTGTCTCTGCCGCCGATGACCCGGAAGAGGAAACCCTTCTCCCTTTCAGCCAATGTGCGGCTCAGTGGGTTTCATTAGCAGGCGAGGAGCGCCCTCAGGTGGCCGCTGACAGAACCGCCGCCTCCAGTCTTTAAGAGTGAATTGGAAATAGCCTGAATTTCATTAATTATATGCAAATGTAAGAAACTGCTACAATTAAACTGGACAATGTTTTCTATTTTTCCTGTTTCTGTGCGTAATTTTTTATATTTGGTAGGACTGTCTGTATTCAAACAACTTTCTAACTCTGCACCAAATTAAGTTTTAAGCTCATCCCCTAGGGCCCCCGGACAGAAGAGCCCAGCTCAGCCCCCAAGGGCCCCGGATAGAAGAGCCCAGGTAGCCCCAGGGGCCCATGGATAGAGGAGCCCATCTACACCCCAGGGGCCCCTAGATAGAAGAGCCCAGCTCAGCCACAGAGGCCACCGGATAGAAGAGCCCAGCTCAGCCCCTAGGGCCCCCGGATAGAAGAGCCCAGCTCAGCCCCAAAGGACCCCCGGATAGAAGAGCCCAGTTCATCCCCAGGGGCTCCTGGATAGAGGAGCCCAGCTCAGCCCCCGGGGGCCCCGGATAGAAGAGCACAGCTCAGCCCCAGGGGTCCCTATGTAAAGGAGCCCAGCTCAGCCCTAGGGCCCACAGATAGAAGAGCCAAGCTCAGCCCCAGGGGCACCCGGATAGAAGAGCCCTGCTCAGCCCTAGGGCCCCCGGATAGAAGAGCCCAGCTCAGCCCCAGGGGCCCCAGATAGAAGAGCCCAGCTCAGTCCCAGGGGCCCCTGGATAGAAGAGCCCAGCTCAGCCCCAGGGGCACAGGATAGAAGAGCCCAGCTCAGCCCCAGAGAACCCCGGGATAGAAGAGGCCAGCTCAGCCCCAGGGGCCCCGGATAGAAGAGCCCAGCTCAGCCCCAGGACCACCGGATAGAAGAGCCCAGCTCAGCCGCACAGGCCTCCGGTTAGAAGAGCCCAGCTCAGCTCCAGGGACCCCGGATAGAAAAGCCCTACTCAGCCCCAGGGGCTCCAGATAGAAGAGCCCAGCTCAGCCCCAGGGGGCCCCGGATAGAAAAGCCCAACTCAGCCCCAGGGGCCCCCGGATGGAAGAGCCCAGCTCAGCCCCAGAGGCCCTGGATAGAAGAGCCCAGTAAGAGTTTCTTACATCAGCCTCAGGGCCCCCGGATAGAAGAGCCCAGCTCAGCCCCAGGGGCCCCAGATAGAAGGGCCCCGCTCAGCCCCAGGGGCCCCGGATAGAAGAGCCCAGCTCAGCCCCAGGGGCCCCAGATAGAAGGGCCCAGCTCAGCCCTAGGGGCCACAGATAGAAGAGCCCAGCTCAGCCCGGCTCCTGCAGAGATTCCCTCCGGGATTATTCAGTCTATTTCTACAAACACAGCAGAAGGTGCTGACAATCTCCTACCTGAGTGGAGACCTGTGCAGACATGTCCAGGCTCTCTTCTCCTCCTGGGTCTGGGGGGCAGGTCTGGGGTCTGGGGGGGGTAAATCTGGGGTTTGAGGGGGGTCTGCAGATGAAGGTAACTTCACAAACAGACAGGGCTCCTTCCTTCTCTGCTGCAGGCTGCAAACACCAGGAGAGGCTGGAAGTGATGTCACCCCCGCTGCTGGTGCTGTCTCTGCCGCCGCTGACCCGGAAGAGGAAACCCTTCTCCCTTTCATCCAATGTGCAGCTCAGTGGGTTTCATCAGCAGGCGATGAGCGCCCTCTGGTGGCCGCAGACGGAACCGCCGCCTCCTTCAGTCTTCAAGAGTGAATTGGAAGTGACAGCCTGAATTTCATTAAATACATAAAAATGTAAGAAAACTGCTAGAATTAAACTAGACAACGTTTTTCTGTTTTTCTATTTTTCCTGTTTCTGTGGGTAATTCTTTATATTTGATAGGGCTCTGTGTATTCAAACAACTTTCCAACGATTTGCCCCAAACTTAGTTTTGCATTTCTCTGCATTTTTTACCCACTCACTCCCCCCAAAGTTTCACTTATAAAACAAAATTAAGTAAATTGCCGTCTCAATACATTCATGAGACAGAACAATCGGGTTTGACTCTCACAGATTTCTCCCTCAGTGGATGGTGTCATGGCAGTGAGTGACCGGTGCCGGCTCTGAGGATGAGAGGGTATTCCATCACTAACTAATGTCAGACTCCTTCATACCGGCTCTTATTAGAGGTACCGCCTGCCTTTTGGTCATGTTTTAAGATTTTGCAAAGGCCCGGATATTATTCTTCAATAAGACTTAGAATAAAAGTGTTTGTATTAATTTTTAACATGGCTTTGTTGTCTTTATTTACTTTAACTATCAGTCAGGATTCATTAAGGCAGTTCTAGAACACATTGAACAAGTGATTTTTACTTATATTTGATATTTTAACTTTGCACTTATTGAAGAAAACAATACCAGCGTTAGGTTATTTTCCTAATTTTTGTACTGGTCGGAGCATTAAAATACTGGCCATGCCACGCCTATAATATACCAGCCAGGTGATAACCCTCTCTCCTAGCATAAGTCACTCTTCATCCACGCACCATCAATGTGCGGGTACAAGGGGGCTTCGTAGCACTGTCAGGCAAGTTGCATTTGTTGCCTCCGCACTGACATCAGATCCGACATGCACACATCAGAGCATTCAAGGCTCACTCATCATGAGTGACACTCACACATTTAGAGGTTGTGCTGAAGTCGCACTCACACCTTGCTGAATCTTATCACCGGGAGACGGGGCCTAGTACTCCATATGTTACTTTGCTCGTACTGAAAACAAAACATTAAGGAAGGTCTCAGGGAGTAATTTAAAGACCAGCAGGGTGTATATCCCCTAACATATATATAAAGAACACAAAACACCTTGGGTCTAGACAAATAGTGTAAAGGTGAGTAGTGGAATAGAATGAAAGTATGTCCACAGGTAAAGGTACCAGCCACCTCAGTTAGAGAGGAGAATGTTTCTTGTCAGTACCCATCATTCACATTTTGTGAGATTTCATCATTTGGAACTGACCTCCTCTGGCTCAGACAACCAGTCTTGAATAATTAACTGGAAATGTCTTAAGCAGATCGAAGGACTAGAGGATAGCTGTTGACCCTACAGAGTACACCAAAAAGCCCATAGGCACAAATTCTTGCTATGCTCGTACTTCCACTGTGTGCGGAGTAGCCCCTTACAACTAAAGAGGGAGACACTATTCACTTCATAGAGTTCAGCAAACCAACTGTCCTACATTTTGATATCACTACATTTTCAATATTTCACCTTGACGGCCGCACAGATTATACTTTCAGTGTAATGTTAATTTAGATGTCTGTATTAATGATTTGGATTTTACCTGTGTACTCATCATTCCTATAATTTCACTAATATCTCTTCCTCTGACATTATCAAAGTCAAATGTTATGTGACATCACTTCATGTGAGGTCATCAATAGGATAGTTTATTTCGGCTCCTAAGAATCTAAAAGATTCGAGCTCTGTGAAGCACACACATGAGCGCTCATTTGGAGTAAGGGCAGGCACACAACGCCCATAGGGCTCACAGGGCTTCAGCCTCCCCCTCTCCCCTCCCCCCATCGTGGGTGTCACCCCAGACTGAGACAGCTTCCCGTGCACACACAGACAGTTTTTAAGCTGCTGTAGCCCGGCTGGTCTAGCGTCCGTCTTATTGCCGCCGCACATGAGTACTTCACAGGTCTTTAAAAGGCCATTTACTTGTTAGCAAGGTTTTGTTGCTTTTTCACCCCTTCTTAGAGCTCCTGCAACTCCACTCTGTCCATTGCTGGAAGAATTAATCCCCCCCCTGCAAATATTCGTAGTCCCCCCTACCCCCTTGAAATTTGACTCTTGTTGCGCCTCTGAGTAAGGGGGAGGAGCATGGTCTTTGCTGACAGATGAAAACATCTGGAAGCAGTACAGGCGCTCCCCTGACACGTTCCTGCCAAGCTATGCTACCAGCATTCAGACCAGAAGAGTGCTGATCTCTGCAAAAAGATATGAAATGTGTGTTTCATTTTAATTGCACTTCATGTCAGAGTTGTTGAACTTTACAATGGTCACAAAGTGGTTCCTCACTTGCGTTCCTACGAGTACCTTCAGTCTCCTAACTTTCACACTGTGCTGTTTCTCCAACTAAATTGCCCTCGAAAGAGCATACAGTCTTTTCTGAGAGAGAAGTCAAACTTATGTTTCCTGGAGAAAGTGGTTAAAGGCGCTGTCTATGTTTCTGCTGATTCTTGGATTTGACTGAAGTGAGTCAAATTCTGTGCCGAGGTGGGTTCACTATGAGAAGCCCTTCAAAATCTACATTGACGCTGTATGACTCTGGCTTTGTATATGGTATGCCCGTGGTCATTCCATGCACAGAGATCAGGGGTTCCCCAAAAGTGTAAAGGGCTCAATGTAAAACCCAAAGTTCTCTATTAGTGGGAGTGAGGGCGAGCAGCCTCAGGCCTCACACAGAGGAGAGGAAGACATTTATTGCGCAACATTGACCAATAATGGACACACGGCTCGATAAGGAGATCCACACCACTTTTGGAAAAATATACATTGTTTGTATTTTATTTTAAGACCAAGATCTACGCAAAAAGGTAAGTACATTTTTAAATAAAAATACTTTTCACTTTCAAAGGTTGGTGTTTAGAATATGTTTGAAGCAGTTCAATGTTCCCTATGGTGAAAACAATAATGCAGTTTAACAGGTAAGTTCCACACTTACAAATCCAGTATTCGGGCCCAAAGGTCAGCAAGGAGCATGGGTTAGGTGAGTACCAAAACTGCACCACTAGCAGCACAGGGGCGGCCAAGAGCAGAGGTCAGAGTCAGAGTTCGGCCCAATGCTTTTCAGTAGAGACAGGGGGTGTTTGGAGCCACACTGCTTGCAGGTAAGTGGATCAGTTGCAGAGGCTAAGCTTTGGGGGTTAGCACAAGCACAGGGGGGGGGCCCAAGCAGCACCAAGCATACACCACCAGGGGCAGAGGGGCAGCTGGATGCTAAATCAGCGCTCGGTGCCCAATGCTTCTGAATGGAGTTTGGAGCTTTTGACAAACAGGCTGCAGGTATCCCACTGGAGGTTGCAAGAGGGAGACCAACTCCAGGAGAGGTAAGTAGAGAGGCAGCGTGTGGTAGGGGCACAATTGGTTCAGCTCACCAAGGCCCAGGGGCTTCGGGTGCAGGGGTGCCTTTCAACTTCCAAGTCTTCTTACCTGAGCCAGTCACGGTCAGGCAGAGCCTCTGGATTCTGTCTGCAGGCATCGTCATGGAGGTCAGGAGCGGTCAGCGAACACTGGATTTGAGGTCTAAATCACCGCGGAGACTTCACTGGGCAGGTGGGACACTCAGACTCAAGCCGTGGGCGTCGGGTGCAGGGATCGCGGTCCCTGCTGGATCCAGAGCCCTTGGAGTTGTTTTCTTCTGGACAGATCCACTCTCCACGGGAGATTGGAGTCTTTTTCAAAGGAAGCAGTTCTCCCAGGGTTTTCAGAGGTCACCGGCTGCAAGACAGGTTGCAGGTTCGCAGAAGCTGGAGACAGGCTAGTAGGGATGGGGCCAAGACAGTCTCCGTATTCAGTCTTCTCTGCAGGGACCTCTTCTTTCTTCTTAAGTCATCGCAGATCCAATTTCCAGGACTGGTAGAGCCACCTAAATACCAAATTTAGTGGAATTTTAGGGGAGTAGCAGGTAGGGCCAATTGGCACCTTACCTGGGTTGACTACACCATCTATTATGCCACCCTCCTGTGGGAGTGTGCACAGACCTAGCCCTGATTGGCGGGTCTACCCATCTTCAAGATGGTGAGGACTGAAAGATGTGCTTCACCTCGCCTCCCCCACCTGAGGGGTGGATTGGCAGAGGTGGGCACATCCCTTATTCTCCTAGGTTTTCCACCAGTTTTCCCATATAAAGTGGGGGTGTAAACCGGAGGCTGCCATCTTCTGTTAGCAGCAGAGGCACAGGATTGCATATTACAAAGGCGGCAGGCCTTTGAAGCTTCTCCTTTGAGCACCGGTCCATCCTGGGGGAGGAGGTGTGACACCTTCACCCAGGATGTGCATTGTTTCTGGTCTAAGAGAGAAGGGGCTCTCTACCCAGGGTCCAGACATGTCTGGTGGTGGCTAAATGCCTACAGCCGGTCAGAAACCACAGCAGGATTGGTTTTTCAGGGGGAACCTCTGAGGTGCCCTCTGAGTACATGGTATAATAAATCTCACAGTGGCATTAGTGTGGATATATTGAAAGGAGTAGTTTGGTACCAAACACCCCTGTGTTCAGGGAAGCAATCATGGTGCTGTGGAAATCGAGCTGTCGAGTTTCCAGCCCATGTACTCTGTTTGGCTTCACTGGCACTTACAATATTAAAGAATGGACCCTAATATTGTAGGGGCGTATCTGCTCATGCAGATATGTCCTCACCTGTGGTATAGGTCACCCTGCCTTGGGGCTGTGAGATCGGCTAGAGCGGTGACTGACCTATACCTTCAGGCAGCGTTGTCTAGCACAGCACCCAGGTAGAGTGCCATGCCAACCTTGTTGTTTTCTGTTTCACATGGGCATGCAAGCTGCAAGGGCAGTGGCAAGGTCCCACTGAGGAGGGTACGAGGGACCCTCTTCAGCTCCCAGGCCCTGGGTACCCAGGCTACCATTTACTAGTGACTTACAGCTGGCAGACATAGCAATTGTGGATATGTTTTGGGAAAAAGCACTGGCACAGGAGACCCTGTGCACTACAATTGAAACCACATCAAAACCAGGCTGCAAAAAACAGGGGATAACCATGTCAAACGAGGCACTTTCTCACAGATGCTCTTGGTGTTACAAATGGGCGTGAAGGATAGGACCTCTGCTCCACGGTGCTGGGTCAAGATATTTCCTTTGAAATGTTTTCAGCTGACACATCTGGGGGATTGAAAGGGCGTCTGATGAAATATCTTCATCCCGCAAAGAACACTACATTAACCGAGGAGGCATCAAAGAATCTAGCACACCATAAGTCATTGGGGGTAGAGGTTACTCCTGCTGCAGACAGTCTTCACCATACCCAGGGGTTCAGGGGAAATAACACGCATGTGGCAACAGAGACCATTATGAAAGGACTGACTTCATGTTCAGTTTTTCTGCACATTACAAAGCCCCTGAAAGAGAAGAGAAAAGGGACTCTTCATTCAAAGTGCATCACTCCTTTTGCTTGCTTTTTTCTATTTTCATTTTTTGCCATTGAGTTTCACAGTTGATTATTACATATGATTTGGGGAGACTCATGCTTCTAGGATGGAAATATAGGGTGGGGATGTTAGGGGTATGGATTTTAGTTTAGATTCTTTAGGGTTTCATTTTGTTCCCGTTACCAGGCACATGCTCCCGCGAGTTGTACAGGATCACTTTGATTCTAATGACTAACAAATTGTTGTCAGACAGTGAGATGGGATATAGTATAAAGTCATGGACTGATACTAAACTAAAATTGAAACGGGGCAGTTATGTTGTTTGTGGATCATCCCACCCCTGATATCCTGTTACTTCAAGAGACTCATTTACTGCGTACAAAGTGTGTGTCCCTGGGCAGGATGTATACACCCATGTCAATCATCCTGGATTTACTCAGTGTTCCACGGGGGTTGCCATTCTCCATTCGCCTCTTTAGTTCCTTTCCATTTTCAGTAAAGGCAGTTTATGTAGACGACACAGGTAAATATGTCATTCTCTCCAGTGGGTTCTCCGATTATTCACCGGTCCTATAAACATCCTGACATCGACAATGGGAGTTGCAGGGTAAATGGTGTTTGAATGTTAGATGATACTCTTGTGAAACATCTGCGGCATAAGATCATAGATTATTTTTACATTATTGTGGGTTCAGTCTTCTCAGCAGTTACAGCTTGGGAAGCATTCAAGGTAGTGACTAGAGGAAATACCATGGCTCAGGTTAGGCGTAAGCTCGATAATTCGAAGAGGGAGAATACTGACCTAGAAGACCAAATTATTCAGGTAGAAAAGAGGGAGGTGAATGCAAACCATACCAAAGCAGCTCAACTCCTTTAACATCCGAGAATCACACTAAAGCAGAAGATTCATATTACTGGATGGACAGGTTAGTATGAAGTGGGGGACTAGGCTGGGAATATTTGTGCTGGCTTCCAAACAAAGGCCATATGTCAAGAATTGTCCCTTCAGTTTTATCCACTGAGGGTCAAGTACAGATATTACAGAGACATTCACCCATTACTACGAAATATTAAATTTTTGTGTACATACCCCTCCTGCTAAACTTTAAAATCCCATCATAAGAGATATTGCAGTGTGGGCACTGTCAAGGGAGGGCCCAGGTCCCTAGGGGTGTACTATTAAATTCTTCAAGAAATGTGCCTTTCTGGTTATTCTGCATTCAAAGTTGATGTTTCAAGGGCCTTTTTGAATTGCATGCTTTCTGACTTCTTGTGAGGGGCGGTTATTTCAGTTACTCTTAAGCCGCAGAAGTCCCCACAACTCGGTGACTTTTATAATTCAATTTCAGTAATTAATAATATCGAAACTAAAGCCTGTACAAACATAATGGCCTTGAGATTACATAATGTCGTCCGAACACTACTGCATGATGATCAAAATGGCTTTTTGCCTAATAAGAGCGCTCATAATTGTCTCCGGAACCTCCACCTTATACCCTCACATGTGCACGATTTCCACAGCCCAACTGCCCTACTTTTGCTTTGTATATATATATATATATATATATATATATATATATATATATATATATATATATATATATGACTTTTGACATGTTACATTGGCCTTTTAAGGTAATTGGACTATAAAATGGATTCTGGGCCTCGTTTCATTTGTTTTGTCAATACACTTTATACCTTCCCGTGGGCACAAGTGAGATTAAATAACCCATTATTGGCCCCACTCTCGACATAGAAAGACACCAGACTTGGTTATCTTCTCACACCCCTATTGCTCGCCCTTATCATTGAGCCTCCGGTGGAGTGGTTCCACTTAGATGCACGGGTCAGGGATCTGGATTGGGGAGACAATCATAAGGATAGAATTATGCTTTACGCGGATGACACACTTTACGCAGATGACATACTTCTATACATTCCAGGCTGAGTGTGAGACGTTGGGCTGGTATATGCTGTCCACTAGTTAAAGTGGGCACCTTGCACCAGTCCAAACGACCCTTATGATGTATGAGGTCAAAGATAACCTTTATGAAAGCTATCCTATTGGTAGCTATGGAGAGCAGCCTTCAGGCTAAGTCTTGAAGGAGTGTACAGCAGCTTGTTTTACCAGATCGCAACCTCCTGAGTAATCAAATGAAAGGAGAACACACAATTGTTATTTATTTCTAAACACTCTCTGCTAACCCCTATACGAGATTAGAGCAGAAAACACACTATACTTAATCAATAGAACAACAGTAAATTGCACAATACACAGCAAGCTCCAGAGGGAGACCGAACCATATACTGAAAAAATGGTATAACAACAACGACTTCACAAGACACAGTGCCTAGAGCACGTAGAATCACTGGGACACCAAGGAACCACCCAAAGGAGTGTCACAGGGAGCCCACGGAGGGCGGGGGCAGAGTGGGAACACAGACGCAGGCTCCGTTAGCTTCTATGGCGAAAGTCGCGGTTGGAAAATTACAGTTCAAGGACACTTCGGAGAGGACTATAAGCAAACCCTTTGGAATATACAAGGTTCTAAAGTAAGCACCCTTGTGATTATCGAGGTACCTGTATTACCTATCCCAGAGGAGCCGGGTGCATAGGGGTCAAGTGGTGTCGGAAACCCTTGTCGTTTTCAATGGTGTGGTGCTGCCGGGAAGATGAAAACTGTCCGGTGGAATCCAAGCCTAGATATGAGGTGAGAAGAACCTGAAAGCAGATAGGACAGAGTCTGGGTCACTCCAGGGTGACCAGGGGCTCGATAGACGAATGCCCACCGATGCCGGGAGCTTCAGGTGTGAAGATAGGATGCTTGACTCTGCAGCCATGGGGAACAGGAGATGTTGATGATGACCAAAGTCTAAAGGTGAGCTGTTGAGTGCTGAGGGGTCACTGTCCGCATTAAACATCAACAAGCCTTGGCAAAGGCAACCCATGCCGGCAGAGGAAACAGGTTACGGTGAGGACCAGCAAGGTCCTGGGGACTCTACAAACTATGGAGAGTAAGGGCACATCTGGAGCAACCAGGGAAGCCCAAGGTAAATCAAAGTGACCCTCGCTAGGACCCACAGGCCAACAGACCAGGGATTGCAAAGGGAATCACAAAGCACCAGCCCACAGAGCATTCGTGGAGTGGAGGCTGGAGATCGTCAATGGAAATACTGCTCAGGGTTGGGACTATAAGTAGTCCAATGCACAACCTCAGTTATTGCCAAAAAGCAATTGCTGCTGAAAAAGTACTCAGTTCACTGGGGTTCGGGTTGCACGGTCCCCACAAGGGATACAGGACTCAGGATTGCTGAGAGAGCAGATCGACCTCAGAGATGCTCAGGAACCCACCTCCTGTGTTGCAGAAATCTGCGGAGTCCTCAGGAGCATGGGAGATGCAAACCGGTCAGATGCTTTTAGGTGCCTGCTGATGCAGGGAAGTAACTCCTTTACTCCAAGGGAGATTCTTCTATCGTCCAGCGAAGTGTAGACCATTAAAGTACTTGGTTTCTGCTTGCAGAGTTTAGTTGACTTAAAATCCAAAGTCCTGTAGTCAGGTTTCCCACTTTATACCCAGGGAAGGCATTGGACTAACTCTAGGGACCCTGCTCTGGGAGGGTTAGGACAGAGGGGAGGCTACACCCATGTCCTTTGTCCAGTTTCACACCAGAGCAGGAGCAAATGGCTCCTGCAACCGGTTTGAGCTGGACTATGCACAGGGACACCAAATGTGCCCCCAGTGCAGACTTTCTGACACTCTAAGAGTGCATCCACCCAGCCCCAATACACTAAAGCCTGTTTGGGAGCTGGTCACACCTCCCTGTGACCAGAAACCTATTGTCAGGCTTGACTCAGCAGCAGGAGGGCAGACTCGTGTCTGTGCCTGGCATCATCTATTTTGTGATGCCCAGGTTGAAAAAGCTGGTGCCGGGTGCCCCGGTGTTTCACATAAGTCCTTCTAGAAGGGTGGAATCATATCTCCCCTGCAGAAGGTAGGATTCCAAGGTGTTTGATACCAAACACAACATGTTTCTAAGCGGCTGTTTTAAAGTACGCATGTCTAGTGCATCTTCCGCTCCTCATCAGCTAAGCTGGTAAGAGTGTCTAGATTTAAAGAGCTAAATCAGGAGGAAGGGCCTTTAGTATTGCAGCGGCACTGGCCTGGAATAAACTCCCAACTGAACTCAGGCAGATGGAGAACTTGCTGCAGTTCAGGAAGAAGTTGAAGACATGGCTCTATCCTACCAAAAGTAGTAAGAACGTTCTGTGAATACCAAAAGTAGTACATTTAGGATTTTGTCTTAAGTTAGTTCTGTGAATCGAGCCCACAGGATTAAAGCACTTTCCTCTCTTAAAAGATTTGCATCGATCTAACAGATGTGGTTAGGACACGTATGTGGTTCATAATCAGCAAGAAAGGTAATTTAGTAATTCACCTTTAACTGGTCCTTAAAAACTCCCAGAATTAAGTTAGTTCTGTGAATTGGGCTCTGTGTCACTCTTCTGTCAGAAATGTGAGTCCCTAAATAGGGTGACAACCTGATTAAGTAATATATGAAAGCTCTAGACCTACATGTTCTCCCATCTGCAAGTTCAGCTTGCCCCGAGACTGTTGCCTCCATGAAATCCTGAAATCAGCTTTGCTGTTTGTTAATCACATTTTGAACAAACTGCTGAACGCTTCACCGAAGTCTGCTGTTGTTCTGAAGGGGTGAAAACAGTCCCTCCTGGTACCACTGTTAACAAAACTAATGCTGACCCCAAAACTCTAAGCAAATTCAGACCTATTTTAATTCCTCCCACAGTAGCCAAAACGCTGGAAAAGGAGGCTAATAAGACAACTTTCCCTTTTTCTGGAATCAAACTCCCTTTTCCATGATACGCAGTGTACAGTGTACATACAGAGTTGGCCCTACTGGAGGTCTCTGAATTTATCAAGTCTAATCTGGTTCAGGGTGCATCAGCTACGGTTGTAGAATTGGATTTGTCATCAGCGTTTGACACGGTCTCACATTCTATCCTGCGGCAAAGGCTGTTGAAGATTCGAACTCAAGGGAAAGCTCTGTCTTGGCTTGAATCATATCTTGAGGACAGATCTTAGGCTGTTTTCCTTGCTCCTTTTACTTCCGGTCCAAAGACCCTTAAGTATGGATTCCCTCAGGGCTGTCCCTCACTCTTTTCAATGTGTATTTGGGGCCCAGGCTAACTTTGTCGAAGCCAGGGGCTTGAGAGTGATTTCCTGTGCTTATGACACTCAGCACCTTCTGTCCCTCCAGATGAGGCTTCTGATGCCTTCAGTTCTTCTAAGAATTGCCTGAAAGCAGTGGGCAATTGATAGGTGAGAGCTGCCCTAAACTGAAATACAAAAAAAATTAAATTCTTCTCTTTAGCTCTATAAAGCCCCCCGATTAGCTCCATTGGTAGCCCCTCTTGTGTGAGAAACCAGGGTTCAAACCCTTCTTTGGGAAAAGTTTTTTTAACAAAGTTTTTTAACCACTCACGTGAATTGTATTGTTTATCTATTGTGTTTTTAATTTGTATTAATTACGTAATACATTTTGATACCATTTTGATAATTTTGGAGTCACATTTGCAATGGGTGTGTCTGTGGAATGAGGGAAGAGTTTTTACTTTAACTTCGATGTGGCTGTATAAGGGTGCGAACTTAGATGAGTGTTTGTGATAGTAAGCCCAAGGGATGGATTAATTTACACTGTTGTGTTGGTACCCAGTCCCTTGGATGGTTGGGCCACTCCCTTCAAAATGTAAGGTCAAATTTGACCCCTACCTACTCTTTTGAACTGCAGGTCAAAGCCGTTTCGGCTAGCTGCTTTGCTGCCTTGAACACCCTCAGGAGGATATTGCATCTGGCTCTGGTGGGGCCACAGAAGACCATTGTTCTTGCCCTGGTTACCTCAAATTTGGACTATGTGAATATTCTGAATCTGGGCTCACCAACCTACTTACTGCAAACGCTGCAGATCACTCAAAATGCAGCAGCGCCTTATTCTTAAGGTGCCCATGCATCAGTCCGTTTCTGGTCATCTTTGTTGCAGCACTGGTTACCGGTCATTGGCCATATCAAATTCAATTATATCACAAGTAAATAACACCTTGCACTACGAACGTCTGAACAGCAACCCAGTGAAATAGATCAGTGAAGACATTCTCCGGATCACCCAAGAGGAAAATATATTCATTAGTAAAAATGAATTCCTGTTCCTCAATAACAAGGAGCCACGCACCCCGGTATTGTATACTCTACCCAAAGTGTATAAAGATGCAGAGGAACCCCCAGGAAGGCCCATCCTGTCAAGCTGTGGCTCCATTCTGGAACCCCTATGGAAATATGTTGATTTTTTCATAAAAGACCTTTTTGGTGACACTATGACCTACGTCAAAGACACCACCCACCTTATCAATCTGATTGAATCACAAGCCTTCAATCCAAACACAGAACTCCTTGTCACTCTTGACATAGAGTCCCTGTATCCAAACATTCCCCAACAAAAGGATATAGACGTAATCAAGAAACATCTAAATAACCGCACAGCGCCCCATCAGGTACCCACTGAATTTAAAAGTAGTCTTCTTGAGATTGCACTCACTAGGAACTACTTCCTGTTTAAAGACACATACTTCCGACAGTGCAAAGACACTTCAAATGGGGGCATTTTTTGCTGCAAACTTTGCTATTCTGTTCGTGGATGACTTGGAATCCAACATCATTCTCAATGACACAAATCCACACTTTGACAAGATCCGTCTTTGGCGCAGGTACATAGACGATGTCCTCATGATTTGGGGCGGTGACCAGAATGCATTCAAAGAGTTCTGTGCTTGGCTCAACATAAGCCAGCCGGACCTAAAATTCACATTTAGCTATGATGGATGCACACCAGGTAGACTACCTGGATGTAACTATCAAGTTCTTGGATGGCCAGTTATACACTCCTCTATTCAGAAAGCCCACCGAACGGAACACCCTGCTTGAATACCACAGTGCGCACCCCAGGGCACTCGGAGATGGCCTTCCATGTGGGCAATTTCTGAGGATCAGGCGTATCTGCAAATTCAAGGAAGACTTTTTTCATGAGGCAGAGATCCTCTTTCAGTAATTAACATCCAGGGGCTACCCCAGGAAACTGGTGAAACGCGATATGAAAAGAGTGTGGTATGCCCACCGAAAACACCTACTCCAACCACGTGATAAAAAATCACTAACTAGGACCACCTGTGTCACCACTTTCAGCACAGTGAGCAATAAACTGACGAAACTAGTGAGAAAACATTGGTCTGTACTGGACCCACTCGAACTAAGTACAGCAACCCCCTTTTTCTCTTTTAAAAGAGGGCACAACCTTAAAGATCACTTGGTTAGGGCGTCCACCCAAGTCAGAAAAAAATAACTCTATTGAGGCTTGTTTCAATCTGCCACCAATCGTTGGACACTACAAATGTAATCTCTACATGGCACGCGACTCCACAAACAACACAAAAGTTTTTTAATATGATAATTGTAAACATGTTCTTAAGTCATTTACCAATTACAATTCCAAAAATGTAATCTACTGCATCAAGTGTCCGTGCCAACTATACTACATCGGTCAGACTACACAGCAGATCAAGACCCGGAGCTCACAACACAGAAGCCGGATCCGTTGTAAAGTACTCACGGCGCCAATGGTGGAACATCTTTTGGCCCTGGGACATTCAGAAACAGATTTCACCTGGCAGGTGATAGACAGCCTGGTAGCCAGCACAAGGGGCGGTAACAAAGAATCCATACACAATCGTCTAGAATGCAAATGGATCTATAACTGCAAGACAATTGAAAAAGGACTGAACACTCTTGATGAGTGGAATACTTGTGTTTGATACCATGCCACCAAGGTCCCTTGAACCAGTTGTCCACCTCATAGCTCTAACCTGATGAGCCTTTTGTCACCCACTATGCTAACCTTGTACAGGAATGACTAATGTTACTTTTTGTGTTAACCATATCTACATATCAAGATATCTCATAACCTACAGAGCGGTGCTGGAATTCCCTACGCATCCCTTATGTGTTTGTACTTTTCCTAGGCTGAATGCGCGCTGTAATCAATGTGTCCTTACAGCTAGGAGGCTAATTCTGTATATCTACACTTGCCTTACCTATGAAACCCTTAGGCTCATCATGCGCACTGTAAATATCAGCACATACATTGGATACCTGACTAAGTACAACTGAGCGTTAAAGGGCTACTCTCAAGCCCTATCGCTGAAAATATGCACATTATAATGATTAGCACGTATACCCTGTTGTAACTTGTCATTTTTAATAACCAACAAGGGGTTGCAGGAAATACTAGCTAGCTATTACCTACTGAACCCAAAAGATGTATTGCCAGATTAAATACCTTATTGAATAGGGGCTCATTTTAAGTCCGCAATTGAATTTAAACTAAAGTAGAATTACGGCACGTAATAAGGGCTATTCCCAAGCCCGAAATTTAAGTATGTATACTGAACTCATAGCATTAATGATTAGACATGTCATTCTGGAAACGAGGGAACCATTAGCCATGCGCAATCGGGTAGTGTCTCTCCTGCATCGTACGCATCTGGCTCCAACACGCAGGCGCGTGTTAGCAGTCACTAGAGCGACGTGTGCATGACGTCTTGTGCGGGCGCGTAAGATCAAACACGCCTGGAAGCCATTATTACCTTGGCCCCCTCTCTCCCGCCCCCTGATGCAGCAACAGCATTCAGCGCGACCGCCGCGTGGAGCAGGAAAGCTATCCCGGCCCAGAACACGGCGATTTAGTAAGTGTCCCTGCCTGCCCCGCGGACCCTGCTGCTTGTACATGACCTCCCGTTTCAACCTTGTAATTCCCCCACTTTAATTACAGATCCAGATCTCAGACGTGAATCAGAGACTGTATTGGTAATTATGCTTATGTCAGCCCCGCAAGGTGGCTAGAGTTTTATGTAACCAAAAAAATGTTAGTGGACCTAAATAAGGGTGTACCAACGAGGATATCTTAATTGAAAATATCTATACCTTGTTTATAGGACTCGACCGAACAATTCTCGAAAACCCTCTTTAAATATGTATATGCTCCACAAAGTATACTCAAGTAAGCATGGCTCAAGATTTTAACTGTAATTTACACCCTTTCATAAATTAGTACAGTGTTCCATATTGTTTGATTAATCTCTTGTAGACTATGACCTCTAAATACTCACCTGGAACCAATAATTGATGTAGAGGACCCTCTACTCTAACTGAGTTGCAAGTAAGAAGCCACTATGTACCGCTAAGACCCAGACTAGAATCCCTATTGATGGACAATTGGGTTTGATTTTTGATGTTTTGCCTTACTCGCCCCAGATCCTTCCATACTCGAGTGCTACATTAACCAGGCTTCGAAGAGACTGAACCTACATAGAGTGCCCCAGACACTCCTCCTCTTCATTTACCTGCTCCCTTAATTAGTAAGTATAGGTATGCGACACAGCGCGTAAAGGTCACCCTGGCATCATTACCCCAATTACTTAAGCACGCATTAGCTCTAATCCCTTCCCGCACTTGGGATGTTTTATGCAAAAAACAGTGAACTAAACTAAAAGCATGCCAACTGTTATTACTCTGGCACTGGGAGCACAAAGGCACTGTATTAATTAAGTGTCCAGTAGGGCACAGTGCTAACATAAACAATTTTTTTCTCCAGTTTCGGACTGCTCACCCTGTCCTGATGATGATCTGGACTAAGTAAAGATCGAAACGCCGTTGACCCCCCCAATGAAAATCCCCCCATTGTATATATCGTTGTGGATTTCTTGTTGTTGTCTTTGTGATATTTCATGTATCTTCACTCTCACTTAGTCACGTTACGCACTTTTTTCACTCATGTGAGCACCTGAACGTACCTGTGTAATGCCAACTGGCAATCATAATAATTAAAAGTACACATGTTGCCCTACATACTGTGCTCCCTAATTTATTCAATATCTAGATAAAATAACTTTTTCTTTGTATCTTTGAAGCGACTTGTTCCAGTTGATCGAGTAGCCCGAATATTTGCCAAATATTGTGAAGATGTCTAGCACACAAATTAAAGATTTTTTTGGGGAGGTTAAATAGAGGAGAACGTCATCCGCGAGATTCGGTCCTCCCAGTCTGCTGACCACCGCAATCCACGAATCATCAGGTCTGCACGGATCCAGGCCGCCAGTGGCTCCAGGGCAAACAGCAGAGGGCAAACAGCAGAGGGGACATAGGGCACCCCTGTCTGATCCAGCCACCCTTTACTAACTGCTATCAATTTACAAGAACAGTCGGGCGGGATAACTCAATTTGATGTTGGTATTCAGTGGGCCTATTAGGTACAAAGGTACCTAATCTTTGGTATAACCGGCAATTTCGCTGTAATTTTACCCTTTAACAATGGCGCCGTCTCTATATGGAAGCAAGGCATACTTGGGTCATGTGACCGGAATACGATTCACTCTCTGACTCACTATACTGCGATAAACTACGAGCCGCCCGCACCCAAATTTACGGGAATAGCCATGCGGGATATTTTCAATGTAACATTTTAGATTCAGTAAGCATATCAAGAACATAGGCACCTAATATTTCGGAAGAAACAACTTGTTCGGCACAATGTTTACCTCTTACAAATGGCGTCGACCTTTCACTGAAGCAAGGCACACTCAGGTCCAATGACAGGTGACCTGGGTGTGACTGACACACTGACGCATTACACAGGCACCCTTCAGGTATAGGTATAAAAACAATGGCGCCTTGGATCGGTTGCGGGACGCCTTTCCTGACAGGTATACCTGGTGCCGGTGCCTTACTACAGGTATGGACTCCTTTTCAAAAGGGTGGGCGGAGTGGCCTTAGCTTCCCGTTTGACTACAAAGTCCATTGCTTGTTTACTAGGAGGACCTCTCTCCCTTTCTTTTAAACTAACGACGACCGTTGTCATATCCCTTACTTAGGTACAGCACTTGCGGCTCTTGTTCGATTTACGTCTTAATTGGACCAACGTTCACTACCGGGGTTACGGATGGCCATTACTAATCATTCCCATCGCCTTACTTAGCGAGGTATGTGTAGTGTTTTTATAGTACCTTACAAATCCACAAGTAGCTATAATCATAATTTCTAGTGGGTGGGATCACAATAATGACCTTGCCTTAATCGCATGTTGATACACGACATTGCTTAACTACTAGTGGACCCTCGATGTTTACTATGTTTGACATTCCCCCTTCCCCCGCTCTTATTGTAGATATACTGACGGGGATTCTGTTATATTCGCCCTTTGCTTTGTGTCACGATTCATGTCGCGCGCTGCACTCGCGCTGCTTCACTTTATGACATGTCCTGTGTTCTATCTAACGGTTGGCAGTTGCCCGTTTCATCTTGTGCACGATGGTTGGGTTTTCTGCTTCGCATCTTAAATAAATTACCCTGAACTACACGACGCTGGTGTGCCGCTTCCAACTTTGTTTACAACAATTTTGGCGACTGCTGAGGGCGGAGGGTAACGTGCGGAAAATATCTGCTAGAAAAGACGAAGCGAGGAAAAGAAAACCCGACCGGAGGATTTATCTTCGAAGAATAAGCGGTTGAAAGTAAGCCTCGACGGAAGGTATGTCGTAAAATCACTCACCGTGAGGGGAAGTGTGCCCAAGGCTTTATTCTCCCAAGCGCGACGGAGCGTTAACTGTTGCTCCTTGGCCCGTCGACGCAGACAACAGCGCTCCTTGCTGCAAGTGGTCTTAAAAGGGAAATCATTCGTGAAGGAAAGACTATACTAGTGAGCCCCATTACTCAGAAGGCGGAATGTCTTAAAAGGGAAACGCAAAGCCAAAGGGAAAGCGTTTATTTTATAAAATACCACCGCTATTCTTTCTACAGTGACACACTCACTTCCATGCAAGTTCGCTTTTGTGTGTCACATTGATTTTAAGACGTTTGCAATTAAAGACCACCATTATTGGTCAAGAGCAAGTTCACAGTGACACACTCACTTTTAAATCGATCTCTATAGTGTGCCACTCAAGCTTCAGTGACAAACACACTTTAAGTTAAGACACTGCGAACAATACTGTCTGTGTAAAATTTTGCCTGTTTAAACTATTCTTATAGTAGATTGTGTACTACTGCAGAGTATTCACTATGAATGTGAGAAATGCTATTCAAGCGCCTGTTCCTTTCCTGAGTGCCCCTGGTGAACCCTCAATGGAGTGGGATGACTGGTGTGAGGCGTTTGAGAATTACATAATTGCTTTAGATGGTACAAAGTTCTCTGCCATCAGGAAGAAAGCTTTACTGTTGGGGGCTCTAGGCAAAGAGGGTCAAAGGGTGTTTAAATACTTGCCAAGTCCACCTCTTGACATTGATGATGTTTACAAAGATGCCCTGTTTAGACTTTATACTAGATTTGCTAAACAAGAAAATGTTGTAATGCGCAGGCACAAATTTTACACTGCCCCTCAGAGAGAAAATGAAACTATTGATGAATTTGTTTCTAGACTGAGGGAACTCTCTGTGAAGTGTCAATTTGGGAATATACAGGATGAGATGATTCGGGACCAATTAATTGTACAGTGTTTTAGCAAGAAAACACAGGAAAAGTTGTGGGCAGCTAAAAACCCCACTCTTTCTGAAGCAATTACCATTGCTAAAGTCACTGAAGAAAGCGATAGGTGTATGAAAGAACTTAAAAGAATACAACTGGGACATACTAGTTGTCAGGAAGTTGCAAACCTACAGGCAGATGCATCGGAAAGCATAGCGTTAATACAAGGGAGGCAAACAAATAAAGGGGGGAAACCCACAACCTCATTTAATAAAAGTGTGACAAGCAAGTTTAAACCAGCCACACGGTCTTGTAATAGGTGTGGAAGCCCGTTTCATTTAGCTGACTCAAAGAATTGTACAGCTTTGTCCAGGGATTGTTTAAAATGTGGGAAGAAAGGGCATTATGCACGAATGTGTAGAACAATTGGCTCAAAAAAAGTTGCTATGGTTGAGGCTGAAGTTACTGGTGATGAAGCAGAAGTTATGATGATTACGTCTGCTGGCAACATGGAGTCAATGGAGAATGTTGTCTTATCTCGGCCTAAAGCGGATTTTGAATTGAATGGTGTAATTGTTAATTTAATGGTGGATACAGGATCGCTTTACACAATCGTCCCTAAAATATTGTACAATTCATCTTGCTCTGGTTCAATTTTAGTGAAGTCTGATATCACATTAAGGGGTTACCAGGGTGTAAGCATCGGTGTCCTTGGATACTTTGAGGCAAGTATCAGGTTTAAAGAGAGGGTCACTCAGGGGAAGGTTTACGTGTCCCCACATGGCCCTGCAATTTTGGGATGGTTACACCAATATGAACTTAATATAAGAGTGAACCCAAGAGCTGATCCACCTGTAATGTGTATTGACGTTGAAAGTGCATGTAGTACAGTCCATGATAACTTAGAAACTATTCTTAAAAAACATGAGTGTATCTTCAATGAGAAATTGGGGGAAGCCATTGGATATCAACACATCATTAAAACCAGAAGAGATATAGCACCTGTGAAACACACTGCAAGGAAAATACCTCTTTCTGCAAGAGATGAGGTCAGGAAAATCATCAAGCAGTTATTAGAGGACAATATAATTGAGCCTGTGGAGGCCACACAGTGGTTGAGTCCAGTGGTGATCACACAGAAACCGGACAAATCTTTGCGCTTCTGTGTGGACCTGCGGAGCCTTAACAAAGCGGTGATAATGGATAGCTTTCCGCTTCCGAACATAAATGAGATTGTCCTGAGTTTGGGTGGAGGAAAGGTATTTTCAAAGTTAGACCTTCGCAGCGCATACCATCAGGTAAAACTCCATCCGGACTCAAAGCAGTTTACGTCATTCATCACACCGGAGGGTACTTACCAATTTAAAAGACTCCCTTTTGGTCTCTGTTCGGCAGCTAGTGCATTCCAAAGGATCATTACGGATGTACTAAAAGACATTGAAAGGGTAGTATTTTTCCAGGACGATATCCTGATTCATGGTTTGGATGTGGGTGACCATGATGTCATTCTGGACAAGGTTCTTTCTGCTCTTTCAAGTGCTGGTCTAACATTACGCAGGGAAAAGTGTGTGTTTGCCGTTAAAGAAGTGGACTATTTGGGCTACCACGTATCTGGCCTTGGCATACAACCCAAGAAAGACCTTGTAAGCGCAATATGTAATGTGTCTGAACCTGATGACAAAGACAAATTAAGATCTTTTATGGGCATGGTTGAGTACTATGCAAAATTTGTAAAGAACTTTGCAGAAAAAGTCGAACCTTTACGTATTATCATGCGGAAAGGGAAAGGTTTCACTTGGGGTGCAGATCAGAGGAATGCCTTTCTATTGATCAAACAGAACATATTAGATGCTAATATTCTGTCAAGTTTTGTAGTCTTATCACACCTTCCTAACTGTTGATGCTAGTTCATTTGGGATTGGTGCGGTCTTAACACAGAAAGGGAGTGGCAAAGAAAACACCATTGCGTTTGCGTCGCGTTCTCTGACTGAGACCGAAAGGAACTACTCAGTCATAGAGCGTGAAGCTCTTGCAGCTGCATGGGCAACTCGCTATTTCAGGGTGTATTTATGGGGAATCACCTTCACACTCAGGACTGACCATAAGCCCCTATTGAAAGTTTTGGCCCCTGGCGGGATTAGGAACTGCTCTGGGAGGTTAGCGAGACTTGCTGTTTGTGTACAAGAGTTTACTTGTAGGGTAGAGTATTTGCCCGGTTGGTGCAACAGTGTGGCGGATTGTCTTTCTAGATTACCTGACACCAAGGAACCACCTAAGGAGTTAGTGACTGAAAATGTGGTTGCGTTTTTAGATGACTTGGAAAGTGATCTACCCGGCTCCATATCTAGCAGGGAATGGATTGAGGAAATGGGGAAAGATCCTATTATGGCTGGCTTAATCAAGATGTGCAAAGAAGGGGTGTCAAGGCAGAGCACTGTCTCACCTGCTCTTAGGCCTTATGTCCAGTTACAGGACGAGATTTCTTTACAGGGTGAGCACATCCTTGTGCGGGGAGAGAAATATGTGCCTCCGGCATCCCTTAGACCCCGCATCATTGAGCTGGCACATGAGGGCCATCTTGGCCAAACCCTTACTGGCAAACGAGTCAAAGCGGATTTTTGGTGGCCAGGTGTAGATGCACAGGTAAAGAGTTGGGTTGAGCAGTGCCAGCCGTGCAAAGAGTCTGAAAAGAGATTACAGGTTTGTGCTAGCAAAGATGGCATGGGGAAGATTATTGCAGACGATGGTGTATGGCAGAAGGTCTGCATTGATTTCATAGGTCCTTTTCATGATCTGACTGATGCTGAAAAATTCGCCTTTGTTTTGGTTGACTCAACTTCTAGGTGGGTTGAAGTCGCTTTCATAAAAAGCATCACTGCAGAATCCACTATCAAGGTCCTTGATGAGATATTTCGACGTGAGGGCATTCCCTCAATGTTGTTAACGGATAATGGTACGCAGCTTACCTCTGCCATTATGGAGGAATATTTTGCTTTCCTTGGGTTGAAGCACTTGCGTACATCGCTCTACAACCCACAAGGGAATGGACTTTGTGAGCGAATAAACAGGCTTGTTAAGGGTAGTATGCAGCTCGCTTTAGCGTTAGGTCGCCCTGTGCAGAAGGAGATCAAAGAAATGCTGTGGGCATACCGCACTACTGTTCACAGCAGCATGTCTGTAACACCTTTTGAGCTCATGAGGGGGAGGGTGCCAGGCACTAAACTCATTCCCAATTGGCTACATGAGAAAAAAAAGGGTGTGGGAGGCGACTTCATGGGGAAAGCTGTCTCTTCCAAAATAGCTGAAGGGGACCTGGTAAAAGTAAAACCTGGGGGCAATCAAAGGATGTTCAACAAATTTAGGGGACCCTACCAGGTTAGGTCTGTAGTTGGCAACTATGTTAAGCTACAAAATGGTCAGACGTGGAATCTCCGCAGGGTAGCACTTTACCAAAGAAAGCTTAAGTCTGTTCCTTCAGCTCAAATTACTAAGGATGTGATTACTGATAGAGTTTGCAGACCTCTTCGCTGCAAGGTGGCTCCTGCCTATTTGAAGGACTATGTGTAACTTCGTCTGTTTAAGGGAGAATGTGGGGTTGAATGGCTTGTTTTATTTTGTTCTGCATTTCCCAAAGCCAAGAGATGTGTTCAATGATGCTGTGTTTCCTTGTGTTTCACCTTTTCTTTGTAAAGAATTTACTATGAGCTTTTGACTTACTTATACTGTTGTATCCTTTTCTTTCTCCGTTTAAGGAAAGGAGATGTGTTATATTCGCCCTTTGCTTTGTGTCACGATTCATGTCGCGCGCTGCACTCGCGCTGCTTCACTTTATGACATGTCCTGTGTTCTATCTAACGGTTGGCAGTTGCCCGTTTCATCTTGTGCACGATGGTTGGGTTTTCTGCTTCGCATCTTAAATAAATTACCCTGAACTACACGACGCTGGTGTGCCGCTTCCAACTTTGTTTACAACAGATTAATTTGCCTAACTCTACATAGTTTCTACGTTTTGGATCTTAAGGACTCGAATAGGTAAGATTTGCCTCTATAGACAATAGTGGGATATTTGCCTCTACACGTCAAAATATGACCTATTACTTTGACGATATGTTTTGAATAAATTGCAGGGTGTCTTATTATTATTTTCTGTCTAGGCCTCCCCGGTTAGCACATAATGAAGCATAAGGAGCGTCTCAGGATTTTATTAAGAATCCCTCTGTTACTGAGTATACGGTATGTACAATTGGCGATATTGGGTATTATGGATTAGCTTGAAAGAATTCTTTGTACTTTGATGGCACTGCTAGTTGTCACCTATTTTTTACTTCCTTTGTAGTACCCGAACCACAAGTGATTATTTCATATGGTTGATCCCGTAGTATACTATAACGGGGTGCCAATTTGCTTAAGCAAAGGTACACACGTGACTATTTCATTTCAGTTATAATTTATTTAATTTAAGATCGCTCAGTAGCATCTATGCCAATATTCGTATGTGCAATATATTCCTCCTAGAAAGTCTTTTATATTATTATTTTTTAACATTATGCTTTTCGAGCTATTTCAGATCCAAATATCGGATGATGGTCGTTATATATTGATGTTTCATAATACATTATATCTCCCGTATACTATCCCATGAGATGTTCTTATTTAATCAACAAACCTTAACATTATGTTTTCGCTTCCTTCTGGATGTCAATTTGGATAATCAGGGATGCTTATAACTGGTCCTTCAATTCCTATCGGCCGCACGATTGTCGCCGCCTCGTGATAATACTGTTGGTAAGCCTTAGTATGCTATATCATGAATTTCCTTTTTGTTGGGTTTTACCCATTGGTTTCTCAGAATTTTTGGTTAAGGCTTTCTATTTCTTTACGCAAGCTTTGCAACCTTGTTTCTTCTTTCGTGCATCCTTTCACTGTGCAAGTAATATTTACCTCTTCGGTAGAGAGACTTGTTTCTTTATTTTACTTACTCCCCTCTTTTTCTTTCTTCTTCTCCGCTTTTCTCCTACAGTTTATTCGCTTTCTTTTTTTCTTTTCTGCTCACTCCTTCTTGGGATGTTGATGCAGACACACTGAATCCACAATTAGATTTAATGCCAAATTGTATGTTTCTTCGGTATTTTTAATAACTTTTTAAATGTTTCCTTTCATCTGAAATATCCTGTGTTTTTATCTCAGGGATATTCAGTATGATTTTATTGTAGTCATTATGACCTTTTATCTTGTGTGGTTTGGATTCACCTATTAGTGTAATGTATAAAGAAAATCGGACATATTGTGATTTTCCCCTTTGTGGAGTGTAAATTCTATGTACTTTTTGAGTATGTGGTCCTTTGGGTTAGTGATCTTTAGTATGTTACTTTTTTGTGCTTGTATGTAATAAGAGTACTTATTTGTGTATTTGGTTTTTCTAATTTTTTGTATATATATGTTGTCATTTTTATTGCCCTGACAAAGTTCCCAAGGCACAAAGGGAACGAAACGCGTTGGCTGTGCCTGTGCTTACAGAAAATATTCTGAATAAAGAAGTAGATATTTACAAAATACTTTTCTCTACTGACTTCATTTGAGTGCACCTTCCCCGTTGGTCTCCAGAGTGATGGAGAGGAGACCTGGAGAGGTCAGGCTCTGCTCCCAGTGTGATGGAGGAGAGACCTGGAGAGGTCAGGCTCTGCACCCAGTGTGATGGAGGAGAGACCTGGAGCGGCCAGGCTCTACAACCAGTGTGATGGATGAGAGACCTGGAGAGGTCAGGCTCTGCTCCCAGTGTGATGGAGGACAGACCTGGAGAGGTCAGGCTCTGCTCCCAGTGTGATGGAAGAGAGACCTGGAGAGGTCAGGCTCTGCTCCCAGTGTGATGGAAGAGAGACCTGGAGAGGTCAGGCTCTGCTCTCAGTGTGATGGAGGACAGACCTGGAGAGGTCAAGCTCTGCAACCAGTGTGATGGAAGAGAGACCTGGAGAGGTCAGGCTCTACAGCCAGTGTGATGGAGGAGAGGCCTGGAGAGGTCAGGCTCTGCTCCCAGTGTGATGGAGGACAGACCTGGAGAGGTCAAGCTCTGCAACCAGTGTGATGGAAGAGAGACCTGGAGAGGTCAGGCTCTGCTCCCAGTGTGATGGAGGAGAGGCCTGGAGAGGTCAGGCTCTGCTCCCAGTGTGATGGAGGACAGACCTGGAGAGGTCAAGCTCTGCAACCAGTGTGATGGTAGAGAGACCTGGAGAGGTCAGGCTCTGCTCCCAGTGTGATGGAGGAGAGGCCTGGAGAGGTCAGGGTCTGCTCTCAGTGTGAGGGAGGAGAGACCTGGGGAGGTCAGACTTTGCTCCCAGTGTGAAAAAGGAGAGACTGAAGAGGCCAGGCTCTACAGCCAGTGTGATGGGGGACAGACCTGGAGAGGTCAGGCTCTGCTCCCAGTGTGATGGAGAAGAGACCTGTAGAGGTCAGGCTCTGCTCCTAGTGTGATGGAGGAGGGACCTGGAGAGGTCAGGGTCTGCTCTCAGTGTGATGGAGGAGGGACCTGGAAAGGTCAGGGTCTGCTCTCAGTGTGAGGGAGGAGAGCCCCAGAAAGGACAAGCTTCGCAATCAGTGTGATGGAGGGAAGACCCAGGCTATAAACCCAGAGTTCTATGGGAGAGAGAGTTGGTGAGGCCAAGCTCTTCACTCTGTTTGATGGCAGAGAGGTCCATGGAGAACAGGCCCAACTCTACATCCACTCTGAGAGTGACCAGGCTCTTCACCAGGAAGAGAGATAGTAACAGACAGAACTTACTTTCTGACAGTGTGTGAGAAGTTAGACGACTTTGCAAGAAAACGAGCAAAAAGCCTGTGCCTCTTCACAGGAGAAAAGTGAGATATGTCAGATATATTATGTCCTGCAAATAGATTTGATATGTACCTCATATCACCTATGTGTTTGACGGAGTATGGAAGGGAGTATGGCAGGGCATAGTCAAAGCCACCAGCAGAGAGACTAAAATTGGTACAACCTGCAATAGTAAAGTGATTCCAAAGTGTGAACAATGTGCAGGGCTGCAAGCGAGGTGCACCCCAACAACAACTAATGGTTCCACCTGGTATTTTAACAATCGAGAAATGTACACTAGAATCAGACTCCATACTAAGAGATGAGAAAAAATAAGAGCAATAGTCTCTTTATTAGGACATCATAACAGACACGTAGGTTGTGCATGAGCTAGAAATTCCCAGGACCAATGTCCATGTGACAGCTTGTACCTCATCTTATCATTCTGGCAGACCCAGAACGTTTTCTTCTGCATGTGATCAGAGTCACACATGTGCCCAATATGATAATAGTGTGATGTTCACCTGTAGTGTTTTAGACTCTGGAAGGTAGTTTGTTTCCACAAAAATTGGAACTCTTGTTAAACATTAGTGACTATTAAACAACAGTGACTACTGTACCCATGGCCAGGCCACAACACAGCTGATGTATTGTGATAGTCATTTATAGCAGTGGGCACAGACCTTTGTACTTGAGCCACAGTGGGGAGACTGACAGATGACTTGTAAATCTGTATAGGATGTCATACATAGGTGCTTGCTAAGGTAACACGAGACGGTTGGGTCTCCCACTTAGATGTATGTAGCCCCTAAAGTTGTAGAGCGTTTGAAGAGTTGGTGGTGATCAGAGTTGGTTGTCTCAGCTCTCCTTGAATGTCGCTCAGTACTGCTCGATACTGCTCCTTAGAATCCCTAATCCCTCTGTACTGCTCGAAGCTGCTCCGTGGATTCCCTACTCCTTCTGTACAGCTCGACGCAGCTCCTTGCATTCCCTAATCCTTCAACACTGCTCAATGCTGCTCCTTGGATTCCCTACTCCAGATGCTCTATTCAATGCCACTCCTTTTATTTTCTTCTCCCTCTGCACTGCTCAATATCGCTCCTTGGATTGCCTACACCCTCTGCGCTGCTGGTTGCTGCTCCTCTGATGTTCTACTTGGGCAGCTCTTTGGAATCCCTACACCCTCTGCGCTGCTCCATGCCCCTCCTTGGATACCCAACCCCCTGTTAGAATAGAAATGATTTTGTTTATGTATTCTTACATGTAAGTTAGCATTTGGTGCACCATTTTCTATTTGGGCGCCATTTTGAATCATGACCGAAACTAATCCTTTGCTTTTTCCGTGAAATGGCCTTTTCTGAGTTGTATTTCTCCAGGGTTGAGTTTTGCTTCACTAATGAATACACTGTTCTTATTAACGCATACCTTTCCCACCAGATGGAGGCCTTCTCCCACTTGTCCAGTGGCAGGGACGGGCAGAATGACCTTGAATAGCAGATAATGTGTGCCCGGTCTCAGAATGGAAACTTACTTCTTGTATTTCACTGTTTAGCTACATCTGCTTGGAAAATTCCATGATGGGCGTGCCTTCATTGGTTCTGAAATGTACATAATGTATGTTTATGCTTGCTGATGTCAGTCCCTCTGCAGCACTCCTAGTGACTGGGCAAACCGGGCTCCGCACTGAGTGTACTTTGGATAAACAGTTATTGGTTTGTATTCTCTACCATGTGACCGACTCTTCATTTTGTGTGAAAGACTGAGAGGTGGTCATTAGTGACCCGGGTGACCCTAAACGGGTAACTTCCTTCACCCCTCTACGCTGCCTAACACTCCTTGTATTCCCCACTCCCTCTGCGCTGCTCGATGCTGCTCCTAGGATTCCATGCTACCTCTGCGCTGCTCGATGCCTTTCTTGAATTCGTTGGTGGTTCATGGGAAATGTAGTTCAGGCTGTTTTTTATTAAGATGTTCTTTGAATGCTGCTGGATTAATAAAGTGATGAAAGATATGCATAATCATCGCCTCTTTGTCCTTAATAGACTCTAAACTTTCCTTTTCGTTAGCTAGAAATTGTTTACCTTACTGCAGTATCCTCAGTAGAAAGTGCATTCAGTTTTCCACTTCAATTCCATCAAGATGAATTTCAGCTGTGCCACACTTTTGGAATAATTTCAGAAAGTGAGTACTCTAGTTGCTCATTAGAACACTGTGGTACAGCTGCTGACATTAGGGAGTTAACTGGCAGTCTGCTGCTGGCGTTGAAAGTGCATGTTTCAGTCTCCATGCCAAAACGTTTTAATGAAATAGAAGAAGATATTTGAGCACTCATTTAAAAGGTTTTCTAATTTTGCTTTCTACAGCACTAACCATAATTTCTATGACAAATTGAACTGCCTCTTTTTGTTCCTTTTTTAAATGAAATGTTTTTAGGTTTATCAGTTTGATTCAATCACGATGGCTTCAGGTGTGCCATAGTTTTATCATAAGGAACACTGTTAGCTCTCTAGTTGTTCTTTAGAACACTCTGGGAGGCTGCAGTAGAACACTGTATATCAGCTGACATTCATTGCTCCTGCTGGAAGTACACGATTTACTGAAAATGTCAGACTTTATTCTCACATGGCTAAGAAAGACAGTGTGGATTTACAGGAAACATGCTCTCATTTTAGCTTTTGGAGCACCTTCTATAACCCCAGCGAGAAAATCATGAAAAAACTGTTTTCTCTTAAACATGATTTATGAAATCTCATAAGAGGGTCAGCATTTTTCACAGGGTAAAATCAGCTTAGAACAGACAACAAATGATTTATATTGTAACAGTTAGCATCCTTTAATTTCACGGGGTAAAATCACCTTAAAACAGACCATTCCTAAAATGAGTGTGGTACCATCCACAAATAATTCATATTGTAACTGTTATCATCTTTTCATTTCAATTGGCTCCATGTCCAAGAGTCCTGTAACGGCTGCCACGGCATGTTGTCCATGTTGTGGCCAGCCTGTATAGGGGGTTCCTTTCCGGTGTGCCCACTCTGCCCCGTTACATATTTTTTAGGTTGAGCATCAACGCATGCGCTGTCTGCAAGACCTGCTGTAATCATTACAAGGAGTCTGATCCCACCTGGCTGCTTGCCATTGGTTTACTCCTCCATCACTCTTCTTTCTTGGCTTCTGATTGGTTGCCACTCCTGTAACATCTCTTCCGGTTTTCTATCAGGAGCACCGGCCAACTACAGTTTTGTTACGCTGTAGTTGTATATATGCTCAAAAGCTAAAGAAGGTAACCTATTTTTATGTTTTGCAGATTTGAGTTCTGCTTTTGATTTAGTTGAACATTCTTTTTTATGGCCAGTTTTATTAGATATGGGGGCACCAGCCGAGATCATCCACTTCTTGGCGAGACTCTACGAAAATTTGTCTAGTAAAGTCAGATTTGGTCCAGCCGGTGAATGTACCCCACTTTTTAAGATTAATAGAGGCATTCGGCAAGGATGTGTTTTGGCACCTCTTTTATTTTCTCTATTTATAAATCAAATTGACCAAACCCTCAGATTAATTCCAGCCGATGCCCCTACTATTAATGGCAACCCCATCCCAATATTGTTGTACGCGGATGATGCGGTCCTACTGTCCCGTACCCAAAATGGCCTGCAATGTCTTATTAATACATTTCAGACTTTCATAAATAGCAGGAAATTGATAATAAATAAAGGTAAAACATTCGTAATGTCATGCGGGAAGAAGACTAGGAAAAACAGGACTTTTTATTTAGATGGGGATAAGTTAGAAACTGTTAATAAGTTCTGTTACCTCTGCATTACATTTTCCGGGGATGGAAGGTGGGCCAGCGAACAAGAAAGCGTACGTTTTAAAATGGTTAGGAATACCAGTAGTGTTTTTAGATTTGCTGCTAAATTAGGGGGTCGGAGAATAAAGGAGATGGTGTCGATCTACAACTCAAGGTGTCTGTCATCAGCCTTATATGGGGCAGGAGTCTGGGGCTACAATGCTCAAAGTGGCAAGCTAATCCAGAATGAGGAGAACTCATTTCTGAAACGCTTGCTATGTGCCCCGGCCTCGGCTTCTACCATGATAATCCATAGGGAAGTGGGCTTAAGACATGCCAAGGATCTAACAGCTTTGCACCCATTGGCCCTATGGCGATCGATTTGGTCAAAGACCGAAACCAAATTTACCCAGGACGTGATAACTGACTGTTTAAGGCTCGATCATTGCTCACGTATACCATGGCTTGGCCATATTAAACACTGGTATAAAACACTCTATGAAATCTATGCCTTTCATGAACCTGAGTCGGTGGCCTGTGTATCCAAAAAAGAGCTTGCAGTATCCTTTTTAACCACTACAGCGCTAGCGGGTTTTCCCGCTGTGCGCTGAATACTCATAAATCACACTTTACATGACAAAGCCAGCTCGTCATGCGCGCAGCGTAGGTAACGCCCATGACGAGCTGGCTTTGTCATTAGCGTGGAAGGGGTTAAAACATATGGAAAATATTAGATCTATTGAATGCGTGAAACAAAAAAACGTTATCTTTTATCAGGAGTATAGCGTTAGCGAAGGCTTTCAACCATACCTAACATCAGTTACAAAAAGCTCACACCGTTTTGTATTAGCTCGCTTCTGCCTGGGTATTGTACATCATCTAGTGGCATTCCCCCTGATTAACCAGCACAGCACCTCTCCCTGCCCTTGTGCGGGGTATCAAAACAGAGTAGCTGTCATTTTATGATGTAAATTTTATACTCCCATGAGGAAATATTATCTAAAACCCATCTTTTTATTCAATAAATTACGATGCACTAAGACAACTATGCAGGTATTGTTTAATCTGCAGAGCCCAGATATATGTTTTTGCATAGAAACATATATTTTAAAATGTATATCTGTACGGAAATTAATGGTTTTATGAATAAACTGAACTGAATGTCATATATTATTATAACAGGGAAAGATAATAACCCTCCCTGCTATATTATGTGTCTAGTGCACTAGCGACACTATGAATTTTAGAATTCTAGAGCTGTTTTTTAAGTTTACTTATTCTGGGCGCATTACTGTAACAGTGATTTTGTATTTTAATCTTTTAACCTGTGTTTTAATCCTTATGCATTTTTATCATTGCTAGTTTTGCACATAAACTATAAGATGGCTATTGCACCTTTTGAATGTTAATTTTGCACATATTTTTATTAACTGTTAGCATGTGACACTTTATTGCAAATTTTGCACATACTTTATAAAGATAAAAATTGCACTTTATTATGTACTTGCACTAGTGACACTATGAATCTTAGGTCTGTGCATTAAGTTTATTTCATTCTGGGCGCATTATTGCAACAGTGATTTTGCATTTTAATCTTTTTTTAACCTGTGTTTCAATTCCTATGCATTTTATCATTGCTAGTTTTAGCATATAAACTAAAAGATGACTATTGCACTTTCCGAATGCTAATTTTGCACATATTTCTATTAATTGTTAGCATGTGTCACTTTATTGCAAATTTTGCACATGCTTTATAAAGATAAAATTGCACTTTATCATGTACTTGCATTTGAAGATTTAGGAATCGCTGTTGATATTCATATTCATAGGCTGAATATATTTCGTATATGTACTATTTTATGTTTTGATGTTTTGTTGCTATATGGTCATATACTTATATATACCGAATAAAGCATTTTGAATCTGAATCTGAATCTATATATGCTCCTTTGGGGCCTACTTCTTTTATTTCAACGCGTGCATAATTTTTCTCCGCACTGGCGCTGCGCTTCATGTTTCGCAGGGCGCCCGTTTCTACTTATTTAGTTTATTGTTACGGTCCAGAAGTTGCCTCCGTGCAAGGCAGTCATTCCCGTTCCTTATCTCATCAAATAGTAACTTGATGTTTCCGCAATAAATAACAGTGTTATATAAGCCAAACAAAGCCATTTCCCACAAGAAAACAGTTTGTTTGGGTGCTGCCTGGCAACATGAAATTTGATTTTAGCGATAATAAAGCATTTATGAAAATGTGCTTATTTGTTTTGTACTATTCTTAGTCACCACCTCTTCACAGGTCATAGAGGCTGGTGGTGCCAGTGTAGGATGGGAGAGGTGAACAGGAGCCTGCTGCCGGTACTGAAGCATTCACGGCACAGGGCTGTACGAAGCAGACCGAGACAGAGGCCGCACAAAGCCAGCATTCTGTCATTTTCAGCTCCCTCTCTGCCTCCTTCCTTGCATGTGTGCAGAACATCAAAATCCAACGGCCCTTGCACTTCAGGCACAGTAACACACAGGCAATGTACCGTGCAAACGCTAGTAATCTGTACATGCGCTTTCTTGCACACAGTGGCCTATTGAGTGCCACACCCAACCACGCAAAGTCATTCATGCCCAGGCCTCTCTCATACAAATCATCACGTGTATCCTTTTACACTCCCATCACCATAGCAGCTAAAATTGTAGCCACAAAACAACCCAAAAGAAACAACGGAGGTGGTTGCGACTGCAATCGCATCCTGAATAACAACTGACCTCTCATCACCACCGTAGTGGCAGTGATGCTTTTATTATTTATTTATTTATTTATTTTATGCGTTTTTATAGCGTGCACTTTACCCGAAGGTGTCAGAGCGCTTCACAATAGGAACAGTAATGATACAAGAGGAGAAAAATACAAGTGAACAAATTACAAAAGCAAACGTTAAGTTACATGATGCAAAAGTGACTATTGTGAGCAAACAAGATACAAGAGGTAGCAAACAGTGCATTAGGAGAAAAAAGTGACATGTGTGCAAGTTACAACAGCATACAATTACAAGTAGAGGTATAATACTGCAATAAATGGCAGACACTCCAACACAAGAACAAACGTTTCGTAAGCAATGGTGGCACTTGTGCAAGTATCTAAAGCAAACAAAATGTAAGAGGTAGCAAACAGTGTGTTACAAGAGAAAAGTGACGTGTGCATGTTACAAAAGAGTACCAAACACAGGTAGAAGTTTAATAACGCAATAAATGGCAGACACTCAAACCACAAGAACACACTGGGAAGGCACTTCCATAGTCATGGAGAGTAGAGTTTTCTATAATGGAAGGTCTTCCTTCAGATAATAGAGAGGGTGTGAATTAAATGTGGAAGTGTCTTTGAAGGAGGAGAACTTTAAGGTCAGTTTTGAAGGCCTGGGGGGAGGTGGTGGTCCGGAGTTGAGGCGGAAGTGAGTTCCAGATTCTCACCTCGTTGCCTGAAAAGGACTGGGCCATCGATCTTTCCTTCTTGAAAGTGGGAGGTTCAAGCAGTAAATTTTCCGCATTACATGATGGTCTAGAGCCTCCAGAGAGTTTCCTCCATCCCTCATTTCTCCACACAAATCCCATCAACATCCATGGTGACTAACCGTCCCTACTTTTTACGGACTCTCCATAAGAATGCCTTTATACGAAGCCACGTCTATAATTTTCATTATTTTGGGTGACAGCCAGTAAGGCGGTGTGTTTCACCCTCTAATGGTTGCCCCAGACTTTTTGTAGCGAGCTACTATGATTGGCTTCAAAGCCAATCCCAGTGCTCGCTGCTCCACTGCAGGATTTATATGGGCCAATGAAAACAGCCTTGGTTACCCAGCCTTGGGTTGCTTTAGCTCCCGCAAATCACACTTTCAGTGTTATTCTAAATTGTTTACAGTGTCCAGCACTTTTGAAACTGCAACTCCGTTTGCAACCGGCCACCAAGTCAGCCATGGGCTTCATTACCCCCTTCAATCAACTTCTCCAAGGTAAGTGGAATAATTATGCTTTTCATGTTTTGAAGTTTTACATTTGCGTTTAGTTTCAGTAGAATGAAATGTATCTATGGTCACATTGTTTTCACTCTTCCTCTCTGTCTCCACATGTGTAGTCGTTCCTTCGCTCTTTCCATCTTTCTCTTTCCCTATATCTCTCTGCTGGTTCCCATTCCCAGTGCACTAGGTCTCGCATTTACGAGAATTTGTGTTATTGGCATTGTACATGATAATCCCTTTAATTTGAGTTTTGTTTCTTAAAACATAAATAAAAGGCATTGTCATTTACAATGCTTATAACTTAAACTCTTGCAGATGTGACGCCTATTGCATTGAAAATGCATGTTTATTAATTTATTATGTCCCCGAGTCTGGTAAAGGCTGCCAAAACATATTGTTCAGGTTGAAACCAACCAATCAGGATGGACTACTGCCTCCTAATTTGGTCAATCAGAGCACATTTGGACACCAACTGCCCAAATATACAATTATTTTTAACATTTCATTTCTCAAAAACTACTGATCAGATTTACACTAAATACCTAAAAAGCTAAATCTGCGGGCCAAGATCTAGCTTCATGCCAAATTTAGTGTAATGCTGTTCAGCAGTTTTTGTTACAGCACTGTTCAAAGAAATCTATGGAAAATACAAGGGGGGGAACCCCTGTTTTTCTAGGCCCTCACCTGATGGATCACCTCAAAACTTTCCAGAAAGGACCTGAAATGAGAGGCCTACTTGTTTTTTATAATGCCCCGGGTGTGCCAGATCCTGGGGAATAATAAGCTTCAGAATTAGGAGAGAGGGGGCACACTTGGCCCCACTTCCCCAGGTCAGTTATGACCCTGGAGACCACCACTCCCCAGTCATCCAAACTTAAGGGGAGGGGGCACGTGGCTGATTTCAGCCCCGGGGACCACTACACCCCCGGGGCCCAGCTATCCAAAACAGAGGGGAGGGGGGCAGATGCCCCCATCCTGGGCCAATTTCGGACCTGGGAACCCCATTAGCTGGGGCCCAGCCGTAATTGTAATGAGGGGAGCCATGCAGCCCACCTCCCTCCGATTTCGGATCTAAAGGGGGGCATCCACAGCACAGACACGAAGCAAAAATCATGAGGAAGGGGGACACGCAGCCCCCTCCCTAAGGTCAATTTCAGCCCCAGGGACCCCATCCTGGGGTTAGGCTGTAAAAGCAAAAGGGAATGGGGCAACATGCAACCCTCCCAGAACTATAAATAAGCCTGGGGACCCCGTACTCCATTGCCGGCTTGGCTATGCAGTGGGGGGCCCACACCCAGAGCATAGCAGTTTCCTTGCCCGCACTGGTCCGGACACGGAAACCTGTGTTTGCTCTCGCTTCGTGGGAGCAATTTTTATGCTCCTGCAAAGCGAGAACAAACACTACGTCTGTGCCCAGCAGGCAGGAGCATTAAAAAATACACCTGGCTGCTGGGAGCAGACTTTACAAGTGCTTCCCTGCCCGCTGTGAAGTGAGCAGAGAAACAGATGAAAAAATTGCTCTCACATGCAGGGAGCAGCATTTTTAGCTTCTCCCTGTGAGCGGGAGCAATGCTGGTTCATGCCGGAGGCGTGGTGCATCTGGGGCAGTGCCCTAAGGTAACTACAACTCGTACCCTGGCCATGCACTGCTAATTACCCCACATATTACATCACTTATGATAACTTCTATGTCATCATTGATGATATAATTTGCAGTAAAATTATTTATAAGAAAACTGCATGGTGGGCACGCAAGTTATAGTTACCCGAGGGAACGTGCTTTAGTTTCTTGAGATAACTCTAACCATTACTGCTGAATTTCTATGGTTTTGTGTATAAATTGTTAACCGAACTATACCGTCCCTGTAACCTTTGTTTTTTTAGCTAATTTCTCAGGTTTTTATTTCCTAACTAGAACGTCCCTGTAAACTTTGGTTTTTTTAGTGGATAAATATATAAATATATCAAAAAACCATAGGTTTCAGGCCTTATATAGTTAGGAATTAGCATTTAAAAAAAACGTTAAAATTCACTCAAAAAACTGTAAGTTTTAGTGGTGTTATAGTTAGCTGGACATTTCACTCATACAAAACCATTGAAATTGCTCCTATATAGTTAGTTGTACTAACTATATTTCGCGCACCAGCAATCCACTGCTGATGATGTCACATATTACATCATTCATGACATGGTCAGTGACATCACTGATGACATCTCAAATGACATCACTGATGACATAATCCAGTGAATGTGGTTTGCTTCGTTATTTAAATATGCATTATATATATAGCAATTTGCATTGAAGAATGAGTGGATATATAAAAATAAATATTTGGATGGTGGATTTAGTATCAGTGTAATTGACTGTTTACTTGACCAATTTATAGTGTCTCACTAAATATAGTGGATAGTGACTAAGCTGTTTGAATATCTGTATCACTTTGTCAGTCAGTTGTTGTGTAAACTGGTTCTCCAGTTGGATACTAGCTATGTGAAAGTCTATATTAGTTATTGATTAGTTAACTGAGTATTTTTATGGGAGAGTGAATGTGTGTGTGGTTCGGTGGGGGTGTGTGTGACTGCCCAAAGATGTGTGAATAGTTGATTCACTAGATATATGAAGTTAAAACTACATGTTCTAACAGTTGTTTGGGTGAGTGAATATCTTTATGGGTGTGGTGATGAGCAAATATATTTCTCAATGGTACATGTCCAATAAACTAGAAAAATAAAAGGCAGTGTATGTGTCAGTTGTATATAAATAAGTATACATAAGACTCAATGATTGTGTGAGTGACTGTATGGATAACTTTATACTTGTAATAATGATTTTATAATTCACTAAGTATGACTTACTATCTAAATGAATAGATGAAGTTGTGTTTGTATAAGTGTGTAGCTAAGTAAATATGTAAGTATGATCCATTGTTTGCATAAGTGAGTAGGATGACTTCATCTGTGAATAGGATGTGTGCTGGTGTGTAATGACGATTTAGGTGTATAAGTATTTTTAATAGTGTTCTATTGTTCATTGACAGCATGTATGAGTGAATCTACAGGTAAGTGATTAGATGTGTGTATACAGCTATGAATCACTGAGTGGGTTTTTACATAGTTGTATTGCTGTAACAATGTATTCAAATATGATACTTTGTATTTTACAAAGAGTGATGAACGATTTTACTAGTGTATGTAAAGGTGTATGTGATTGTCACGTGGATGATGTCATCAGTGATGTCATCAGTGATGTCATTTGAGATGTCATCAGTGATGTCACTGACCATGTCATGAATGATGTAATATGTGACATCATCAGCAGTGGATTGCGGGTGCGCGAAATATAGTTAGTACAACTAACTATATAGGAGCAATTTCAATGGTTTTGTATGAGTGAAATGTCCAGCTAACTATAACACCCCTAAAACTTATAGTTTTTTGAGTGAATTTTAAAGGTTTTTTAAATGCTAATTCTTAACTATATAAGGCCTGAAACCTATGGTTTTTTCAGTGAATTTCAAAGGTTTTTTAAATGCTAATTCCTAACTATATAAGGCCTGAAACCTATGGTTTTTTCAGTGAATTTGCAAGGTTTTTTAAATGTTAATTCCTAACTATATAAGGCCTGAAACCTATGTTTTTTTCAGTGAATTTCAAAGTTTTTTTTAATGCTAATTCCTAACTATATAAAACCTGAAAGCCCACCAGGAATCTCCAGTATGCGCCAGGGGACTGCATTGCAGAGAGGTGTAATGAAGCCACACCCCTTTTTACACCTCTCTGCAACGCAGCCCCCGTGCATGCTTGAAGAGGGGGAACTAATTCCCCTTGCATACTGGGGGCCCCTGGGGGCCAACTAGCCCACCTAGAACCTCCAGTATGCGCCAGGGGGCTGCATTGCAGAGGTGTATTGAGGCTATGCCCCTTGTTACACCTCTCTGCAACGCAGCCCCCTACCGCGTTTGCAGAGGGGGAACTAATTTCCCTTGCATACTGGGGGCCAACTAGCCCACCAGGAGCCTCCTGTATGCGCCAGGGGGCTGCATTGCAGAGAGGTGTAATGAGGCCACACCCTTTTTTACACCTCTGTGCAACGCAGCCCCCGTGCATGTTTGAAGAGGGGGACTAATTCCCCTTGCATTCTAGGGGTCCATGGGGGCCAACTAGCCCACCTGGAACCTCCAGTATGCGCCAGGGGGCTGCATTGCACAGATGTGTAATGAGGCTATGCCCCTTTTTACACCTCTCTGGAACGCAGGCCACTGGCGCGTTTGCAGAGGGGGGACTAATTCCCCTTGCATACTGGGGGTCCCTGGGTCATATCTGCCCAAACGCCGATATTCCGAACAATTGAAAATGACTTTTCTTGAGAAACATTTGGATTTGGATTATCATGTCCTATTCTTTGGAAGTTTTAAAAGACTGACTTTGAGGATGCTATAAATTACTCAAGTCTGCCCGAATTGTGTGGGTAAAATTGATACCTAGTCACTTTGAATAGGAATGTACTTATGTCTCGTCTAACATTTGGAAGAAATATCTAGTTATATGACAACAGGATACCGACATAACTTGAAGGAAATAAGAACGCCCTGAAGAAGTTCTGTTGTACAGAACGAAACGTGTCGGCTGGCTGTGGTACATAAACTTAAGGAAAATAAAAACATTTGAATATACACCAAGATTCAGCGCTTCAATAAGGACTCTAAGTGATATGATTTGATTGGACTTATTGTGCAAGTGGTGCTGTGCCAAACTTTGGAATATTCTCCACTATTCTCTACTACTTACTCTCTACTACTCCACTACTCTCTAATACTCACTCTCTACTACTCATTCTCTACTACTCGACTACTCTCTACCACTCTCTCTCTACTACTCACTCCCTACTACTCACTATCTACTACTCTCTACTACTCACTCTCTACTACTCTCTACTCTACTACTCACTCTCTACTACTCTCTCTCTACTACTCACTCTTTACTACCCACTCTTTACTACTCACTCTCTACTACTCACTCTCTACTTCTCACTCTCTAATACTCACTCTCTACTACTCTCTCTACTACTCTCTACTACTCACTCTCTACTACTCACTCTACTACTCACTCTCTACTACTCTCTACTACTCACTCTCTACTACTCTCTCTCTACTACTCTCTACTACTCACTATACTAGTCACTCTACTACTCTCTACTATTCTCTCTCTCTGCTACTCACTCTCTACTACTCTCTACTACTCACTCTCTACTACTCAATCTCTACTACTCTCTACTACTCACTCTTTACTACTCTCTACTACTCACTCTCTACTGCTCTCTACTACTCACTCTACTACTTACTCTCTACTACTCTCTACCACTCACTCTCTACTACTCTCACTCTACTACTCTCTACTACTCACTCTCTACTCTCTATTACTCACTCTCTACTCTCTACCTCTCTACCTCTCTCTACTTCTCTCTCTACTAGTCTCTACCTCTCTATCTCTACCTCTCTACCTCTACCTATCTACCTCTACACATCTACCTCTCTACCTCTCTACACGCACACATATACATATATATATATATGCATATGGATCGATCACATTTTCCGTTTCTTACTTCTATATTGGATGGTAGTGAAAATCAGCAGAGGCAGCATGTATGCTACCTTCGTCGACCTCAAATAGGCATTTGATTTGGTTTCCCATAAGTAGTTATGGTCAGTCCTCCTTGAATTGGGCATGACGTTAGATCCGCTTTCTCTGGTAATTTATATGCATCACGGTTCTTTTGCCCAGGTTTGTTGGGGTGGGCTGGGTAAACTTACCTATCAGCTACCTATAGACAAAAGTGTTTGCCAAAGCTGTGTTTTGACCCCTACTCTGTTCTCATTGTTCCTAAATGACACTGTTCATTTTCTCTCTTGCTCTCCTTCCGACGCCCTTACTCTGGCCAGGACGAAAAACCCCATATTGTTGTTTGCAGGGGATACTTTGCTGATCTCGGAAACACCACGATGTCTGCAACGTGACCTTCACCATTTCAAGGAGTTCTGCAGAGTGCAAGGTCTTGAGATCAATGCCATCAAGACGAAATATATGTCTTACAAACAACATAGATCTTACAAGGGAAGAATAATTTTGGGGGACAAGCCACTTGAGGGCAGATGTATTTAATTATCTAGGTGTCTCCTTGTGTTCGACCGTGTCCTGCAAGCACAAGTGGATGCCATGGTTCCTAGGCACAGACAGATTATCTGAGTTATAGTGAAGGAACACAATTGCTCTTTTTCTGAATCAATCGGTCCAACTTTAAAAATCAATGATGCTAGAGTGTTGGGGTCAGTTCCATATGCTTCAGAACTTGGGGAGTTCCCCAACATTTCCTTTATAACCCTCTCACAGAACAAGTTTCTGAAAAAGTGCAACTCACCTTCCCCCACCTCTGATACTTGATCTGGGCAGAAAAGGGTTAGTTAATAAAGTCAAACTACACCCGTTAGTATACTGGAGAAGGGCTTGGTCCACACCTGAACTTGCTCACTAAGCTTTGGCTCAACTGGATGTTATAGATGCTGAAAGGCTTCACAAAATCAAGTGGCTACAGCAAATTAAAAGCTTTCAACTAAATATGGGCACGAGGGAACTTTGGGGAATCTCATCCGGCAAACCTATCCCCTCATCAGAAATCTCATTACTGGCGAGAGGTGGAGAGCCATGGTCAGGAAGGTTCCTAGGGCCTTATTTATGAAGGCCTTGCGCCACCGGTGCGTCACTTTTAACATGGAAAAAAGTGACGCACAGGTGGCGCGAGGCCTTCATAAATAAGGCCCCTAGATTTCAAACGTCACTCCTTACTGAAATCCGACTGGGACATTATCACTGTGCCTCTTAAAAGAAATCTCTATTTTCACTTCAGGGTTGGCACTTCACCTTTGAAATCTTTTACCAACAAATGGGACTCAGGTGAATACAATTCTTTATAACTAAATATATTGTAGCCCTACTCTAATCTAATGTATCATATAGATGCCTTACGTCAACACTGTGGAGCATTATTTGAGGACATTGGAAAATGGATAGTGCCCGGATTTTTAATCTAACCTACTTGTATGCTGCGATGCTTTGGCTCTCATATGAGAAAAAATAGTATGTAATTTATGTAATGCTTGAAAAAAATGTAATACTTCATATGCCGAATGTAACTATGTAAAATACTTTTATGACATGAATTGTCGAAGTAAAACGTATTGAATTGCTACTAGAATATAACATACTACTAATGATAATAATATTAAAATACACATTAAAAATAACATGCAGGCAATGGTATTAAGAAGGTGGACCTGACAGATGGTGTAAATGGGAATCATGAATGTTATGGGACCAATCTAAGGTTTTAAGAACAACATATCTCCTTGAATGTCATCGCATTTATTTGCCCTACTGCAAGTTGCACCCATGGAGAAATAAACTGCAAACCATAAAGGACATGATTACACTCGTGTGATAAGCGCCTCAGAAATGGAAGTTCATTGCGATCAGACTGTTGGTTTCACTCGATTACAGTTTTCAACATCAGGAGTTAATAGACATTGTATAGTTTTCACAAATCTTGTAATTTGTTTTAAAACACACAAATGTATAAAGTTCTCATGTTAAAATGTATTATTTTTGCTTCAGCACAGTGATTTATAACTACAGGGTGGGCGGGGTTAGTTGAATCGCTCGAGGCAGCAAAGGAAAAAGGAAAATGGAAAATACTGGATGACACTTTCGTGACATCACGTAGAGGTGTATTGTGGGCTACATAGTCATTAGCTTGAATAAGACTAGTGTAGGGTGGCTGTGATAGGTGTAATTTAAAACTTGAGGGAGTGTCTAAGTTGCGCAGGTTAATTTAGAGGCAGTTTGCATTGCCTCGCCTCATAAAGGGAACCATTAGGAACAGATAGATATGAATAGAGGATGCGAAGGTATGAGCTAATTGAGGTATGTTTTGAGGGTTTAAGATCAGGCAAAAGATTAGAAAATTTTAGGGCGGGAGAATTGGTGATTTACTGAAGGATTTGTAGTGAATGTTAGGGTTAACATCTTAATATGAAGGGCAGGAGGTTAAAATGATGGTTCTTTTTAAATGAGATAGCGGTAGCACAGCGCACCGCGTTTAGAGGGAAAGTGCTGAACAAGGATGATTCTGAGAATATAATATTGCAGTTTGTGTAAAATAATATGTAATGTCGAATATAGCGGTTTAAGGCCACTTTTTAATGGCAATGTTTTTTTCATTTGTAGTGAACCCCTGAGGAAGGGCTAATGATTATAGCCCGAAATGCATTGGGTAACAGCAATTTCGCAACTGAGGATGTTTTGTTTTATGGCGTGTCCAGACAAAGGCTCGGGTGGGCATATCTGGGCATGAGAAACTGTTGAAATATACATATCGCACGAGTGATTTGAACAACAAAAATAAATAAGATGACAATAAATCTCTGGATTATAAGGAACAATTATTATTGAAACTCGACAACTATTGATAACATTTGATGATTATCGCAAATAATGCTGTGCACCTGGATATGGAGGGAAACTCCCCTCCATCCCCATAGAAGTTCTACTAGATATAGGCACGAGGGTACTTTGGGGAAACCCATCCTGCAAACCTATCCCCTCATCAGAAATCTCATTACTGGCTATGGATCTGGCAATGCGAAGCGAGAGGTGGAGAGCCATGGACAGGAAGGTTCCTAGATTTCAAACGTCGCTCCTTACTGAAATCCTACTGGGACATTATCACGGTGCCTCTTAAAAGAAATCTCTATTTTCACTTCAGAGTTGGCACTTCGCCTTTGAAATCTTTGACCAACAAAGGGGACACAGGTGAATACAATTCTTTATAACTGAACATATTTTAGCCCTACTCTAATCTAATGTATCATAGAGATGCCTTACATCAACACTATGAAGCATTATTTGAGGACATTGGAAAATGGATGGTGCCCGGATTTTGAATCTAACCTACTTGTATGCTGCGATGCTTTGGCTCTCATATGAGAAAAAATAGTATGTAATTTATGTAATGCTTTAAAAAAGTAATACTTCATATGCCGAATGTAACTATGTAAAATACTTTTATGACATGAATTGTCGAAGTAAAACTTATTGAATTGCTACTAGAATATAACATACTACTAATGATAATAATATTAAAATATACATTAAAAATAACATACAGGCAATGGTATTAAGAAGGTGGACCTGACAGGTGGTGTAAATGGGAATCATGAATGTTCTGGGACCAACCTAAGGTTTTAAGAACATATGTCCTTGAATGTCATCGCAGGCAATGATAGATCAATAAGTCAGTTGTTTAGTTACTGTATTAAATCAATACTCAGCAGTTGTACTAATACTAACGTGTGAAAAGCATCCTCAGGAGCTGTTGGCACTCTGTCGGACTCATCACTAAGCAGGGACATCTTTGTGGTTTATCTGATTGAATTGTTCAGTTCACTTTGGCTTGGTAAAGGAACTGCCCCGAGAGAATACAAGTGTTCTTTTATGAAAGAAGGGCCTGAAACAACATATATATTTCACGGTGGGGTGGAATATGTTTCAACCTTTATAATCATTATTTTGCTTACGCTAATGTGACCGAATGGCCACATTTCTCTTTGGATGTTTTTATGCATTATATGTATTTAATATCTTGCATGTTTTTATTGCTTTCATGATTTTATTATATTTTTAGTGATCAAATAAAGCTATGGTGAATATTTTCCTAGAACAAATATTCATGACATTTAGAATAATAGATAAAAACTACCATAATATGTTCTTGTTGATTGTCCTGATGCCTTCAATTACTTCATTTTGTGAGTAAGAGGAGCGCAAGGTTGTCATGGTATGCAGATTTGTAGAGCGCACTATCACCCAGCAGGGTAGCCAGGCGCGGAGTAGTTGTGAGTCTAGGCATCCCTTGGGCCTAGTGGGACTACTCGAAGAGCCGGTTCTTCAGCTTCTTGCAGAATTCAAGAACGGAGGAGGAGGTCTTTCTGTGTAGCAGCAGTTTGATCCAAGTTTTAGGATCTATGTACGAGACATTTCGACCGCTGAATCTGGTTTTCACTATGCCTGAGATTTGTGCAAGTAGGATTCTGGATGAGTAGAGGTGTCTGGAAGGTTTGTGAAAGCAGATGTGATTGTTGAGGTATTCTGGACCAGTCTTATGTAGAGCCTTGAAAGTATGGGTGAGACGTCGGAATTGTGTTTGCCATCAGCGCGGGAGTAACTAGTTCACTTTTTACTTCACTAATTAAAAGGAGCCACAATAAGTATATTGATGTTCAAACTGTCAGTGTGAGTTGTTGCATCTGATATTTAATAGATGCAACAGAATCTGCCTTAGCCCACAACTGAAAGTTTACCAATTTTATGAATAGCGACAGTAACAAGAATAGATGTAGGATTTGGTATGTTAGTTGGGGATCAGGAAGGATATTATTCACACGCTTACTGTAATTATAAATTGCATGTGAAGCATAAAACAGTGTACATAACAATAGGTGTAGCAGTTGTAACAATACACATTTTGTAATAATCAATGAACTAACAGGGCTAATTATCTTCAATTGATCCACATGACTAAGTTATACATTATTTGTTTAATGGCGCCGATTTCACATGGGCTTGCATAAGGTGCTGGAGAGACAATGGGCCAGATGTATCAAGCATTTTCCCATTCGCAAATGGACCCATTCACAGAATTAGCCCGTTTTGCAAACGGGAAAAAGCCTTTTGGGATGTATCATCCCAAAAGTCAAGTGCAAAAAAGGGAATCACAATCTTTGAGATTATTTATTTTGCGCATGCATTTAGAGAATCGCAATTTGCGATTCTCTAAATGCAATGTAGGAAGCGCTTTTTAAATTGCGCTCCTGCTTTAAGCTATCACAATTTACCATCAACTTCAAGTTGGTGATAAATTGCAAATCCTTAGAAAAATGTACAATTTAGCATTTTTCTTAGGGCATGTATGTGCACCAGATGTGCATACACGCATATTTCAGTGGTGCAACAGGGTGTCCTTTTGGCACCCTTGACATTGCATGCGCAATTTGCGAGTACCTATTGGGTACTCACAAATTGTGCATGCAAATCCAATTCATTCCTATGGGCCTCTAGGCAAATTGCGAGTCACAATTAAGGAATATGTAGAATTAGCAAAAATTATGCCACAACCTATATACATTGCATTTTGCAATTCGATAATAGCGAATCTGTAAAATTCGCAATTATAGAATCGCAATATGCAATCTTGATACATCCGGCCCAATATCTTTGAAATTAGGATGAAAGCTGTGGTAGCTGGCCCGTCTCTGGTAGTCCTCAGTCTGGTTGTTGACTTTAGGCTTGTACAAGACGAGCTCTTGCAGATTACAGTGAGGTTCACACAGATAGATGTGAAATGTGGAGCTTTGCAATGATTTGAACTAGAGTTAGACGACCTGACCAGTAATATCCACTTACCATCTGACTAATAATCACACTTATAATTTGCAAGTACTCGAGAGGTGGATTCCGAGAATAGTATTCCTTTTGAGTGGCGTTGTTAGGGCTGTGAGGACGGAACTAGCGACTTGTGGGAAATATTCCACGTTGTGCATCCCTGAGGATTCTTGGGTTGCTGGCAGCTCAACAAGAGGAATGTCTCAATAGTATTGATCTGGCGACTATCTAGTGTCCGAGCAGAATGAACAGACCTGTCCACATGGTGAGATTTATGACAGTCAAAAGGAACCTTTTGATTCTTCTGTCATCCGGGAGTGGTGGGTGTTTGTAATGGGATGTATTGTCTGCAACACAAACAATACAGTTATTAAATTAAGAATGTAATATTCCAGGCCAGATTAAAATGTTGCAAGAGAAAAATGAATGAACACAAATAATGCTCCTGGAGCTCACTTTTGGGATTCAAAATGTACAAAAGTCTATAAAAATAACCCCTGATTTGGGGTTAACACCTACAGACATCTTATGGAAGTAAAGCGCTTTTCCACTTCTGCGGGGGAGTGTTGTTCAGTTTGAACTGTAATCCTGAAGGGATATTCAACCTAGGTGTGGGTGGCAGAGAGTAGCAAGGAGCAAGGTGGCATACAGGTGCTTGCAGGTCAGCTCAAAGGTGCCAAACAACATGTTTAAAAAAGTAGCTGCATCTCTGTGAAAGGAGTGGAATCGGCTATTGGCCCTGTGGACTGAACGCCCATTTGATTGATGTTCAAGACGTGGGTGGGAACGAGCACCATTCAGTATGGCCGCTGCATCACAGATGGAAAGTCCATCATTCAAAACTGTTGCTGGTGCCTGGCAGCTCATTGGCAAAGAAGCAAAGCTGTTGGCTTGGCTCGAAGCTGGCACAGTAGGAGGTGGATCATGGCTCAACTTGCATGTTGTCACTGGTCTAAAGTGGGTAAGTCATTTTAACATAATTCTCCTCTTCAGTAGAGTTCCAGGAGTTGCCAAACCTAGAGCCCTTTCGGGGGTATTCTGTGATCATCTGTACTCCTCTGGTTACAAACCCTTGAAACATCTCATCTCGCAGCTTCTTGAAGCAATTTCATCCAACCGACAGCGTTTGCAACATAATCTGGTCAAATAATCCTGTGAATCCGAATCAAGCCCTGAAGGTAAAGATTCAAGGCACAGGGGGAGAGACCCTTTTCAAAGTTCCTCTCGGTGCAACAACCTCCTTTTGACTCTAGCAGGGACTCTTCCCTCTTCTGGGTCCAAACTAGTCATAAAATGCCAGTGGGCCAAGTAGGAGCTTGTAAAAGGAGAACTAGAGTACACCGGTGAGTAACTCTAAATCAATCTGTAAAGAGTTAAAACACGTCCAAGCGTTTCAGAGATGCAACTGTTTTGTTTAATGGCATCAAAATATTAGCATTTGTTTTTAGAAGGGGCGTGGTATGTAGAGCAAAAGGATGTCCGGGCTATGCATCTATAAGCTAGCTGAAAGAGACAAACAATGGTGTCTTAACTGATCCTAGGGCAAATTAGTGCCCTGGCCACATCATGGCATGCCCGCAGCTGTGCAGATGCACTGAGAAGACAAAAGTATACAGAGCTCTCTTCAAAAGAAACTGCAGAAAGAGGTCCAGTAAATGTATTTCTTAACTGCTTAACTGTGGCGGCAATTCCGACACAGTGCGGCAGTTTAGCGGAGTGGGCGGGGCCGTGTCGGCCAACAGACATGCGCAGCACTACCGAGGTAGTGCTCGCAACAGCTGTTGGCCGACAAACGCAGCGAATGGGTTAAGAGAGCAGTACCAGAACATCTCCAGCATTGAAGGAAGCAGGCCACCAATACATGTAATCATACAATATCTGGATGAGGTGCCACAAATGAGGGATCTTCTTGTGTGCAGACAGAATGAGTGTCACCATAGAAATAATTCTCCCATCCATATAGGGCAATGGAAATGGTTTCCCTCCATGTTGATGCCTTCAAGGGGCGGTTGTGTTTTATACACGACATGAAAAAGTACAATTTCTAGGCTTTATTTGTTTCTAAGGACAGAAATGAAAACATTACGCTTTACAACAGAAAGGCTTACAAAACAAAGGAGGAACACAGGGAAGAGCATATTACATAACACAGAAACCCTAGTTAAACGACCTTCATCGTGTTAGACTGGATAATGTATCCTGCTCAGCTTCTGGCATTATGCAGAAAAACCAGGGTAAAGGGTGATGAGTGGGATATTTTTTACAGTGGAAACAATCCCCATGTTCAGGGTCTGTGCTATACAAAGTCAGTAACATTTTTCAGAGTATGTGGGAGGAGTCAGATTTATAGGACGGTCACTCCAAGCCACACCACAGAAGCCAAGATGTTCGGAATACTGTCTGGTTACCAAATGTAGAGTTTTACAGCCTTCCAGTGAATGTCTCAGTTCTTGTGAGCTTCCTGAGCTTTTCATTTTATTTTTAACTGAACATGAGTGACAAGACTTTGCCTCAGAGACACATTTTAATTTTATTTCGGCACATTACAGAGTTCTGTAACTGAGGGTGAACAGGCCCTGGTAATTAACTCCTTATACTTAGCAGGCTGCAGCGCTAACACTGCTTTGAGAAGGGACTGGAGCAGGCAAACGCAGACAACCAATAAGTTGTCCGCCTTGATTAGGTAGATCACTTTGCCTGAACCAATGAAAGCGAACATTTATGGATGTGTGGACTTCATCACCTGAGGATTCAAGAACAAAATAAATTGATGTATTTCAGGTGTTTTTGGCAGGTTCAGGTGATATAAGAAGCAGCTTAGGGCCATATGTACAGATTTGAGGGATAGCGATTTCCTAATTGCAATTCTCTGTGAATCACAATTAGGAAATCGCTATCCCAAATGTATGAAATTCTTTCAGTTTTATTCAGTGATTCCTAGGTTGTTGCAAATCTCCCTACCGCATGAATATTCATGAGGTAAGTCGCAGTTTGAGACCCACTGGGAATACCAGCCATCATAGATCACCATGTCTGTGATTGCTTATGAATGAAACAACTTTTTTTTAAATTAAATACAGCCCATTTTCTTTAAAGGAACACAGGATGCATTTAAAAAAAAAAAACGAAGTTTAATTGATTTTTTTTTAGATTAGGCAGTGGTCCCCATAGGACCTCTCCCTGCTGTTAAAATATATTATTTTTTTTATTCTCAAAGGGGAAGGGGTCCCATTGCGAATGGGTTAACACCTCCTTAAAGGAGTCAGTAAAACTTGAAAATGATGCACCTGTAATTTGGTCGCAAAACATTCATACATCCCATTCAGATTCAGTATTTGGGCGGGACGTCCTAAACACGCCTCTTTCAAATACTGAATCGCAAAGACAAATTGAAATTCGGAAATGTGCTACCGAATCACAACTTGAGTTTTGTACATGTGTAAAAGTATGTTTTGTACATGTGTAAAAGTATGTTTTGTACATGTGTAAAAGTATGTTTTGTACATATGTAAAAGTATGTTTTGTACATATGTAAAAGTATGTTTTGTACATATGTAAATGTATGTTTTGTACATATGTAAAAGTATGTTTTGGGGCCAGAAACGGCCAGACTGCAAAAATGGTTTCTACATACGGCCCTTAGCTTCCAGTGAGTTAAGCTTCGACAACTGTCAGTCAGCCTGGCCTCAGTCTCACTCACGGATCAGTTGATGAATGCTGATAATTGATGTCAGTGCTGGATGTTGTTGACTGATGTCAGCTCTGGTTGTTGGAAGATGTTAACTTATTGTGAGTTCAGGATGTTGGGGTCTAATGTCAGTTCTGGGTTTTAGTAACAGATGTCAGTTCGGTTTGTTGGTGCTGGATGACCCCCCCCTCACCCCCAGCCCCAACCCCGAGGCAAAGTTGCATCTATCGCGAAAAACGAAGGACCATTTTTATTCTGCACTATGAAACATTAGGATCAGTGTTGCAGTAGCTATTTCAAATACCTGCACTTCTTAATTTGTGCACAGGGGCAATATTACCATATTTCAGATGTTTGCGTTACTTCATCTTTATAGATAGACTATTAATGTTTTCTTCTGATTCAGGTCTCTGAATAGGCTTTCATTTTACACACAGCAGGAGTCATAACAAAAGATTCCATGAGGAAGGATACGTTAGTGAAATGTTCTACATTACTAATCTTTACACTATTGACAAATACTATCAATATCATCTGTGCAAAAATAGATACTTTCGTAGAATTGATTGTGTTTTCACTTTCACAGGCAATATCTTGAAGTGGTTTTAATAGGCCATACTGGGGAACAATTGGTCACAATCGATTACACTTGGTCACAATGGTTTGTGATTTTTAATTTGTTGTCCCTAAAGGCATATTCCAACATTTGACACTCTTCAAAAAATCTCCATGCATTGTTGTCTGGTACATATTATACAATTCCCACGCTAGAGTCCATGCACAACCTGCCACATTAATATACTGTTCACCAGAGTCAGGACGTTTCAATAACTATCAGCTTAAATCATTTCACTGGTTTCAATTTGTTTTACTAGTATGACAACGTGCCAAGGCTAGAGTCTCTTTGGCTTTTTGAATATTAGCACATTTAAATTACCCTGTTGGCTTTCATTCATTAGCTTGTTGTAGGAATTTAGAGAAGAGCATTTCAGTTAACTGCTTCGACTTTTTTGCTCATCACAATTTTCTTTTTTATATATGTAATCGCCTTGATATTTTCCATGAGCAAACTCACAGGAGGGAGCAGCTCTCTTACTACTGCAACTTATTTTATGTCAATCTGCTGAACGTTTGGCAAGGGAATGTTTATAAAACAGTGTGAGTGTGTTGGTGGTGGGATGTGTGTTGGGGGTGGGATGTGTGTGGGTGAAGGGGTGTGATTAGGGGTGAATGGGGTGTGTGGTGAGAGTGCATTGGGACTGGAGTGCGTTGGGGATGCGAGTGCGTTGGGGGATTTTGTAATTTAAAAAAAGCCCTTACAAGTTCCACCTTAAACAGTTTGCAACTAAGCTAGATTTGCGCTCACCCATTAAGTCAGATTACCATTCTCACTTTAGCTTTTCAAAGACATTATTTCTCATGCAAACCGGATATTGTCTCCCTCATACACCTAGGCAGACTGAGTTACTCATACATTCAAACACTGTTATGACTAGCCGCTTGGTTTTGCAGCGCACTGCTAACTGTTTTTGGGCAATTCCATGCTATCTCATCAGTAAGACTGATTTCACTGCACTTGTAGGAGTTCAGTTCAGGTTAATGTCCATATGTTGTACTTTCTTGTAGTTTACATGGAATTATGTGAATGAACATCATTCCTGAGCGGAAGCGTGCCTAGCGTGCGTTCGCTCATGGTGAGTCAGGCTAATTTTGTGGTTGAATCCTTTCTGACATTCACTGCACCAGTAGGGTTTTTCCCCAGTGTGAGTTCTCTCATGCTGGGTCAGATGTATTTTCTGACTGAAGCTTTTTTGACATTCTTCACACTGATAGGGCTTTTCTCCTGTGTGGGTTCTCTCATGATGTACGAGATGGATTTTCTGACTGAAGCTTTTTTCACATTCTGTGCACTTATAGGGTTTTTCTACGGTGTGTGTCTTTTCATGCTGAGTTAGACTACATCTCTTAGTAAAACATTTTTCACATTCATTGCACTGATATGGCTTTTCTCCGGTGTGAATTTTTTCATGCTTAGCAAGAGTACTTTTATCATGGAAGCTTTTCTGGCATTCAGTGCACTGATATGGTTTATGTCCCAAGTGTGATCTTTCATGTAATGTGAGACTGATTTTATGACGGTAGGTTTTACCACATTCAGAACACAAATACAGTTTTTCTCCTGCATGTGCACCTTCATGCTGAATTAAACTCGCTTTTTTGCTGAAACTTTTTGGACATTCAGTGCACTGATATATTTTTTGTCCCAAATGTGTTCTTTCATGTCGTGTCAGATAGTGTTTCTGACTAAATCTTTTCTCACAATCAGAGCACTGATAAGGCTTTTGTTCAGAGTGCGATTTCATATGCCGAGTCAAGTAGGATTGTTGAGTAAAGGTTTTCTCACATTCGGAACATTGATAAGGTATCTCTCCTGTGCACCTCTTTTTCTGTACTGTCCTGTTCAAATTACAAGCTAGGTTTGTCTCTTGTGAAGTGCATGGGTACACTACTTCTGCAATCTGCACAGTCTTATAAATAATGTACACTGTTTTTTTATTCAAATTGTGCTGTTGTTCTGGCTCTTGCTTTACAGTCACAAAACCCTCCATCTCCTTGATCATGTGTGTCCTTGCTGCCCCCAACTTAAGGGTTCATTGACATAAGAAATTAGAGAGTATCCAGAAACTGCATTTACAATCAGTCAGCGACTCTGCTCTGTATTGTCGTTACTTCCTGGCCAAATCCAGCTTTTAGAAATTGGTTTCTTCTAAAATCTCTGGAACATCTCTCTCTTTGTAGTCTATTTGCTGCAAATGACAGAATCCTTAAGTTTTGTTCCTGTCCACACTTGAAGCCACCTGCAGTATAAAAAAAAAAGAATTAAAGTGAAATATCTTTCAAGGTGTAAACTAATTTTAACAAAATTATTTAACAGTGACTGACAGCATTCTGGAAGTAATGCATGTACTTTTCTGATGAGATAGAGTTGGTAGTGTTTTGAGGCAAGGATAAATGAAACCAACATAAAATAAAGCAGATTGATATGTTAACAATAAGTGTGCACTCACTCATATCAGTAACATAAAATGATAAATCTATTTACATTTTGTATAGACCGTAAAAGAATTAAAAACAAATTGTTTTGACATGTCGAATGATATCAAAATGAATAAACTAAATTTGAAACTTGCATAATCTTGTAAAAGGCAGACACAGGAAGATGGCTGAATGAAAGCCTTGAACGATTGTGCTGCCGGGCACCCAGCCTAATCCTACAGAATCCAGTACTCTCCAAAGGAGTTAGAGGTCAGACCCCTTGAGGAGGTCCCACGCATAGAGCCCTCCAGGTGGTAGAGGGGGCTCGGACTGACGTCCTACCATGATCGAGCGCACAGATGCCAAGGTGAGTGCCATACAGTGGCAGCCCGACAATTGCAAATTGAGCTCGGCAGACCAAGGGAGCCGCAGACTCCACTTCCCGAGCCCCACGAAACCATGATGGGAAGCGCATAGACGCCTGCAGAGGCTTGGCTGAGATGTACTGGCACAGCCGGGCACAATGGGGCTGAATGGCTTCCTAGAAATAAACTGATCGCTGGGGCACGCAATGCTGGTTGGAGCCTAGAAGCCTGGAGGATGGTTGCCACAATGACAGCGGTTAGATAATGGAGATGAGGTCAGCACAGTCCCCAGGCGGTAACTGCCCCTGCCCTTCCTGCGTTGCGGACTGCTGATGCAGAGAGCGTATACAGTTGCAGGATGCCTGCCTGAGAAGGCATAGAGGGCCGGGCCTGTGAAGTGCATACAAGTTGACATACAGGTGCCACCTGTGCAACCCCTCCTCCCTCCCCATTGACGTGATCATATAGTTGGGACTGCGACCCGGTAACACTGAGCTTCCAACTGATAAGAGGTTGCTGAGAAGGGATCTTCCAGCTACTAACCTTTGAGACGTGGGCAGTGGTGGATGAGAGGGAGGCTTGAGGGCTAGGTCCTTGCTCATGCCTCGGGGGACATTGCCTGCTTCTCCTTCATGTTCTTGTTCTGGAGGTAATAAGTGGCAGACAGACCTGAAGAAGACAGTCTGACCTGCAGTGGGCTGGGCCGCTGTTTTGAGAGGGTACCCAGCGGATAGAAGAGCACCTGCTGAGACATAGAATTTGAAGGAGCGGGATAGGCCCCTGTGGCAATGACTATTCTGTGTAGTTATGGGCCGAGATAGATCTTCTAGAACAGGCCAATAACAAAAAATTTACAGATATACAGAGCTGGGAGGAGGCCCTGCATGGAACTCGTAGAGCAGACAAGGCCTATTTCCACGGGCGGATGAAATGTCCACTCCCCAGATACTGATGGCTATTACCCCACTGAAACAGATGCTAGAAGAATAAATGGATTCCATATTCATTGATAGTAATATTTGGATCGCCATATGGTGAGGGAGCGACTGCTGCAGACAGAACTAAATGTGGTTGAGCTCACTGCAAAACTGGCTCCTAATCCTCGCCCAGGTTAAACTTCCATCATTAGCAATTTAGGGGTCCTGAGTTCCAATCGTTACCCTTCTTCCTCCCCATCCTCGCCCAAGGTGGAACCCAACCCATCCATCAGACCCCCCAACCATTGGGTCTTTACTGCCCCTCAACACAAGAAGCCCATTGAGGACCACCCTTTCACCTATGGAGGGAACTGGCCTTCTCCTGCTACTCACATATCATCACCCTATGCTCACCCCCATAACAATAAATAACAGCACTCTAGATAACTAAGCCTACTAAACGCCCCTCCTCTCATCACTCCTACCTCAAGGAGCATCCCACTCACCCGCTGTGCTTCCCAACACCTGGCACTCAACTCCCCTATAGCACAAAAGACACATGGAGGAAAACTGTAGAACACCACTTCCCTCTACTCTTCATACCCCCTCCATGTCACCAACCACCAGCCCCAACCTCCAAAAAACCTCCACTTATACTTTCACCCGGGACTATGTGGAACCTACATTACCTACCTCTGTTCCTTTTACGAGGATACATCACTCCCTTCCTATCACCAGACCAACTAACCACTCCTTATACCCCCGCACCCCCCCTTGAGGTTGAACTGAAAGACATCAAGCAGACATCAAGCAGGGTCTTCTGAACCTACTACACTTTTCTTCAATGATGGAGGAGCGCTGGAACCTCTACATGTCCTTCAAGAATAATCAAGCATGCCTCCCCACTACGGCTAAACTCTGCCAAAGTCAAGACTCATTTTGGAAAACGAGACAAATTTTACCTGGAAATCTAGGCCTCGTTAACCATCACGCCAGGCCACATAGGATCACTGACCCTATGTCTGATGCGGACATTCACTCCTTTCTACTTCATTACAATACCGCCCATAATAAACCTTCTCTCCCACCATCTAAGATCCAGACTATTTCCTTCAACTCATTTAGAGAATCCAGTGTCAATCTCAGAACATTGCTGTTGGGAGTCTCCTAAATATCTGATATGGAGACTCCAGAGAATACAGTTGATGGCGGCCAAGTTGGCACTAATGAGACCACGCCAGGCCTTGGCCGAGCTCCACTGGCTCTCAGTTATGCAGAGGGTACAGTTCAAGCCAATGTGCACAGTCTCTAAGGCTCTGTATGGCATTGGGCCCAAGCCATTACCGAGCAGGTTTGAATGGTATGTCCCCCCACGTAACCTTCGCTCCTCCTCAACTAAACTGGTGAGAGTATCCAGGTTTAGAAGAGTTAGATATGGAAGAAGAGCTTTTAGTATTACAGCAGCTTCGGCTTGGAACAAACTCCCAGCCGCACTTAGACAGATGGGTAATCTGCTGCAGTCCAGAAAGAAGTTAAAAATCTGGCTCTTTCCTAGGGCGTAAGTATGTGGCCATGACTTTCTTATCCTTTTTGACCCTGTACACGCTATTACACTCAAGGTTAATTGATCTCACGTGTTCAAGCGCCAGGATACTGTAGGGTCACAGTGCGCTCTATAAATGCGGAATACAATACATTCAATACTTTAAGTCTTGATAATTTACCACCAGTCTCCACATCTCCCCAAGAAGCTGTGGTCACCAAATCCCACCTCAAGTCAATGCTTTTGAATTGCAGGTCAGCCGTTAGGCATGCTCCGAATACAGCCGACCTCTTATTCTTGCAAGATCTGGACCTCCTGATCCTACCACAAACTTGGCTTAATGTTTCCTCCTCACCAATTTTGGTCAATCTAGTTCCCCCTGAATATAACCTAATCAGATTGGACAGACCTCACAAAGTTGGGGGAGGCGTAGCTTGCATCTCTCACTCAACTCTCACTGGTTGCTTGTCTCTATTTGCATTTTCGCTCCCTTCTTCTTTTGCCTTCCTCTCTCTATCACGAGTCCGAAGCTGCTGGCTTCTGCTCTCCCTCTTGGTGCGGGTGGATGCATGATAATGCAGAGATGACTGCAACTGCTGACAAGACACGCACGCACCTGGAATGTGAAGTGCCTGAACTGCGGTAGAAAGATGTGGTTAGTGGCAGCGTTTCTTAATTGATATGGAGCAAACTCTGCTTTTTACAAAAGCTGAATCTGATAGGAGCCTCGTGTTTGCGCCTGCGAGCGGGAAGGATGGGTGAAAAGTTCATAGCGGGATACTTCAACTACGCCAGGGGCACAGCCATCGTTCTCAGAAAGGGCTTCCCTTGGCATACGCGCACTGCAATATGCGATCCCTAGGGTCGGTATGTGATAGTGGAGGGAGTTCTTGTAGGTCGCCCAGTGAGACTCATATCAATATACGGCCCCAACACCGAGGAGTGCAACAGGCCTTCGAATTATATTTTCCTCTACAGACCCTCAAATTCTTGCAGTAAAATTTTTGCCTACGATTTTGCTTCTAGATCTCACAGTGCAATTAATCGATAGTTCGATGGATGAATGGTGGATCCCTTTTTTAGGTCTCGCCTACGCAGCACGCATGCGCTGCATAGGAGGACCTTTAGCCATCGGTCTACTGTTTTTGGAAGCACATACTTGTGCTTGTGGCGGCATCCCCCTTGCGGGAGCGAGCAGCGGCGCGCATGCTAATTGGCTGTTGCTCGCTCATGCAAGGCAGATGGTGCCACACGCATGAGTGTGCTTGAAAACAGCAGCTGCTTCTTAGCGTGATCGCTTTCACTTTCGCGGCCGCGCCGCTTTCACAGCTGCGTGGCCAATGCTTGTTTATATTTGTTTTTAGTCATGTGAAAAGTGTCCACACGATATGTATTCTTAGTTGCTTGAAGAGCATCAACATTCTAGTAGGCAAAAAATCGCAGGATACAAGATTAAAAGCAAAAACATAAGTATGATTTTTGGGCCAGGAGCTGTGACTGTGTTATCTTGCTGACGGGACTGTCAAACATGCAGTCTGTTGCATCACTACTTAGCCTCCATATGTCCAGGTCTTCTCGAGGCATCTCATCCTTCAGCCTCACCAACTCCATAACATGCTAAACATTAGGTTTGATAGTCTCACCTGTGAACTAGTGCTTCGAAAACAGTCAAAGGCGCTCGGCATCTCCACCAGTGCAAAACCTGGTAGCCGGCGCAGATCCACCCCAGTGCACACACTAAAGCCAGTCAGGGCTCCGAGAGGCCGTACCCTCTACAAATTGACATGAAAGCCAAGCAGTTGCAAATTAATGCAAACAGAAGCAGTATTTTCTTTCTGCCGCTCACCAGTCAGTCTTCAGGAGTACAGACCAGCCCCTCCAACAAAGGCCCACCCGAAAGGTACACAACTACCGCCTTGGGTGGCATTGAGATGCGGAGTTGCCCCTGAGCAAACCTAGCACTGTCAACGGACACCAAATGTTGGTTGAGATCAGTTCAACAGAACAACGCATTTCAAGATTTTGAGGCCCATACGCTGGAAGGTGGAAAGGCGCTGTGTGCTCTACAGTCGGCTGAAATCCCCTACTGGCTCAAGGGCAAATGAAAATATTCGCTGATCAAACATCATCTTGTTCGGAAGTTTAACTTTGTTATGAATTCTGGAATTCTCCCCGTGAACACCTTAGAGTCCAGTTTTCCTGCTGCAAACCACTGCAATCTAGCAATTTAGCCCAATTGAGGTTAACAAAACTACAACCCACAGAGTGCATTTGGTTGTTTAAGCAAAAAAATCCGGGACTGGATATGACTTTCCTGAAAACAATAACCCCATCTATTAATTTTGATTTAAAGAGTGCAAAATATTGAGGCCTCGTCCTGCTTGGGGCTCAAGCAAAATCCTGCTACTGTGTTTGGGGGGGGAAGGGATAATGGGCCAGAAAAGGATATGGAAAACTCCCTAATTTTCAAAGGGACCCCTCTTTCTTCTCTCCAACCAAACGTCTTATTTATTACAAAAGATCCCTGGAATGTCCCGTAGGAGTTCTGCAGATGGAGTAGGTATTAAAGCCTGATTTGCCACTCTAAAAGGTTTACCACTGTCAGTCCTCTGCGTCCCAGTGAGCCGATAGCACTCAAACTTGATAAGGAGTATGCGCATGATGTCCCTCCAGAAGCCACTCTGGGCCTTAATCCATCTTACAAACAGACCCGTTGGCTATGCCAATGCTTGTTCTCTAGATGATACCTGTTGGAAGAGGAGGCGTGTTTGCTCTCCAAGTGCTCTGTATTTCTGCTTCTTTAATGTTTGATCCAGGCGCTGGGGAATGTCCTCTGGGGTTGAACACACTACTCGGGGTATTCACAAAGATTTGCGCAGAGCAGACCCAGCTGCACTCTGTTGTGAGGGTCCAGTTCTATGAATGAACTTCCCTACTCTCTGGTTGCACGGGCCGATACATTCACGGTGGCCGCTACTGTACACAACTGAACGGAAAAGGCGCTGTTCCTACAGATATCCACCAGGCCAGGATTGAGTGATTGCCTCCAAACAGATTACACGCCTCCACGTGTACGCTGGGCATCAACTAGGTGAAATGGCCATTTTTAAATGTATTAATGTGAGCTTTAATTGGGTATTGAAGAACAATGTTTTCACCAGGAACATTATAAAAATAAAAGCATTGAAAACATCAGCACACGTTTTCAAACTCCCTTTAAAAGAAAGGAGGGCTGTGCACACTTGCTACGACCTTTTCTTGTGGTGCGATCTGAAGAGCAAAGTCATGTGCGCTATTAAGGTGGAAACTATTGTGAATTTATTTCACACAGAATTGTCATCGTTTGTTCCTCACATCCATTTTAGTCCATCCCACGTGCTCTTGTGATAAGCTGCTCGGTGAGTTAAACTCCATCCGTGATAAATTGTCAACAGGTTTCTAGTTGGGTCCCGTAAGATGTCGGGCCAGTCTTTCAGTCTTCCGAGGTCGATAAATTGAGCACCATTAAATTGGGTATTAGAAGAATGTTAATTCCGGCTTCGATCGCTGCGGACGTGAGGCATGGGGAGGTTGTACTAGGCGTGCATGGTGCGATGTGCAGGCTGGTTGGTAACTGGCAAGGTTGGTATCGTAAATGACAACTGTAGTAGTAAGGCTGGCACAGTGGGGACGTGGATGGCACGCTGCAGATCCAACCTTCTCTGCCAGCACCAACCTGGTTTAAATTTGGTTTCATCGCCCAGTCCAGCCTATCCAGATGCACTGCGCCACAGGCCACCGCTAGCGCACCAGTCTCCTTGTGACTTCTTGCAAATCAGATACCAGATGACTAAGCCTGCAGGCTATTTGTGCAGCCTAATAGCAATATGAAAGAAAAGGGGTGAGCTGGGTATAAATCCTGGTTCAGTGGCCCGACCTGGCTTCCGCCTCTGCTGCCTGCTCCGGTTTCTCCCTGGACGGGCTGGGTCAGCGTTGAGGCCTGGGTCAAGCTGCCTGCACAGAAATAGTAGTCTAGCTGCAGCTGTGTTGAGAGAGCGGGAGACTAGTTTAAATAGCATTAGCGTTTATCCAGTCCATTAACGGACTGTGTAAGGTAATACCAACTCTACATAAACTACAGGACAGTGTAATAAAATTACAAGCACTCGTTGACAGATGGGGGTAAAAGTGATAATGTCGGAGGTTAAAACAGACTGGGCAAAGTTTCCATGCAAGATGAAACTTTAAAAAAAAAAAAAAAAAATATGCTATACTTAACTGCACTTATATTTCAAGTTGCACATAAGGCTGACAAAGCTTCTGCCTTCACAAAAACAGTGCTATAATATTAAATGATCAAGCCAAAACTTAAACATTATTGTGTGCCCCTTGGCCAACCATTATAGTTAGTGTCATATTTATCTATTCAATATTTTACCCTTCTCCTCCAAGTTAATTTGGTTAGAGCGTCTTTATGTGTTAATTTTATACCATACTTCGTGTTTGTAAATCCAGGCAGCACACACGAGAACACAGAACAAACCAAACAACCAATCGCAGTGCTAGGTGTTCTGGCACTTGTATAGTGAAAACATTTTTAGGTCGTGTTAGCCAAGCCCTCTAAATGATACTCGATGCTCCTTATCCACCACACAGCCCATGATGCGGGTGCCGCGGACATTGTTTGCAGTGACCTACATGCCCGTGTACACTGCCTTGTCCCTGCCCCAGCTGTCGAGCTGGTCTGGCCCACGAGCCCCAACCATGGCCCGATGAGTGCTCATTGGACACAAATTGAATTTGACGAACAAATTTGATTTATTAGTGCACAGTTCATCGATCGCCATTTTCTGCTTTGCTTTGTTGCGGGCTGTGGAGTGCTCGGCTGACAGCCCACGAGATATGCGCCTGGCACAATTGTTCCTGAACAGCAGGTTTTGTGTGCCCCGCCCTGGGTGTCGGGTAGCAGTGTTCACTCCGGGCGAGAGGGCACGCGCAAGAGCAGGTGGACTAACTGAATGTGCCGCTAACAATAATGTCTACAATAAGCTGCAGACTTGGGTGGCCCATTTGCTCCATAATGTGGCTCTGTCTTGCTTGCATGGAATGTGACATTGGCTGGTTCCGCGTGGCACTTGGATCTGTCGCATGAGATGCGCTGAGCGGAAGCTGGGGTGCACCAGACTGTGCGTTTTGTCACTTAAGTACGATTTTGCTGCTTAGTTACTTCATGCAAGACATGCCTCAACCATTGAACTCAACCGAAGCGCTCACCTCGTGACACTTTACGGCTCTGTGGTCTTTGTGGAGTGCGATGAACCACGCACACTCAGGCAGAGGCGAGAACTCCGCTCCTGCGAGCCCCGATTAAAAGTGAGGGCGCTCGTCGGATAGCATAGCTCACTGCTTAATTAAACTCTTGGCCCGCTTGGCCCCTGACACAATAAATCCAGCTACAGTTATGCAGGGATTTAGCAATGAGTCAGAGGCAAAGAACGGGAGACGCAATAGAAACAAGCAGCACTGAAAGCGTAAAAAAAAAAAGCCCACGAGTGGTGCACGCGTGCCACTGCGAAGCATATGTTTTCAATTATCGTGCCCGTGTGGGCGCGATAATTGAAAACATATGGGCTTTGGTGCGCTTAACAGACACCAATAGGCCATAGGCGGAGCTACGCGACCGCCTATGGCCTATTGCGTGTTCTGTTAAAAAAACAACACACACGCAAAGCCCAATCAAAATGGACCTTGGAAATGCACAAGCACGAGCTGTGTGGAATTTCAAGGTCCATTTTGAAAACCCCTACAAAACGGCTTGCCTACGAGGGCTCGCCCTAAAAAGGTACACCCTATATGCAGGTATCACATGAAGCCAGAAGTTAACATACACAATGTTAGAATTTCTTAGGCTTGTTGGTCAGACAACCAAATCTTCCCCAGTGGATACCTTCAGCCCCGGATGAAGACAGCTCTACCATAGACCACTGTGTTACAGACCACTTACTCTCATTGTCTCATCCAGTTCCATCCCTGATCCAAAGTCCAGCACTGAATGTCACCGGCTTTACCTCCGTGCTTTGCATCATACCATCATTTATATGGAGATTACTCCTCTTCTGGAGACTAGTCCACCTGTCTAGCCTTAAGCCTCCACCCACAGTTGTCCATGGTGACTGGCAGCCACCCTTCTTTCATCAAGACAAAAGGACTGTAGCCCATGACCTCACATGGTGTGACGTGGTATGCACAGGCCAATTCACGCCACTTTCTATTACTCTTTGCCAGCTTTATACCCTGAATCACACTACTGAAGCACTCAACACTTCATTTCCTTCAGGTTGATAAATAGATGTGGTCCTGTGCATAGCAACATTTCTGCAAAAGCTTTGGAATTTTTTCGATCAGAACTGTTAGCCATTACCACTCATGAGATACTTCGACACATATTGCCTGTGAAAAACCGTATCCAGGAACCAAGAGTCCACAAACATCACAACTTCCACTTCAGGCCATTTTCAGAAATGACCGTAGATCCCGAATATGCATTTCATTTACCGGTCATTCTTCCATATGGGTCCCATCACCTCAACGCTAACTCTTTACCACGACATAGGGGGTTTGTTTACTGGGAATAAAGTTGGACTGAATGTGAGCTGTGATTTATCAGAATTTATGCTTCCACAGAATCCTTCATCTTCCTTGTCTATCCTAGGCCCCCAATACAATATTCTTTAGTTAGCCCTTTGTTTTTCATATATCTAAATGCCCCCTGTGATAAGTGTCAAGAGTTCTCTCTCAAACTTTCCAGAGAAATCACAAGTCTGCCGCAACAATAATTCATCCTCTTCAGCCAATTCTTACTTACCTCTCATTCAGTCCATCATTCATAAGCCAATAACATCTAATATATTTATTCATGCCCATCAATATTTTGTCTTCCATAAGTTTTTTCCCCCATTTTCTCATGGCTGAGGCCATGGATCATTTTCCTTTTACAATCATGCATTAAAAAAAATCCCCATTCATTCTTTGGTACTTTTTTGATAGGTAATGGCTTCAGACATAAATCAGAAACTTTTTTCCACACTTGGCACATATTGTACAGTGTAATTCAGACGAAAAACTTAATGGCCATGTGAGCCAATGCAGCCACCGCCACCCACCACAACCTCATTAGATAGAGCAGAAGAAAGCACTCCAGGACAGAATCTCCACCCACGCACACAACAGCAAGGAACTCTTCGGCATCCAAGAGTTCGCCCAACGCAACAGTGAGACAATCGACATCTCCCCAGACCACTGCCACAGACTCTGCACCTTCTTCCACCACAAAATCAAGACCATCTATGAAAACTTCAACAACAACAACCTACACAAGGAAACTACACCCACCACCCCATACACAACGCAGCTTACGCTAGACAGCTGGACCGCTGTCACCATTGAAGGAACCCTGAAGACTATGAAGTCAACCTACTCCAGGGCCCCCATGGACCCCTGCCCCCACAAGATCTACCACAGACCAACTGACATCATCATATGAGCTTCGTCAAATCATCAACAGCTCCTTTGAGACAGCCTCCTTCCCCGACGACTGGAAACATGCCGAGATCAACCCTCTCCTGAAAAAACTCACGGCGGACCCCACCGACCTCAAAAACTACAGACGGATCTCATAACTCCCATACTCAGTGAAGGTTATCGAAAAAGACATCAACAGCCGGCTCGCATCCTTCATAGAAGAAAACATCCCTGACTCGTCCCAATCTGGCTTCAGGAAAAACCACAGCACCGAAACTACCCTTCTCGCCGCCACAGACATCCGCTCCCTCCCTGACAGAAGAGAGACTGTGGCCCTCATCCACCTGGACCTATTCACAGCCATCAACAGTCTCTCAAAGCACCATAGCCCACAGACTACATGATGAAGGAATCTGGGGAATGCCCTCAGCTGGATCCGCTCATTCCTTTCCAGCAGGACACAGCGGGTCAGACTCCCGCCCTTCCACTCAGATCCCACATTGACCACCTGCGGAGTTCCCCAAGGATCCTCCATCAGCCCCACACTGTTCAACATCTACATGGCTCTGCTCGCACCCATCATCAGATCACATGGTCTCAACATTGTATCCTACACAGACAACACCAAACTCATCCTCTCCCTATCCAACAAACCAAACATCTCCATACACAACTTTCAAAAAGGGATGGAAACTGTCGCCAGGTGGATGAAGAACTGCTGGCGACAACTCAACACGGACAAAACCGAAATACTCATGAAGGGCCCAAACCCGATGCCTGGAACGACACCTGGTGGCCCCTGCCCTTGGGAACCCACCCTCCCACACTGCCCAAGCACGAAACCTTGGAATCATCCTAGACTCCAAACTCAAAATGGACCGTCAAATCAACGCTGTCTCCTCCCGTTTCCATACCTTCCTCCTCCTGCGAAAGACCTTCAACTGGATTCCTCTCGAACACCGAAAGACAGTCACCCATGCCCTCGTCAGCAGCAGACTGGACTCACGGTAACGCACTCTACGTCAGGATCAACAAGAACCTCACCTGCAAACTCCATAACGCCTCCACCAGACAAGTCCTCAACCTACCATGTCAATGCCACATCACCCAACACCTGCGGACACTACTCTGGCTCCCGTCGAGAAGAGAATCACCTTCAAGCTTCTCACCCTCACCCACAAAGCCCTCCACAACACCGGACCCGCCGACCCGAACCACCGCCTCTCATTCCACACACCCCAAAGATCCTTCCGCTCAGCCCAACTCTCAATTGCGACGGTGCCGCGCATTAAGAAGACCAGAACAGCAGGTGGATCTTTCCCCTTCCTTGCAGCCAAGGAACGGAACACCCTCCCTCTCCACCTCCAGCAGACACCAACACTCTCAAAGTTCATTAAGGCCCTCAAGACCTGGCTCTTAGACGAATCACTGTGAACTTCCAGGAGCCCCCCAGCGCCTTGAGACACTTTCAGGTGAATAGTTGCGCTTCACCAACCCATTGATTGATTCAAACTGGTGAAAATGTACAAAGTTTTCTCTATGACAAGGAATATTTTGTTTCTGCAGGTGAAACACAAAGGTTATAACTATTTCACATCCTTTCATACCACTTGGGTCAGTACTGTTCCTAACCCATTACCAGTTGCAGCAATAGTTACTACACCTTTCAAGACTGAAACCACATTCAGGCGGTGCACTACAAATGTCTTTAATTAGTTCACTAAACCCTACTGGCAATTCAAATTTAGACGTATTCTTTAGCAATTGCCTGACAGTGTAAGTATTTTCTAGAAAGTTATTCACAAACTTTGTGTAAAATTCCACGAGGTATAAAAGCACCCCTGTATCTTCTTTACTTTTGGGCGGAGGAGAATTGTTAATTGACTTCATCAACTTCACCTTTGGTTTAATACCTTCCCTACCAACTTCTTGCCTCAGACACGCCCCATCACCCTTAGTGGTCCAACCTTTTTGTTTGAAAATTCCCAACCAACTCCATTAAATTTTTATTGGGCCCTTTTTCATTCTGCCAAAAGTACATGCAAGTTGTGGAGGAGAAAAGGACATGGGGGATAACAGTGTGAGAAACTGAGTCAAAAAGTCGTATGAAGGGGAGACTAAGAGTGACTGGGACACTCGGATGGTTCAGATACTCAAAAATCAACAATGGGAAGGAAGAAGCAGTGATTCAGTCTGCTTACATGCTTAATCGATAATAATAAAAAAAACTGAATGAATCACGTGTCTTGGAAATGCCAGGGTCTCTAAGTGTTGTACAAAGGCCCTCATACACTAACTCGTGAGTGGCGGTACATCTTGGTTCCCCGTGAGGTTAGGTGATCGGTTTTATCATTGGGTCCTTTTCCACCCGAGTTTCCAGTTCTCCAGGCAGTCAACCTTCCTCCACCTGGAGGGAGAACATCTGGTTTTTATGATGGTCGTGATTTTTGCGGGTATTGACGAAAAAAGTGAAAAAAAAATACCTCCTTTCCAGTGCACCGTATTTTATTAGCTATGATGGGGTAAGGTTAAAAACTGCGTGAGGTGCTTGGGTGGATGTATTAATGGTCCACTGCACCTAAATGATTATTGTGTTGGTGGTCGACATGATTCAGTCCTTAGGTGTCTCTAAAGATCGGTGGACTTTCTTCAGGACCGTACTGATAGCAAAAATATATTTGGATCGCTCTAACAATAGGTAAGTTAAACTCACTTACCTATTTTCATTATTCAGTCAGTGTTTGACGAAGTTATCGGTTATCATTCTACCTGTAACTTGTTTAGAGTTTTATTTAAACTCCTATGGGTACTGCAGAAGCTCTTGGCGGTGCTACTTGCATCTCATTCCTGCAGCTACCTACCATAGGCTGCATCCCTAAAAGCCTCTCAAAATTTGCTAAAACCCTTCCCATTATATAGTAAGTATCTCCCATTTTCCAGACACCCCCATGCCCTCACACATTCACTAGTCAAACGTAGGCTTACAAGTGCAGAGATCTCTGCCTTCCTCGTTAAGATTTCTGAATAGCAAAGAAAAGGGACAATGAAGTGGAAGTCTCCATCCTAGGTTAGTAAATAGTTCTATTTCACATACTTCAAAATGTAGTCTGTGAATAGGCCCCTTTCAGGTGTTCTTTAAAATGAAATTTTCCACTGAACGGTCAAACAGAATTTGCATTCACAGAGACCAACTTCAGGGAAAGCAGGCTCACATTGGCAAATTGAAAATGGCTGCTTGTGCTCTTACATTGTGGGATCCACAGAGGATGTACAATAGGATGTAGGGGTCTCATCAGGACTGAAAGTGGCTGCTTATGCTCTTACATTGTGGGATCCATAGAGGATGTACAATAGGATGTGGGGGTCTCATCAGGACTGACAATAACGAGACATCCTGAATGGAACAAGGAAAAGACAATGAGGGGTAGAAGGAGTGAAGCGATGTGTGATTATAATTAAGTGAACAGGAGCACCTTAAATTACGTACGAGTCATATGCAAGGTGGCGTGCACGCCAAGAAAAATCAAAGTTTCCTAACTCTCTTGGTAGGAGGTAGAAATGTGCACATATTAATGATGCGGATCACGGGTTCAACTGCTGCAGCGGCGGGGTCTTGGTGGAGGGGTACAACCTTCCAATTAAATGTGATATGGAATGCAATTGCTAAAAGCAATTACCGTTCTTCAAAACGGACGCGAAGGCCATCTTAAGTAGACACATGCGCAAGAGCCTGCTGGCAGCATTGATGGAACTGAAAGTTAAGCAGTATGGGCTGAGTTGCAATAATTGGGGTCCTCTGACAGGGATGTGGAATTCCTATATACTCACTTAGTGGCCGATTTTTACACGGTGAAACCATAAATACTGGACAAACCGCAGCTTCCCGGCTAAAATTGTGTGATCTTTGGCACATATTTAATGTCACCAAAACTCCCTTTACTTTAGAATTATGGATGAAAGTGTTTTCAAAGACGGAGCTCAGGATACCGGCTGGATAACAACCTGCCTTTGATTTCATGGACCTGAATGTCGCCTGATATCAGCCTGGTCCATACACAGAGCTGAGGCGGGAAGGGCCTGGCCTCTTACTTCACCAATGCATGCATGGAAACATTTTAAAAGAGGGAGATCTATAAATAATATTAAGGAGAATGTATTTTCCCCTCATTACCTTCTATTGAACAGAGGCAATTTAAGGTGGGAGAGAGACGAAGAGAGGTTCATCTTCGCTCGAGGAGCCGAGCCAGGCACCGGGCTCGAGCCAGAGACTGGGCTCGAACCAGAGCCGAGCCCTGTTGCCCTGCTGCCTCTCCCGCTTCTCGCGGCCGCCCCCTCCCCAGCTCTCGGGCACCGGCTCGAGGAACGCACATGGAACCCCTCCCTCCCCTCCTCACCTGCGGCGCTTCTCACTCGGGACTCAGACCCGACCCCGGGGCTCCGGCTCCGGTGTACTATCGATAGAGCCACCCCATCTGGCTTTACACCCCCCGCGTTTCCACGCATGCGTATAATTATGCGCATGCGTAGAAACCCCATGTCTTGGCTGCATGTATTTTGAAGCACCCCACTCTACTGCCCGTGTACTGCGCATGCGTGTGATTACACGCATGCGCTTTCAAGATCCAGCCGCGAACACTGCTCCTGCTCGAGCAGCGTTAACCCCATCGCTGCCAGCCAAGGCTGCCACTGAGAACAGAGCAGAAGGAGCCAGGCAGCGGCTGCACAGCTCTCAGACACAGGAAACTAAAGGCAGCGGCTGCACAGCTCTCAGACACAGGAAACTAAAGGCAGAGGGCACTGCAGCTCAGAGCGAATGAAGCATCAATTGTATTTATTAATGGCAGCCACAGCAGGTCAGCTGCACCGGGCTCAGGGAGAGCTCTGTCAATATCATACAATCCTGCTGACTTTCAAAGGCTCTGCTCCATTAGGACCGGAGGATCACGGGTCAACTGGTGGCAATGTAATATTTATATAGCTTCTATAGCTGCCACCCGAGCACTCAGCATGGTTTGCAGTGACTGCTAGGAGTCAGTGAGCTCACAGAGAGCCCCCTTTTCGGTCACAGGCTGCTCTGAAGACAGGCAGTAGAAGTAAAACACACTACTGTGTGTGCTACTACACTGACAGGAGCTAATGTGCCTACTCCAAGGATCTGTGTTTGCTCTCCTATACTCACATGTTCACTTGTTTGATTCCACATGAGTTTACATAGCTTTTCATCCTTCTAGGGTCGATAAAATGAGTACCATTGGACAGAGGATCTTTGACCATTCAATAGCACAGCTAAACTCTGTGGGTTTTACTTGCAGTCTACTAATATGCGTGCTATGTTTGTAGGTAATAGAAATGAAAACTCTCAGAAATGTCCATCTACAAACAGTGGTGCTGTGTTCTGCTAAACAGGCAGAGCACAACAAAAGACAGGACCACAGGGACAGCACTGCTATACAAATATCCAATCCACCACTGGCCTGAAACCCCCATCGCATGGCCATGCAGTCCATAATAACTGCTGACTGGCACCACTGGCGGACTCAGCAGCTATCACCTGCCTGCTGGAAGCAGGCATGGCGACCAGCTGACAACCTGCACCCCTGCATTTAATTTGGCCTCATAAATGACACTGTGGAGTGGGTCAGGTATAAAAACAAATTGCATCCACTTAAAAGATCCCCTCTCCCAGAAACCTCTGAAGGCAACATTGGAGATGATAGTTCATTGCAGGATTCCTGTATCCTGGCACCTTTGGAAAAGACATGTAAATTGGCAGGGCTGTACTTTTAGAAGACCAGGTGGTGGAGTACAGAATGCGATAGATAGAGTGAGGGCGATAGAGGGATAGATAGATAGAGTGAGGGCGATAGATAGAGTGAGGGCGATAGATAGATAGATAGATAGATAGATAGATAGATAGATAGATAGATAGATAGATAGATAGATAGATAGATAGATAGATAGAGTGAGGGCGATAGATAAATAGATAGATAGATAGATAGAGTGGGGCGATAGATAGATAGAGTGAGGGTGATAGATAGATAGATAGAGTGAGGGCGATAGATAGAGAAAGTTAGGGCGATAGATAGATAGATAGATACATAGACAGATAGATAGAGTGAGGGCGATAGATAGATAGATAGAGTGAGGGCGATAGATAGATAGATAGATAGAGTGAGGGCGATATGACCGATAGATAGAGTGAGGGCGATAGATAGATAGAATGAGGGTGTTAGAATGAGGGCGATAGATAGACAGATAGATAGATAGAGTGAGGCAGATAGATAGATAGATAGAATGAGGGCGATAGATAGATAGAGTGAGGGAGATAGATAGATAGATAGAGTGAGGGCGATATGACCGATAGACAGAGTGAGGGCGATAGATAGATAGAATGAGGGTGATAGATAGAGTGAGGGCGATAGATAGACAGATAGATAGATAGAGTGAGGCAGATAGATAGATAGATAGATAGATAGATAGATAGATAGATAGATAGATAGATAGATAGATAGATAGATAGATAGATAGATAGATAGATAGATAGATAGATAGATAGATAGATAGATAGATAGATAGATAGATAGATAGAATGAGTGCGATAGATAGATAGATAGAGTGAGGGCGATACATAGATAGATAGAGTGAGGGCGATATGAGCGATAGATAGAGTGAGGGCGATAGATAGATAGAATGAGGGTGATAGATAGAGTGAGGGCGATAGATAGACAGATAGATAGATAGAGTGAGGCAGATAGATAGATAGATAGATTGATAGATAGAGAGTGAGGGCCATCGATAGATAGAGTGAGGGCGATAGATAGAGTGAGGGTGACAGATAGAGTGAGGGCGATAGATAGATAGAGTGAGGGCGACAGATAGAGTGAGGGCGACAGACAGAGTGAGTGCAACAGATAGATAGAGTGAGGGTGACAGATAGAGTGAGGGCGACAGATAGATAGAGTTAGGGCGATAGATAGAGTGAGGGCGATAGATAGATGTGTGTGGTTGTGTGTGTTGTGTGTGTGGTTGTGCGTGTGGTTGAATGTGTGTGTAGTTGTATGTGTGTGTGGTTGTATGTGTGGTTGTGTGTGTGGTTGTGTGTGTGGTTGTGTGTGTGGTTGTGTTGAAAGTTAGGCTGAAACCGTCAACATTATCGGCGCCCTCTTGCTCTTCTCGAACCCTTTCATGCACGTAAGCAGCCGCCATTTTGAACACCATGGCTTCCCTGCCCTTTGCTGATAGCCAGCGTCTCCCTCTCTCCCTCTCCTAAGCCTCGCAGGCATCCCCCGCATGCTGACAACCCCCTCGCCCTCACATGCCTCGGGTCATAAACCCCTCTTCAGCGCCGCTCTGCCTCGGAGTCCCATCCTGTTCCCAGCACGACACCTCCCTTCATTCCTTTCATGGTCCCAGGTCCTTTGATACAAACCCCTTTTCCTGTGTGCCCGTTTGTCTTCCTCGTTCCCAAGCCACCACCTGGCTCTGCGGATACTGTTTATTGCCCCCAGTACAGTAGGAAGCTTCCCTCCCATTAAAGGACCCTCGGGTCGATCAAAGCCCCCACCCTACGAGATCCGATCGAACCCCACACATCCCGTGAATCGGCGGAATATCCAGCTGCGCGATAATCATCACCTGTTGTGACCGGGGTGGGGACTTCAACTGTAACTGTGTGTGGGAACGGGCCTGAAGGGGAGATTCCAAGGATGTCTTTCCGTACATCAAAGTATTGACGAGAATGTGTTTCATGCAATAAAGTGATAAACTTGTGTATAAGAGGCCAGGCTTCAGAGATGTGAGTAGAGCACCTCAGAACGATACCTGCTGTCCAACTGACGTGTTTCTCCTCCGGAGAAAATAAAACCTTGTTTCCTGCCTTCCAGTCTCCAGCGCCTGCCTCTTCATTTGTTAATATCTTGTGGGTTCAAGAGGCGACACTGCCGGGCAATACTTAAGGATCTTATATTCTGGTTGGTAGCGTCACCCTTTTACAATTGGCGTCCCAAGCGTGGGGCCCATCAGCGACTCGTGGATCCAGTGGGAGAGGTCCTGACGACAGAGTGAACGACTGCAACGATCGGGAGCGCGCCTGTCCGATAGACCCTCGTCTGACAGCCGATCATCCGAACTTCACTGGTTCCGAACAGACCTCTCTCGAGTGATCTACGGTCCTGACTGGGAACCATCAGGAGTGCCGCGAGGATAACGGAGAAAAGAGGACGATCGGGCGCTGGATTCGGAAGACAAGAAACTGTCCATGCGGTCCGGGTAAGGTCGTGTAAACACGACGAGTTGCGAAATAATTGCTTGATTGTTTAGAAAATACTAGTATTACTCTTTTTTTTATTTATTTGGAGATTCGCTGTCTGCAAACGGAGAAACAACAGGCTCTCTCTTTGCAAGCAGTGGAGGATAGGTAAGGCAGCCGTCGTGCCTATTTTTTTCTCCCCCACTGAATAATTACTTGAAACTGAACTGTTGTTCGCAAAACTATTGTTTTCTGGAGATTCTCTGTCTGCAAACAGGAAAGAGACCTCCCTTTTTGCAGATAGTGAAAGGGGTAGGTAACGCAGACCTTTGCGGGCCTACTTATTCTCCCCACTGAATATTTATTGGTCATTTATTATTTGATCCATGAGGTATTCACTGCCTGCAAACAACGTAGAATAGAAATATTCTGTCTAGTCTTTGCACACAGTGATAAGATAGGCAGTGCTGACTTTTTTGTCCCTCGTTGCGAGCCGTCATGTCTGTCTTCTCCCCACTGATTAGTAGCCTGTTTAGCCCGGACCGCTTATTAGAGATGGACCATCCAGCCCCACTGGAAGGCACCCCTAATAAGGACATGTTCATGAAGCATGGATTGATCGCTATAGCCTATAACAAACTGTGGCATAAATATACGAAAAAGGATCGAGAAAGACAGTGGCCACTGGTAGGATCCTTTGATGATGACAAAATAAGCGCGCTAGAAGTAGCCCTTGGTAAAAACAAGACAACGCCCACTATGCACGATAGTTTCGGCATGTGGCGCAAAGAAACTGAACAACGTAAAAAGAAAACTGAGAGTAGGTTGGGAAAAGAGCTGCGAAAAGCAGCCCACCTAGCTGCCCAGAAACTAGAAAAAGAGATAAAGGAAAGAGAGAAAGCTAAACAGAAACTAGAAATGGAAACATCGGGCCAGTGTCCGGTTAGAACTTCCTCCACGCTCTACCCTGATTTACCCTCGAAACAACGAGCCAACGATGATCTGCTGTTAGGTCCTCCTATCATCTACATGCCCCCTCCATATGCCCCTTCCCAACCCTTAGCGCAGCACGCACCACCCCCAGGTGCAAACGAAAGTACCACCACAGCTTCGGCCCCCATGGCCTCTGTGCCAGCCGAACCCCTTGTATTAAATACTGCATCAACGACAACGTTAGGCGACCCTGAGGCTCGAGGGGCTGGCCCTGCAAGAACAAACAGACTAAACAAAGATGAGCGAGCAGGGATCGACAGGATAGTAAGAGCGCTGATAGGAAGGAAGGAAGGTGAGGAGCACATCACGGATGTGTTTAACTCATATACTGGGAGTCACAGACGACACTTTACTGTACGACTGTGTTACCATGTCTTGAACGCATACGAGGACCGATATCGAGACCAAGGTCCCGAGAGCCTAACGACTCTGTACCGGAAGGTCGATATCGGGGAAGGGGGTGAGTGTGATGTGTCGGACCTCCTTACGCGTACGCTTGAGGTTTTCCGCCACCTCACTGAACGAGAATCGGGGACTAAACCCGCGACACCCGTAGCAACCGAACCTCAAACTGAACAACCTAACACCATGATGCCAATACGAGAGGCTGCCCCTTACTGGGTTCCGCCCCGAGGTTCAGGGACTAACGATGATGCAAACCACCAGGACGCAAAAGGAAGGGTAGTGTACAACTGGGTCTACCAGCCCTGGGACCGGCAAGAGATTCTGACATTCCGGAAATCTCTGCCCGACCTACGTAAAAACCCCACTGCCTTTTATACTGAATTGGGTACAGCCCTGGGTTCAACGATTATGACCCTGGCCGACATCGACTTGTTCTTCGGGTTATGTCTACCAGCTGATGTGTGGAAGCAAATCCGGAAAGTCGACCACCTTGAGCTGTTTGGACATACCTGGTCACAACTCGATGACCTGGATAAACAACGAGGACCAGGACAAAAGCCTTTGAAATCCATTCTAGACCTTCCAGATAAAATCGTAGAGAAATTAAAAACCCTGATTCCAGAAAAGAAAGTGGACTGGTCGATAGTAACGGCCTGTCGCCAGAAACCCCAGGAGGATGTATCGGAATACTTCTCCCGGTTTGAAACGGTGTTCTCCGATTACAGCGGCCAGGACATGACCACTGCGACCGGACACCATCTGTTTGTCCAGAATTATGTTAAGGGCCTGTCATCGGAGATCTCCCAGAAACTACAGGCCAGCGAGAGTAGTTGGGCAGCCTCCAAACCTACAGCTATTCTCCAAATGGCCCAATATTATGAACATCAGAAAAATGAAAATGATAGGGCAACAGAGAAAAAGAAGAAGGACCTGAAAGAGAGGGTGATGATTGCCAAACTGCAAGGGGTGACTATAGGACGAGACAAATATCGGGGAAACTACCAGACGAACGTCCCTAAGACTACATTTCCCCAGGACCGCACTCTGACTTCCTACAGTGGACGTACAGACCTCAGAGAGGACCAGTGTGCTTTCTGCAAAGGAACTGGCCATTGGAAATCCCAGTGCCCAGTTCTTCTGGAAATAATCAAAAACAGAGACTCCAGGGACATAGCTAATGGACTGAGAGATAAGGGACAACAGTGAGGGCCCCCAAATGACACGACTAACGACAGAGCAGGCAGACCAAATACGTTTGATCGACCCAGGCAGAACCAATATCAGCAATCCGACTATGAGGACGCCCACAACTTTGCATAGGACAGCCAAGGACAAGGGAGGGATCCAGTCGAGCTCTATGTTGACCAGCAGGGCCCTTACGTCACTGCTAAGGTCCTGGGTACCAAGTCTCCATTTCTGGTAGACACTGGCGCAACACGTAGTGCGTTATCTAAACGACTGATTACAAGGGCACCCTTGTCTGGCTCACTCATAACATCGACAGGTTTCGATGGAACGCCCTCCACTAACCCTTTGTCTGCCCCGATTCTCTTTGACGTAGAAAACAATACCACCGACATCACGTTTTTGCTCTCCTCCAATAGCCCTGACGCCATTATGGGACTTGACTTACTGAAACACTTCCGAGCGACGATCAGGTGTTCTCAAGATGGAGTTCGAGTGTTTCTTTACGACAACCCCGTTCTGCTTAGACATTGCTCTCCCCAACACATGTTTTCCATCACCGACGCTGACGCATCCCTGCTTGACACCCTGCCTCCGTATCTGTGGGCCAAAGCGGATTCGGACGTAGGGCGTATGTTGATTGACCCAGTGCACATTACTGTCCGACCAGACGCAACACTCCCAAAACTTCCACAATATCGGATATCGCCCGAGGGCGAGAAGGCATTGGTAAAGATTATCCAGTCACTGATAGACGCAGGAGTGGTAGAGGAAGTGGTTAGTAACATTTGCAACAGCCCTATCTTACCCATCATCAAGAAACAGGGAGAGGGAGATGAGAAAGCATACCTTTTTATCATCGACCTCCGAGAGGTCAACAAAGTGGTGGTACCCCAGTACCCTGTGGTCTCGGACATCACCACCATCCTGACTTTGATTCCTTCTACTGCCACCACCTTCACCGTCATCGACCTCAAAAATGCATTCTTTTCCATCCCCATCCACCCAGACAGCCGATATCTCTTCGGCTTTACCCTAAAAGCCCGCTCATATAGGTTTTGCCGGGCACCCCAAGGCTACACAGAAAGCTCCCCTTGTATCTAGGAATACGATTCATCTAATTTCCCTGCACGTTACAGCATTAACTCTGAGAGACCTCTCTGAGCAGGGTCTAGCGTCCCGCTACCGGCGCATGCGCTCCTCACTCTCCACCAAGCCGCGCAGCAGCCAGCGGCGGCACCGCGAGGTGCTCGGCCACGCCCCACGTCTGTTACATCTACAGGCAGACGCGCGCTGCGAGCTGTCACTGTGGTCCACACGGCAGCGGTTCCCTCAGGTAAGCTCATTCTGCTCCCTCTGCGCTATCGATCTCCATGCTTGGAGCACCCCAGGCGGCACAACCTTGATAATTATGTAAACAACCACTTGACAATAACCAGTCGAGGAATTACGCTTTCCTGACTTTTTCTGGCACTCTTCCGCGGGATGTTTTTGCCCAGCCATACCCACAGGTATGCAGAAACAATCCCCGCGTGTGTAATTGATTTCCACTTCGAGGTGTCACGCTCCTAATAGCGCGACCTCGTATTTATTTATTTCCCCGCCTTGACGAGACCGACCACCATTGACAACCTTGTTAATTATGTAAACAACCACTTGACAATAACCAGTCGAGGAATTACGCTATCCTGACTTTTTCTGGCACTCTTCCGCGGGATGTTTTTGCTCAGCCATACCCACAGGTATGCAGAAACAGTCCCCGCGTGGACAATTGATTTCCACTTCGAGGAGTCACGCTCCTAATAGCGCGACCTCGTATTTATTTATTTCCCCGCCTTTACGAGACCGACCACCATTGACGGCCGTTTAGCATTGTTGCCTCATATACCACATAGGTGGGATGCCACCCTGGGCCGTTTATTCTTAAGCGCACGACCTCGGGTCAATGCACCCCCTGCCATTGTTCTAGTCTACCACATAGAGTGGTCGCACCAAGGAATACAGTTTCCCTATTTTTCTTTTAGATTGTGTAACTAATCTACACGTTCGACTGGACCGCCCGCTGATTGAAGGACGATTGCCTCGCCCACAGCTAGACCGATACCAGTATCGCCTTCCACTGCATGGGCGAACTGAGTAAGTCGCTTTTAATCTGCGTTTTCCAGATTATTAAAAGCCTGCCCTCATTATCCTTCCTAACCGTAATTCATTTTCCTCAGAAAACTACGTCACAGGCACGAGTCCCAACATAGACGGGTCATCACTCGATCGCCTGCACATGTAGGTACATCTCCACTCTGGGCCTTGTTTTTTAGTTTCAAATTGACTACACCCAGTGACACACACTTTTTTGTTTTCCCAGGTGCTCACTGTCATTGTTTTTAATTGTCCTGAGGAAGACCCCGAACTGAGGACCCACTTGCCCTGTATTTGGGGGTCGAAACGTCGACATTATGACCTACACATACACACTTTACCGGAAAATGAGCCATATTCAACTAATGTGTATAGTGTATATTGTGGCAACAAATTGTGATCTATGACATGATTTGAAAGGTTTTGTTGAATATGAGTGAATTGTTTAAAGGACACAATTCCTTTTCTTTGTCTCTTATTCTTTTCCAAACACACCCTACCCTTCTTTGAATCCTTTTCTTTATCTGACAATCACCGAGCACGAATTAGTGAATAAAGTTGAATTTACCATGTATTGTATGAATTTGAAATATAATACATGTACAAAAGCAGTAAATCACTGCAAACGGCTGGATTAAATGCAATCTAAATGAGACTTACTCAATTGATGTACCTTTCTTCATTAGTAATTAGATGTCTAATAGTTTTGTAATCGACCACCCTTTTTATATAACATTACACAGAAAGCCCTAGCATCTACAGCCAGGCCCTCAAAAGACAACTGGATCAAGTCCAGTTACCCGATGGAGTGGTGTTAGTACAATATGTCGATGACATCCTTTTGGCAGCCGACACTACCCCATTAGCGGTCACCGCCACCATTCAACTCCTGCACTTCCTCGCGGAAAATGGTCACAAGGTCTCCAAGAAGAAGTTGCAATTCTGCCAACCCCAAGTCACTTACCTAGGCCACCTTTTGTCCAAAGAAGGAAGGAAACTCACTCCCGACCGGATCCAAACCATTCTTGAAACTCCTGTCCCTAAGACCCAGAAACAGGTTCGCTCCCTATTAGGCCTCACCTCCTTCTGCCGACAGTGGTTACCAAACTTTAGCCTCATTGTGAAACCACTGCTTTCTCTGCTAAGTAAAGACATCCCCTTCCCACTCCCTTGGACCCCTGAGTGTCAGACCTCCTTCACGGAACTACGAGATGCCCTTTGTTCGGCCCCTGTCCTAGGTACCCCTGATTACAAAAAGCCCTTCTCCCTTTACACTCACGAAAGGGAGGGGTGCGCTTTGTCCGTCCTGACCCAGGCCATTGGCCCGAGACAACGACCGTGCGCTTACTTCTCTGCCACTCTTGACCCTGTAGCCAGGGCCTTACCTGCCTGCCTTCGAGCCGTGGCTGCGGCTGCAATCTCTATCTGACAGAGTGAGGGGATCGTACTCTTGAATTCCCTCACGGTACTGGTACCCCACGCCGTTGACACCCTCCTGAACCAAACCAAGACGCAACACCTGACGAGCGCGCGACTGACCGGATACGAACTGACTTTGCTTGCACCCCATATCACCCTGAAAAGATGCACCACACTGAACCCGGCAACTCTGTTACCCTTACCAGAGAACGACCCCAACGTGCACCCTATACATGACTGCGTGACTCTCACAGACGAACAGACTAGAAGTAGGGTTTACCTCAGAGACACGGCTTTCCCTGACCCCGACGGGGAGCTGTGGGTGGACCTTCTTGCATCAAACTCCCCGATGGCACCACTTCCGCTGCCTATGCAGTCACCACGGCTCGAACTGTAATCGAGACAGCCCGCATCACGCAACGATCTGCCCAGGCAGCGGAACTGATTGCCCTAACACGAGCTTGCATCCTAGCAGCAGGGACCACAGCGAACATCTACACCGACAGCCAGTATGCCTTCGGGGTGGTTCACCATTTTGGGCTCCTTTGGAGGGAAAGGGGATTCTTGACCTCACACGGCACACCCATTTTGCACGGGGATCCAGTCTCCGCCTTGATCGAAGCTGTCCTTCTCCCCAAAAAGCTTGCAGTCATCAAATGCCAGGCACACAAAAAGGTGACGGACATTATTGGACAAGGAAACGCGCTAGCCGACATCACTGCCCGAACGACAGCTGAAAATAGGACGACAACACGTATGTACGTGACCAGGTCACAAGCAGAAAACTGGACTGACGCTAAGGACACTATTAGAGACATTCAAACGGCTAGCACACAACACGAACTGACTGAATGGACACGGGTGGGATTAAAGGATGACGAAGGCTGCTGGCGGACAAAAGCCACAAACAAATGGTTGCTACCTGACTCATACCTGATTCCCATACTGACCATGGCACACTCCCCTGCCCACATAGGGTCAGCCCCCATGATCGAACTTGTCTCCAGAGTTTGGCACAATGATAAAATCCCAGATTCCGCCAAACGCCTGGTCCAACAATGCTTAATATGCCTGCAACACAACCCCGGGAAAGGAACTGTAGTACCCCGGGGGGGATTTGGGGTCCCAAACCACCCATTTGAAGTCCTGCAGATGGACTACATCCAGCTAGACAGGTGCCAAGGCCTAAAATATGTACTTGTTGTGGTGTGCGCATTTAGCAAGTGGGTGGAAGCATATCCAACCCGTGACAACACCGCTATGGCCACTGCAAAGGTACTGTTAAAGGAATTTTTCCCCCGTTATGGCCTCTGTCGTATTTTATGGAGTGATAATGGCCCCCACTTCATAGCCGAAGTTATCCAGCTCATCTTAAAGGGGTTGGGCATCAAACAGAAATTTCACGCAGTCTTCCACCCCCAATCTGCTGGACTTGTTGAGCGACACAATGCCACACTAAAGCTTAAACTGGCCAAGATAGTGGCCACCACGGGTCTGAAATGGCCAGACGCCCTCCCACTGGCATTGCTATCGATGCGCTCTACCCCCACCCGACATCACTTAACTCCTTATGAAGTTGTCTTCGGTCAACCCATGAGTGTCTGGTCTGCCCCAAAACCAACCTCCATTCATGACGTCCCGGATGTCCTAATGTCTGATTATCTGTATAAATTGACTGAAACTCTGTCTGTCATTCATCAGCAGGTGCAGCAGGCCATCCCCGATGCTTCCAGGGGTCCGGGTCACACCATCCAACCTGGGGATTTCGTGCTGATTCGAAATTTTCAGCGATCGAAGAGTTTGGAACCCCGGTGGACGGGCCCCTGGCAAGTGTTAATCACCACCCGGACGGCTCTTCGTGTGGAGGGGAAATGGCACTGGCTGCATGCACACCACTGCAAGAAGGTCTCCTCGACCCTGGCCGCGACAGAAAACATCGACAACCAAGAAGAGCTCCTGAACAAGGACCGACCGTCACTGGCCTGCTATCCGGATACTGAAGCACTTGAACTTTCAAAATTCTCTGATCCCACTGTGCCATCCAGAGAAGGGTATTTCCTGCGTCGAAAGGAGGGAGCTTCGGCTAAGTAGGCCGCGGACCAAGTTGAAATCTCAGAACGGTGACCTAAACACAACCAAGGGTCACCGGGAGAGAACTAAACGAAGTCTGTGGTTCTGCCCGCTACCGAGCACCTTGAAGAAGATGGAAGCGCCAGATAAGAAGATGATGGATGCAACAGGAAATACCCACTACAGAAACCCAAAGACAGACAGACTCCACAGCTCAAAGACAATTGTACTCCTCATCGCAATCCTCTTCTGCTTTCTCCTCATGACCGCGCTCTGGATTATGGAAGAACATGCACCTGCTCACGAAACATTCCTAACCACTGCTCAGCCTACCACCATGAAGGAACATTATCTGATTTCGCTCTCTCCTCAACTAAGAGAGAGGCGAAAGGAGTTTTGGAATAACTCTTTCGTGCAGCTACTTCACCAACACAATCTTGCCACCAATACCACCAACTGCTGGATCTGTGGGTTGCTACCCCATGCCACTGGACATTCAATACCATTCATCCCTTCACCCTTCTCTGTTCACGGCTCCTGCCTTGCTTGGCTGATCCTCCTGCAAGAAAGCTATAAGGACAATGCCACCTCCAGCAGAACTGCAGCGCATTTTTCTCACGGGGTCGGGCGAAACAAGACAAAGACACACTTCTGCCCGCTGACCCCCAGCGACTCAATCCACATGGACATCCCTGAAAAGGAACGAATCGAAATGCAGGTGTTCAACAATCCAACCAGACCCACCTTCTCCTATCTGCGGAAACGAACGGCCGCCACTCTGACTGTGGCCCTGTCGGTCATCAACGTCACAGGCCACATGTGTGTAGAAGGACTTGGGACACAGCTGGTGGGCCGCAGCGCTTGCCGCTTTACCAGGACTTTGGATTCCACGGATCCGCCTTCCTTTGTGTCATCCCCAAACATGTATTTCGTCTGCGGCACAAAGGCCTACACCTGGCTCCCCAAAGGCTGGGGGGGCACTTGTTTCATCTCCTTCATCCTTATCCCGACTTATGTGGCCCCAGCGAATCACCATAGACAAAAACGAGCCAAAGACATTGAGCAAGCCGACTCGACAGGAGCGCAGTTCCTCGATGCTATGAAAGGACTCGTCCCCCTCTGGGGCCCGATGGCAAACAGCTGTGCCATCCGACATCTGACTCAGGCAGTTGAGACAACCATGAACATCACAGCTGGTATCTTTGCTAACAACACTGCCGAGCTCCAGGCGGTCCGTCTGGTGGCTCTTCAGAACCGCCTTGTTCTAGATGTGGTTCTGGCGGACCGTGGAGGAGCATGCCGCATTATTGGGTCCAGCTGTTGTACATACATACCGGACAACTCACCCTCAGTGTACAAAGCCATCGAACATCTTCACAGACTCTCTTCAGAAGTCCACCAAGAACAAGAAGAATGGTCGCTTGGTGGTTGGTTCTGGGACACCGTTAAGAACTGGGGCTGGAGACTGCTCACCATTATCCTGATTCCTGTAGTTGTAATATGTGGTCTATGCTTAGGAATTCAATGTCTGCCACCTCTGTGTTCTTTATGTGCAAGTTGTATTTTCCCCAAAACTGTGGACTTTGGAAACGAACGCATGAGAGCATTGTATGATGCCGAGGTTAGGAATTTGATGAAAATTGACATTGAGTAAGCAAGTTGGCTAGATATGTTGAAAAGGGAGGACTGTTGAAAGTTAGGCTGAAACCGTCAACATTATCGGCGCCCTCTTGCTCTTCTCGAACCCTTTCATGCACGTAAGCAGCCGCCATTTTGAACACCATGGCTTCCCTGCCCTTTGCTGATAGCCAGCGTCTCCCTCTCTCCCTCTCCTAAGCCTCGCAGGCATCCCCCGCATGCTGACAACCCCCTCGCCCTCACATGCCTCGGGTCATAAACCCCTCTTCAGCGCCGCTCTGCCTCGGAGTCCCATCCTGTTCCCAGCACGACACCTCCCTTCATTCCTTTCATGGTCCCAGGTCCTTTGATACAAACCCCTTTTCCTGTGTGCCCGTTTGTCTTCCTCGTTCCCAAGCCACCACCTGGCTCTGCGGATACTGTTTATTGCCCCCAGTACAGTAGGAAGCTTCCCTCCCATTAAAGGCCCCTCGGGTCGATCAAAGCCCCCACCCTACGAGATCCGATCGAACCCCACACATCCCGTGAATCGGCGGAATATCCAGCTGCGCGATAATCATCACCTGTTGTGACCGGGGTGGGGACTTCAACTGTAACTGTGTGTGGGAACGGGCCTGAAGGGGAGATTCCGAGGATGTCTTTCCGTACATCAAAGTATTGACGAGAATGTGTTTCATGCAATAAAGTGATAAACTTGTGTATAAGAGGCCAGGCTTCAGAGATGTGGGTAGAGCACCTCAGAACGATACCTGCTGTCCAACTGACGTGTTTCTCCTCCGGAGAAAATAAAACCTTGTTTCCTGCCTTCGAGTCTCCAGCGCCTGCCTCTTCATTTGTTAATATCTTGTGGGTTCAAGAGGCGACACCGCCGGGCAATACTTAAGGATCTTATATTCTGGTTGGTAGCGTCACCCTTTTACAGTTGTGTGTGCGATTGTGTGTGCGGTGTGGTTGTGTGTGTTCGTGCGGTTGTGTGTGTGTAGTTGTATGTATGTACGCACGCGTGGTTGTATGTATGTGTGTGCGCGCGCGTGGTTGTATGTATGTGTGCGCGCGGTTAGAGAAGGATGCATGTGGAAGAGAGCAGCAGATCAGCACAGCAGAAGAGAACAGGGAGTTAAAGAAGGAGGCGGGTGGAAGAGAGCAGCAGATCAGCACAGGAGAAGAGAACAGGGAGTTAGAGAAAGAGGTGGGTGAAAGAGAGCAGCAGATCAACACGGGAGAAGAAAACAGGGAGTTAGAGAAGGAGGCGGTGGAAAGGAACAGCAGATCAGCACGGGAGAAGAGACCAGGGAGGTGGAGAAGGAGGTGGGGTGGAAGAGAACAGCAGATCAGCAAGAGAGAAGAGAACAGGTAGTTAAAGAAGGAGGTGGGTGGATGAGAGCAGCAGATCAGCACATGAGAAGAGAACAGGGAGTTGAAGAAGGAGGTGGGGTGGAAGAGAGCAGCAGATTAGCAAAGGAGAAGAGAACAGGGAGTTAAAGAAGGAGGTGGGGTGGAAGAAAGCAGCAGAATAGCATGGGAGAAGAGAACAGGGAGGTAGAGAAGGAGGCGGGTTGAAGAGAGCAGCAGATCAGCTCCGGAGAAGAGAAGTGAACAGGGAGTTAGAGAAGGAGGTGGGTGGAAGAGAGGAACAGATTAGCACAGCATAAGAGAACAGGGAGTTAAAGAAGGAGGTGGGGTGGAAAAGAGCAGCAGATCAGCAGAAGTTAACAGGGAGTTAAAGAAGGAGGCGGGGTGGAAGAGAGCAGCAGAACAGCACGGGAGAAGAGAACAGGGAGGTAAAGAAGGAGGTGGGTGGATGAGAGCTGCAGATCAGCACATGAGAAGAGAACAGGGAGTTAAAGATGTAGGCGGGGTGGAAGAGAACAGCAGATCGTCACAGGAGAAGAGAACCGGGAGTCACTTTTCATCTCTTATCTTTATCACCGCCCCTTCCCCATTTATACCCCCATGAAGCCTGATCCACAGATAGTCGACACACTCACGTGCGTGCGTTTCCAGGAGCGCCCATAACCGGCGCATTTATCGGATATGATGTCGAAGTCCTTCATTTCTGTCTAACGGTAACCGGTCGCAGCGTCGCACGCCCCGCATAACAATGGCTTCTTGGGTGGTAGACGAGCGGCCGCGCTCCCCATGCTAAGATGGCGGCCGGGGAGGCAGGCGTCACACAAAAAGATGGCCGCTGAAAGGTTGGTCTTCTCACCGAAATAACAGGCCGCATCCCTCACAAAGATGGATGCCAAAGTAGTCTCTGCTCTTGCACAACGCGTAAGGGCTAGAGTATCGCGTCCTTCACAACAAGGCTAAAACGGTTATTGGGATCCACGTGACAGTAGCCACGCATACGTTTGTCTCACAAACGTGCCGGTTTTCCGTGGTTCCCTGCTCCCCGTCTGTATGCGCTCCCCCCTCGTGTGTGCGCATGCGCACTATCCTACGCAACCGCACAATGTACTTTTGGCTTCATACAGCTATTTTTAAGCTCCCCGGTGTTCTGCCGTTTTAGTGCGCATGCGTGTCCTTGCACGCATGCGCACTATATAATATGTTCTTTGATTTGAAACTCCGCACGGCAGCGGTTGAAGTCCCAGGAACAGCTGGGGGCCACCCCCTCCCCATCCACAGCCTGACCTCTCAAAACACAAGACACGTGCACACGGCACGTGCTGGTCGTGCACTAAACACAACCACACGCTGTGCAACGCCCATTGGGCTCAAAGTGCTTCAGCCCCTTCCCCCACGAGTAACTTCTACAACCAAATGTCTGACACTTGGAGCTTTTCTCTCGTTTAAGGACGCCTGGGTAGGGGATGTGATACCTGGGCAGGTGGGCGGGGAGCTGAATAGGTGGATGTATGTGATTCTATGCGTGGTGGATGGAAAGGTGGTTGTGTGGATGAAACGATGAGTGAAATGGTGGTGGATGAATGGGTGGATGTCTATCTGGCTTGATAACTAGGAGGATCTGAATGGAGAGGCAGGCGGTGAAAGGGCGGGTTGCAGAGATCTGGCGTTCAGGGTTTTAAAATATCATTGACATCACTAATCTATAGCGTGAAATCACATCCGGTGGAGAAGAGGATAACTACACTTTCAGGGGAGAGACTGGCCCTCACCTGTGGGACTCCCACTCATACATCTCTATGGTGCCCAGGGAGGTGACCTTATATTCCTAAGTCACAGGGAAACGAGGATTTAATTTGTAAGCATTCACTTCAACAATAAATACATTCTGAGGCAAGAGTCTTGGTTTACTTCCAATAAACCGACTAAATGCCAAATACAGAAAAAACAGCACCTTCAGTGGCAATGGGTCACCTTGTTGCAAACACACAGAGGCCACAAGCCAGCGTGAATGGCGAATACGCCGCACTTCAGGCCTTGGGGGCCGTTAGGCCTCTGGCCTCACAGTTTCTTCAGTTACCCATCCAGCGGTGCACAAACACGCCTCCCCACAAATTCATCCATCAATTCATGCTCCAAGCACCCACAGTCAACCATCCATCCATGCATTCATCCATCCACCCCTCACACATCTATCCATCTCCAACCCAGCATCCACCCACCCACCAATCACACATCCATCCACCCCTCACACATCCATCCATCTCCAACCCTGCATCCATCCATCCATCCCCACCCCAGCATTCATCCATCCCCAACCCAGCATCCACCTCTCAAACATCCATCCACCCCACACCATTCATCTCCAACTCAGCATCCACCCAACTCCAAACCAGCATCCAACCAACTCCAACCCAGCATCCATCCATCTCCAACCCAGCATCTATCTATCCCTAACCAAGCATCAATCCATGCCCAATCCATCATCCATCCATCCCTAACCCAGCATCCATCTATCCACCACCCAGCATCCATCCATCCACAACCCAGAATCCATCCATGCCCAACCCAGCATCCATCCATGCCAAAACCCAGCATCCATCCATCTCCAACCCAGCATCCATCCATCCCCAACCCAGCATCCATCCATCTCCAACCCAGCATGTATCCATCTCTAACCCTGCATCCATCCATCCCCAGCCCAGCATCCAGCCATCCCCAACCCAGCATCCACCTATCCACCACCCGGCATCCGTCCATCCACAACCCAGCATCCATCCATCTCTAACCCAACATCCATCCATCCCCAGCCCAGCATCCATCCATCCCCAACCCAGCATCCATCCATCCCCAACCCAGCATCCATCCATCCCCAACCCAGCATCCACCCATCTCCAACCCAGCATCCAATTAACTCCAACCCAGCACTCTGAAATAAAAAAGCGACAAAGACTCCCATCTATCCAGTGGCTATCGCAGCATGATAACAATCAGCGCAACTGCCTGCCTGTAGCGGTCAATACATAGCCCCTGCAGGGCGCACCAGTAGGAGACCTCTGATGTTTGTGGTTGGGGTCTCCCACGGTTGCTGAGGGCCTCCCTGACATTGAGAGTGTGTGCCTCGGAATATACCCTGACTCTGGGGGATTCGGCACGGGCCGACCTGAACCCAGCTGCCTGGCCCTAAGATGGCGGCCATTGTGCCCAGGGTTAATTGCGCCCAGGTACCTGGGACTTGCCTGACTCTAAAATGGCGCCCAGACTTCAATTTATGACTATGAGACCCCATCTAAGCTTGGAGACCGTTTACTCTACCGTCTTGGGCACCCGCGAGGTTTTTTCACTCCCACTGCTGATCTGCCAGATCTGACCCGCTTCCCAGCTCCCTGCCTCCCCCCCCTCCTTCCCTCTTTCCTCTTTCCTCTCCTGGGGACTGGTTTCTTCTGTCTTGGACTTTTGCAACTCTAACTATTGTAACCATGTGCCCTTTACCAAAGCACTCCTTCTCCCCTTGTTGAGAAGGGATCTAACATTTATACCCTGGAGTATGTAGGTAAAGACACTCGGGATCCAGACTCTTCTCCTGCTACACCTCGGCGACGGGAACTTATACTCGGCTGGGTTATTGTCTCATTACCCCTGAGCTGGCACGGCAGGTTAGGGAGGTTTCCTATCTGGCGTGGTATGTATCTGACCACTCCCCGCTTCTGGTGTGCCTGGCGAGGGGCCGCTGTGGAGCTTATACAGGCAGTTTATTTGCTGGCGGTGTCCGTCATGGCAATGAAAGTGACCATGCCCCAGCATATTTTTAATAAAGCACTAAAAAGAATACATAATCACACTCTAATAATTTATTTTTCAAATGTTTTCAAAATAATTTTCACTGAAGTACAATATTGTGTTCTGGATATCCAAAAATAGAATTTAGAATAATCACCACAAACTCTGATATTACAGTAAACAAGTTGTAAAAATAGTTTGCATGTATCAAAAAAGAATAAATGTGAGCACCACAAACACCGATATTACAGTAAAGAAGTTGTAAAAATATTTCCAATGTATCAGAAAAAATAAAATGAGCACCTCAAACAACGATATTACAGTAAACAAGTTGTGAAAATAGTTTCAATGTATCAGAATAACTCATTTCACCTCACTGAGAAGGTTTCTTTACTTCTCTCACAGTACTGCAAACTGAGAACACAGTTGAGATCTTGGTCATTATCAGTGTAAGCATCTGTTCTTGGAATGTAGAGCTGTGGATTCACATGTGCCCTCCCACCTCCCCCGACACCTGTGGTTGTTGCAGTTGTTATTATTTACTTAACATACGCATTGACAACTCTGTACTACACTTATATACTGCATTCTCAACCTCTTGCGGGAAAACAGTCTAACAATGGAATTGATGCCCATGCGCACTATCAACAAAAGAAGGAGTCACCTAATCTCGTGACTGGAAAGACTTCTTCAAAGAAAAACTACTTTTAAACATCCGTAACCAAAACTAGATGGCACAATTATGCAAATCATGTGATCTACAGCTCACATGCGAACACATCTTTACCGACGGTAAGTAACTTGTTCATTAAATACATTTGCTACATTTGAAAACTTCTTGATGTAACAAGGATGTTGCATCTTTTCGAATGCATTCAATATGTATCCATCTGCAGCATTGTTTACATAGTGCCTGTTGGAAAGATAGTAAAAAAAAAATCTATTCACTTTGCATTGTAAACAGGTAAACATGTTTTTTTCATTTGTAAACTGAAATTAGTTTTCAGAGTTTGTGAAAAAAATCTGTAGGAAACTGCACTTATTTGAAATGGTCAACCATAGTTTGTGACTGATATCTAAAGCAACTTTCACATAAAGTCACTTCGTTCATGCTTACAAGGTCCCCAGTGCCAGTGCTCTTTCCTAGCATGGTAAATGCATACTTGTTCCACATTTCACACAGTCCCCAGTCAGTGGCAACAAGCTCAGAACCTACTTCCACCAGAAAATCAGATCCCTCTACGTTCCTCCAACCTTGCAGTAGCCAAAACCACGCGCGTCCACAGAGCCAGAGCAAGATCCTTCTCCCACATCGGAGCCAAGACATGGAACAACCTACCACAAGACCTCAGACACGCCCCCTCTTTGAACACCTTCAGAAAGACCCTCAACAGTCGCCTGGCACAGCACTAAGCCGGAGAGCCACAGTTAGGGGGACAGAGCACACAAGCTCAAAGAGGCCCTATCACCCGCAGGACACGGGGCAGCCAGCACAGGTGTGTGCTGATTTGCGTTGGGGCGAGTGAAGAGATTGTCGGCCCTGAGGACCTCCGGAGAAGGCTCTTCCTGTGTACTACGAGAGTGAGGGGCTGAGGTGGCCGGGGTCTGGAGTAGGCGCGGTGTCAGGCTGGAGACAAGGGCTGGGCACAGTGAAGCTGGGGCCCCCCGCAGAGGTGGCACTGTAGCTGCAAAGAGCAGTGCCGAGCCCAGGGCCCAGCAGAGCAACACAGCGGAGAGACGCCCAGCCACAAGTAACTGCCGATCCCGTGCCCGGATACATTGGGCCATTCAAAGGCGCAGCACTGCAAGCAGAGACTGGCTAGAGCTAACGAGAGCAGCAAGTGGGGTGGCAAGGGTACCCCATGACGCCGTGATAGCACCTTAGAGGAGCAAGGGGCACCAAAAGCAGTGGGTGGTCGGAGGCAGCAAGGGCCAGCTCTGCCTGGGGAACGACATGGACATGGGTGCAGCACTAGAAAATGTCCTCACGCATTCAGGCTCCTCCCCTCCCCCCCGTAGACATGGGTTGGCTTCATAGGCTCAGGTCCATACTGGTAATGGAGCGCATCACTGCTACCTTGAACAACTCCACTGACACCTTCCAGAAAATTTGGAGCCCATTCCTACACCTTCTCTCAGCTCAATTTCACAAAATTACCCTGCCTCAATATCTGAGGATGCTGCGTCTGCCGGAGCTATGAAAGGACCTGCCCACAGCCTAAGGAAATGGTTGAGGGCTCTGGGACCATTGTAAAGGTACTCAATGAAGACCGTTCAGGGGATGCCGGATGGAGAGGGGGTTGTGGGGTTTTGGTTCTCAACAGGGGCAGCAAATAGCACGATGGACTCTGTTTGGGATCTCTTAGTGCTTTCTTCTTTTTGGACTTTCGGTTACCGCTATGCCTAGCCTTGCTAAGAGGCTGTCTTTGCAATGTATGAGTCACTGTATTACGATGATACAATTGCCCCTGTGGGGTTCTTTGTTTTTAGGAAAACGAATAAATACATTTAAAATTAAACGGAAATTTGAAAGTATCTTTAGCCAGACCTCTACAAATGTTCCTATTAAAAATAATTGTGTATATTTACCATAATGTTTTCCTGACCTACGTCGGAAGTTATTTCGTTGCAGACACCGCAGAAATCTTCGACAGAATCTAAATGTAATATTGAGGTAGATCAGCACATCTTAGCAGGAAAAGTAAAAAACGTAAACTTATCTCTGGGCATCTGGTACATGTTTCTAAGTTTATTCCTAAGACTTGATATTGCTGTGACAGAGTCACAACTGTTAAAAACTCTTTCTATTGGCAAGAAAAATGACCTTTTAACATACTCAAAAACATAATTGCTATACCGTACTATATGTAATATAATGTACAAAATGTATGCTGTGTACTTTTAAAAACGTTGAAGAAATAAAAATAGCTACCAAAATCATCAAAACATTCTGTTGACCCAAAGGCATGACACATTTATAAAATTGAGACATGAAATGTTAAACTCAAACCTGATGACTCCATTAGATCCATTGCAATTTTGAATCTAAAATCCTCCATAAATGTAGAATTTATTAAAATCTCTGGAACTGGCTGTTGACTGATGTAAAAATCTGCAAACTGAGAACACAGTTGAAAGTTTTACTTTCATCAATTAAAAGTAGAGTAAAATGTATATGTTATCCAAATGAACAAGTTAAAGTGAAATGGACGTAAAAACAATTGGTCTCAATATGATATCGGTTGGAAAGCCATCATCAGAGGTCTCCGGCCAACCGCATTAGGACCATACTAGTGGTCAGAGAGATAATCTGAGGGGAATACTGCTCTGCTTCCAACAGGCTCTACGGCCTCATCCGGCCGGATTTCTGAAGTGAAATCCCTAATAGGCAGCATGCGGTGCACCCCTAAAATCCATGCATCATGTGGCGGACTGTTTAAACTATTTCATTAGTGAATTTGCCCTCACCTGTAATTGTTTATGGTCATAGCCTTCTTTACTATTTATAAGTACTCCAATAACAACAAGCATTTGCAATGCAATAGGTCTCGCAATAGAAAAGTTTGAGCTTTTGTTGTGTAAAATGTAAAAAATAATAATTTTTGTTTATGTTTTTCAAAATATAAAAGTATTCATTTTGTTATTAGAAATGCCAATAGTTATACAGTTAGCAAATGTTACATCTATAGCATTAGTAAAGGTACATGTTTAGTTTTCCCCTGTCGTACATGTATTGATCTGAGAAATCACATTGTTTTAACAAGAACAGAAGTGAAAACATTTAACATATTTTTATGACATTTGTAATAAAGCTTGAAACATTGACAGAAAATATTTGAAGCAGTTGTTGTTGAATGGTTGCACAGATTGATGCTGTTGTAGCGCATAGTGATGTTGTGGTGCCCCTGAGTGATGCTGTAGTGGTGCTGAGTGGTGCTGTGGTGGTGCTGAGTGGTGCTGTGGTGGAAGTGTGCACTGCCGGCTGGTGGTGTGTGTGCCTGGTGGAAGCGTGCACTGACGGCTGGTGTTGTGTGTGCCTGGTGAAAGCGTGCACTGATGCTGGTGGTTTGTGCCTGGTGAAAGCATGCACCGACGGCTGGTGGTGTGTGTGTGACTGGTGAAAACGTGCACTGATGTGGTTGTGCGTGTGGTTGTATGTGTGGTTGTATGTTGTATGGCGGGCGTGAAACTTAAAGTACGGCCGGCCGGCCGTAAAAAAATAATTAGGGGAGGAGAAGCCCTGTGATGTGGTGTCACGGCCTGGCGGCCGTGAAAAAATGCAATTAGAACTGAGGGGAGAGTGGTGAGGAGAGTGGTGTTGATAGGGGAGAGTGGTGGTGAGAGGGGAGGAGAGAGTCAGGCCTGGAGAGCGAGGAGAGGGGTGAGTGAGGAGAGGGGAGAGAGGCGAGAGAGAGGTGAGTGAGGAGAGAGAGAGGGATTGGAGAGGGAGTCCTCAGAAGGATGAAAGGCTGAGTGGAGCCACCAATATTTGAACCTGTGACCATGAGGTGAACACAGGCCGCTACTGTGGTTGCATTCGTCCACTGAACCACAAGACTCGGCATAGCAGGGTCGAAAACCAGGTTATGGAGTAGCAGGGCAAAGCATGTGAAAAGGGACAGAACCGGTGAGAAACGTGAGACAGGGGATGGCATGTGAGAAAGTACAAGGAGATCAGCGAGAAAGACGGGAGCTGAGATAAAGGAGGAGAAGAGGGTTAAAAAATACCGCAAAAGATGACAGATACTCCAGCACAAGACCAAATGTTATGTAGGCAAGGGGGACCTGGGGAGAGCGCAACGGGGGTGGGCAGGAGAAGCAGATGCGAGTCACGGCCTGTGGCCGTGATGGAGAGGGAGGGGGTGGTTATTAGGGGGGAGGAGAAGGGAGGCCGGCCGAGCGCACGCTGGGGAAGCCTTTGGGAGGGATGGTTTGAATAAAATTCCTGCAAGCAGCCACGAGGAAGCAGCACAAGTTTTAAGAGGCACCAATGATTTAATAATAACTTGGAGAATTTTCGCCTTTGGTTCTCGACTTTGAGACATATGCTGACGTACTATAACTTTTCATAGGAATCTCATCAGAACTGCCTGCACGGACTTTAACTATGTTGAAAACTGAGCAGCAGGTGGTGGATTATCCTGAAAATGCGGCAAATACATAATTATGCGGACAGAGAAAGGGTAGAAAAAACAACTGAGGAAAGGTGAGATATAGGTATGCGATATTGAGACAACCAGGTGGGACAGACAAAGCAGTAACAATGGTGGGAGACAGGTGAAAGAGAGGTGAAAAGGGACAGAACCGGTGAGAAACATGAGACAGGGGATGGCATGTGAGATAGTACAAGGAGATCAGCGAGAAAGACGGGAGCTGAGATAAAGAAGGAGGTGGACAAAGTTAAAGGATGTACGGAGAGAGAGGGACAGAGAGGAGGAAAGGTGGGAGGGAACACGGCCTGGGGGAAGCTGGCTGGGGAGGGGGAGGAGAAATCCGAGTAAGGCTGTGTGCGGGGAAAGAGGAGGGAGGTGCTGGAGCTGGGGAACATATGGCCGTGAAAGTTTATGGCCCAAAAGCGCGTGCCTGTGGCCACGTGAACTCGAAGAAAACCGCACCGAAAAAGCCATAGTTTGACGAGTATTTTGACCACTAGAATTCTAAAAACCATAATTAACTTCAATAATCTCTCATTCGAGAATATGATCAATTATTCACTTTGATAACAAAAACAAATTAAGGTTTATAATATTAATAGGAATTTATCATTACCAGCATGCAAAAAACACCACAATTGTAGTTGTCCTGTTGCTTTATGTTAGAATCAACCACTAATTCCCAAAGCTCATAGTCAGGATGCTCCAGTGCCTGTAGGAAATCCCTTTAGAGACATATGAAAGGTTATGTAAAATATTAGAGTTTGTAAATCAGAATAAAACAATAAAGATGTTACATTGTTGTCACAAATAGTGATCAATTTGTAAAGTTTGTGAATTTTATTATTTTGCAATCTTAAAAGTACTAAATAGATAATGGAAACTGTATTTGGGAAAGGGCACCTCCAATTTCTCAAGAAGACTTTGTAGGTATGAAGATTTGCTGGCAGTGAATCGTAGACTAAAATTTTCTTTGTAAAAGGTTTCAATATCTGTGGAAATGATATAAAAGCTGTTTGAAAAACAACATCAGCAAGAGAAAGGGAAAAGTTTCAGAAATAGCCAATGTATATATTAAAAAAACATGGTAGGCCTCTCCAACTATTACAACCACTCATATTTTTCATCAATAACTTTCAAACCTCTGAACGATAACTAAAAAATAAAAAAATGGCACTTACGAAAAGAATCCAATGATTGCCAGTATTTGTAGGACAAAGAACAGTTTCCACAGTTTCATAAGATACCTGCATAGAATAGAATGTGCTCATTAATAACTTTAACTGTCATCCTGACTCCATACGTTCAAAGGTATCAATGGATTGTTATCCAGAATTCTAAATCTATAATATTTACTTGGATGACAAGTACACAGATTCACAGTATACCAACATGTGAAATGTTGGCAATTGTTCATTACGTTATTGTAAGTGTCTTGTACACTTCAACACTAAATCCATCAGTTACATTAACAAATCATTACAACCTGAGACTGTGAAAAGTCAAATAAGAGATTCAAATATGTACCCGGAAAACAGGCGACCGGTATTTGCCCAGGAAGATAGAGGATGACACTGTTGCAGAAAGTGCAAAACACTAAGGTTAAAATAAAAGGACATCATTACACACATTGTAAAACAATTGTTATCTTGGTGTACATCTGTGTGTGATATTTATGAAAATATACATACATTGGATCGTGACATACATAATTTGCTAAGGTACGCATCGATTACCTAAAAAAAAAGAATTACACTTAGTTAAGTAGTGCATGATTACAAATCTGCTGGAGCAAGGACCAACAGACAGGCGTGAGCGCGGCGGTGGCGAGACATACTATACTGACTATCGATGTTATAGAAACCAACCTCATCAACAATCCATTGGGGCGTTTTTGAGTGAACAAAAGGAAAAATCATACAGTTTTATGTCGGACACTATTGCTTCCAAGCGTCCCATCACTGGTTTCTTCCACACATCCAAAAGTGATTGCCTGGTCTTAGATCCCGAATCTTTTAAGTCTGTGGAAACATAAGTGAGAAACATAAGTTAAAACAAGTTTTAAAGACACCTACATAAACTTCAAAACTGACAGTCACACCAAACAAATTACTTTTGCCGGGGTGCAGGGCTCAACGGGGGCACCATAGGTGCCTACTAGACTGCCATCCGGAGGCCTTGCACCCATGTGGGCCCTGATGGGGCCCCCCAAAAACAGATTCCCACAGTCTTTCTGTGTCGAAAAGGCCGGCACAGAAAGGCAGTGGGAATATGCCATCATAATCCCTCGGGCGGATATAGCCGGCTTTGTGATTACAGGCCCTTTTCTAAAACACAGGTAAGATTCCTTCCCAACGAACCCTGGCTCGTAGCCATTTCCAAGGGCATCGTAATTGGGGCCCTAAGCATGAAGGCTGCTATCAACAGCTACCACTTAGAGAGCTTTCTAATGTTGTCTAAAACCACTGAAAACCCAATAAAGGATTGTTTGGATTAGTGTAAGGTAATATACTTTTTTCGAAGTGAGCACCATATAGTAAACCAGCCGGACACAAAGTACTAAGATGTATAATTACCAAAATAGAGATAGTAAAATCAAGCTTCTTGTGAGAACACCCTACATCTTCAGTGTCAATATTTGTTAAACAATTTTAAAACAGAAGTATTAATAAAATAAGTAGCAACCTCACCCCCCAACAGCACGCAAGCTTGGTTTTCTGCAAAATCATCATTCTCCTCTGAAAGTGTTTCAAGTGGAAGAGATTCAGGCGATTCATGATTGGTCATGCTTCCTGAAAAATATTGATTTTGAGGTTGACAAAAACTCAGTTGGGAAAACAGACTACTCCACCATCCAAACACAAAACCCTACACAAAGAAAAAATACTATTCAATAATACCTTGTTTAAAATACCGTACTTTTAAAAACATATCTTTTGGAGAAAGTCAGCGTCACGTTCTCCTGCTCAACCTAATACCTTTTCACCAAATTAAGGAGACATTTACATATGTTGATAGTATATTATTCCGAAACACATCCAATTATCTCACATTGCATAACCAAAACATTACTTTACATTGTTTACCTTTGACGCTCGACTTATAAGGCCTCAACATGTCGAGATTGTGTGTTGTACGTAAAAGGATATTGCGATCATTAAGCAATTTAACGCGCTTTCCTTGGATTTCAGCAATAGTGTATGGTCCAGTAAATTTATGTTCCAAAATGCCTCCTTTTCTTGTAGCTTTCCTGCAATTTTTCAGAAGCACTAATTGTCCATCTCTGAAGGTGCATGGCTTATATTTTTGGGAAACTCTCTTTTTAAATTTTTCTTTTTGCTTTTCCTGGGCAACCTCAATATTCTGTTTTGTCTGCCTCTGCAACTCTGCTTTTTTTATTTTGTTTTCAACGATAATGCCGGCATATTCACTTTCAGTTGGGAGTATAAACTCAAGCTATTAAAGGAAACATAAAACGCAATCACTCATTTTCGTTATATAAAACTGTATTATTATATAAAAATTAAAACAAAGTAAAATAACTTGCTTTATTGTAAATAAAAGTTACGCTAAAGAAAAGAAACTATACACACAGAGAAATTAGATTTCATATATCAGAATCAGAACCAGAATACGCTTTATTCGGTATAAAATCAATTAACCATAAAAGCACATAAGTGACAGCATAAAATTTAGCAGTATAAAAATTTAAATAATTACAGGATATTTAAAAACCATCCATTGTTTTCCTAATTTTGACCATCAATTTCAAAAATTTCGCAATTTGCACAGTCTGTGATCTATCTGCCAACAGTTGTAGTTTGATAAAAGCAGGGCAACATTGTCTAAAGTTAAAAAGTAACCAGCAAGTGAATGTATGTATAATTACAAAATAACAATATGCATATTAAAACAGACTTTGGAGTAATCACTGACAACCAAAAAGCAACATTGTAAAAATTCTTTACATTAAAAACACAATAAAAATTCCATACCAGATCCTCGGAGACCTCACTTGGAAATCGTGCTTCTCGGCCGTACATAAGTTGGAAAGGGGAAACTTTTGTTGTGGTATGTGGCTTTGATCGTAAAGCAAACAATGCATGATCCAAAAATAAATCCCAGTCGTTTTGGTGCTCATTCACGCATTTAGACAACGTGCTGTAAAATAACAAAAGATTAGCATGTGGTATAATAGTTAATGGCAGTATATTACTTGCAAACCTATCAATATTAAAGAGAAAATATTTTATAAATAAATTGCATATCAACATGTGCATACAAAAAAGAATCAGAATTAGCTTTACCTTTTAATGCTAGCATTAGTGCGCTCATCTAAACCATTTGTCTGTGGATGATATGCTGCACTTACAGAACGCTCGATTTCTAAGAGCCTTGATAGCTCAGAATTAACCTGAAAAATACATATTTATATGTTATTGCCTGAAATGTAAGCAAATTGTAATTATTTAGTACACAGATGTTTAACAGTACCTTAAAAAGCACTATCCGACTAACAGGGCCAGACAAAAGCAAACAGACACCTACAGTATTAGATAATGGTGCGTTTGGACTTTAATTAATTTTGAGTATAATCTGTATGATAAATATAAAAAGCGACCTAACTAGGGGGCCTATTAGGATTGCGGATGGACCTGCGTCCGTCCGCCACCCCCGAGGTGAAGGGACCATCTGCAGGGGCATCGGCGGTCCCTCCGGTGCAATTAGGATGTGACCGCCACCCTGGCGGTCACATCCTGTATCTTTAACCTTGCGGCGGGTGCTGCTTGAAGCAGCACCCGCCGCAAGGTTAAAAACCATGTTTTACATTTACATGCACAAAGCGGCAGGCACCGCGCGTGCCTGCTGCTTTGGGCATGGAAATGCTGGGGGGTACCATAAATACCCCCATGTGCACCCCCACCCCCCACACCCTGGGGGCCCGCAATGGGCCCCCAAACACCAAAGACCACATGCTTTTCCACGGCGGAAAATCCGCTGTGGAAAAGCATGTTACACCGCACATCCTAATTTGGCTGACGGTGTCTTGCAGACACCGTCACCAAATGGCCTTACACACACCGCGGATCAGCGGCGGACGGACCTGCCGTCCGCCGCTGGTCCCACCGCAATCCCACCGCCATCCTAATCTGGCGGTGGGTGTTTTCTGTGGCCGCGGCGGTGAATCCGCATCCTCCAGGCCGGAGGATGCGGATTCACCGCCATCCTAATCGGCCCCTAAGTGTCAAATATAAACGGTTGTAAAGAATGGGTTATAAAAATGGTACGTGACTTGCTTCACTCGTGAAGACATTTGCATAACACTGATAAGTGAGTACCAAATAGTGTGGACCTGCTCTCTAAAACAGTAACAAAGGATTGTAACCCCAATGGTGCAATCATTAAGCATGGGCGGATTTTGCGGATTGGCAATCCGCGAACTTGCGTATTTACGGATTCGCAATCCGCGAAGATCCGCGAACTCTAGCGGATTTGCGGATTTTTCCGTGTTTTGTGTTGGCGCGTGTTCGCGCCGATTTTGGGACAAGTTCGCAATTGCGAACTTACTTTTCGGCTTGCAACGGCCGCGACTATGTTGTTTCTACGTCTGGTTTATCATCACAGGTTCACAGCACCCTCTGTTTCACCACTGCCACCCTCTGGGACACCCATGCCACCCTCTAGTACATCCTCACTGGCACCTATTAGGTTTATTTATCACTGTAGATTATGTTGGTTGAAAAAAGCAAGCACACCTGCCCTTCTTCAACTGCCATCAATTAATTTGTGTTTCATTAATGTGTCAGTAATTTTGAAAGTTCCAGTCTGGCTGGCACCTGCTTCCTTCCTTATCTGTAATTTGCTTTTTGTTGCAGTGAAATTTTTTTTTCACAGGACCTTTATGGTGCTATTCTATGAGCCTGCTGTTTGGGTCATAGCAGGGTCATAGAATAGTTGCAAACTCTGGAGGGGCCCATCAGGAAGCACTACCTTGAATGTTACTAATGTTAAGTTTGAACTTTTGCACCTGCTCATTGCTTTCAGTTTAGCTAAAATCGTTTTTTCTGCAATTTCGCGCGTTTTTTGGGGCGCGAATCCGTGCGAGATCGATTTCGGAAGCCGCGAATACGTGCGAATACAAAATTGTTTTTGTTGCGACGTGTATGTTCGCGTGATCTTGCGCGTGTTCGCGAGGCGCTTCTAGCTATACGTTTGCCAAGTTACCCTATCGGTCGTACACGGGCGCGGCCATCTTGTTGGCGTGATGTAATTCCGTTTCCGCCCGCTATGTGTAATCTCGCAAAGTGTGCTGCTCGCTAGTACAATTTCGCGCGTACTCGCAAGGAAAATCTCGCGCGAACTTACCCACGCGGTCGTGAACGGGCGCGGCCATCTTGTTTCTCATTCATTGCTATGGTTCTGGGCATGCTTTCTCTATCCTCTCTCAATCTCTGCCATCCTTTGCTTGTTTGAAGTTTTTTTGATCTAATTTTACTTATTATCTAACCCTCTATTTTTCTAGCTCTATATTTTTGTGTTTTCTGCAGCTTTTAGTTACCTTTAAACTACTTTTTTAAACTCTTTTCTTTTCTTCTTCACTATTCTATTTCTTCTTTATCATTTAAGTTTATTTCTGCCCAGACCATGGTAAAGGGAGCCGGGAAGCACCCTGAGAAGGGGAAGGGTCCCGCACCCCGTGCCCGGCTCCCGTGCGGGCGTTTAAGGGGGGAGCAAGTGGTCCCGAGGGAGATCTTCAGCGCGGAGGAAGTGGCGGCACTGATCTTCCACGTCCAGCGCCGCCTCCCCAAGACGATCCTGGGAGGCGGCAAGATCGCGACCGGCTATGGCATCCGGGAGCGTCGCAAGCGGTGGGAGAAGGTGTGCCGGGCCATGTACAAGATCTCTGGGGTCCGGCGCACATATAACCAGGCCACCCACCGCTGGACCGATGTCATGGACCGGGAGCGGGACTTGCTGGACGCGCTCGGCGTAGAGGTCCCCGGGCTTGGTGAGTAGTAGTAGTAGTACATTTACTACTCTGTTTTATCCTGCTCTGTTATTTGCAAATCTTTGTTCTTTACCAAGAGCAATAATGCTGCCGATTACATTGAGGTAAATTATATTTCAAAATCTTCTATGCATTTCAGGTGCACTGCTCTCCTTCTCAGTAGCCTTGCTTGCTACTATGCTTCTTTGTTTTGTATGTTGTGTTCAGAAGCATTTCATTGGCCTGAGAAATTATGTATGAGTGTACTGTAAAGAAAAGAACAGCGTAATGCTAGACAGTAAGGGTCATATTTTCAATTACCGGCGCATCCCTGCAAAGTAGCAGGGATGCGGCAGTAATTGTGTGCCATGCCACCACCACCCATTGGCCCAAAACGTCACAGAAGCCTTACGCATCTGTGCCGTAAAGGCAGCGCATTGCTGGAGTTGCGTGCCAACGATGGCGCAGCTCCAGCAATGCTCTGGGGTACCCTATCTCCCCAATGCTGCATCAAGCCGTACGTCGGCTTCAAGCGCGCAGGGTTTGAGTCATGCATCATTGTCCTAAAAGTGACTGATTGACATCTTGTAGATTTCCCTCAGCCACTTTTAGGATTCGTTCCTGCGCAGGTACGCCCTCCCTTGCGCCGGAACGCCCCCTGATGGCGCAGGGCTTTACAACGTGATGCATCGCCCATATGCCCATATGTGTTTTTTTTTTTAATATATACGCCGCACCAACACCATGGCGAGTCTTTTGTTCTGCCGCTGCGTCAGAAAAGGCACGCAACAATGGAGGAAAATCAGCCGCAACTTCCGCAAGGGACTTATAAATCAGCCCCAACAGACTGAAGTCCAGTCCTTCCTTTAGACAGTCACATGGCTATCAGAAGAAATAGTGGCGGTGGTGGCGGGTGGATTGATAGTTTGAGTATTCACTGATCTGCAAGCAGGATGGACTTTGTCTGTCACGTGTTGCGCACTGCTGCCTGCAGTGCCAGGCCTAGGCAAACCTCTTTAGTAGTCTGTTTATTGAGTTACATAGGAACTTTCTAAGTCAACGTTCCGCAAATCAGGCAATACGAATAACGTAGTATACCACATGAGATAGATCCCGTGGAATAGTTGTCTATCTATTTGCTATTTTTCCAAAATATGTTGTTATTGTTCTTTTGAAATGTTTGATTTGGTTGAAAAATCTCATCCATGTTTTCTGGTTTTTCTTTCTTTCATGTTGTACATCAGCTCCCCCCAAGGGCAAGAGGACACAGGAGGAGGGTGCTGAGGATGCAGGCCAGGATCGGGCAGGCGAGGGCTCCTTTGCTGGCCCCAGTAAGTTTACATTTTAATAAACAGTACCTATTTTTTCCTAGCGTTCCTCATTCGATTTTTTCTAAATCGTCTTTGATCTTCTTGTAGACTGGATATAAATTCTTATCCTGCCTCGAATATGACTCCCTGTGGTATTACTAGACTATTCTTATTAGTCTGTCTGTGTAGCTAACTAAGATTGGACATTTGGCAATTCCATTGGACTCCCATTATATTCAGCAATACCTCTATGCACTGTCTCCTTACTGACTAGATAGTGTGGCAGAGTCATTCAGCTCCCGAAGTCACCGATTATAGATCCCCAATGATCTCTAGATTATCGTACGCAGGACAAGAGAGTAGTACGGAGTCACAGCACAGTCAAGAAGTGTCAGAGGCACTCATGCTTGCAAAAATTCCAAAACCTTTAGCTCATCCACTCTAGTCTAGAGGAACAAAAACCACAGAGTCTATTTAAGTGTAAAAGCTTTATTAAAAGTAAACACATTTATTAAAATCTACTTTGTCATAAAACTATTTAACTGTAAACGGAAAAGTGGTTAGTGCTGACGATTAATTGGACACATTTCTTGTGGTCGAGCCGAACTCTCACCTAGTTTGAACTTGATCCTGGTCGTGTTCTTAGGACTCAGGAGTCAAGCTTCTGTCTGTTAGGAGAAAAAGTGGTGCGTGTTAAAAATCAAAAGCAAGCATTCATCAGTTGTGCATAAAAGTGCAGCAAGACAACAGCCTTCCCTGGAAAATGGGACATTTTTACTATGGAGTAGACAGTCACAAATTATTACATTGTATTCTGTTTTTTTAACATTTCTCCTAGACCAAATATTATATAGTAGTGAGTGGTGTATTAACATTCTTAAATGTACTTTGTAGGTGTAACATCTGGTGACGGGGCCAGCGCGGAGGTGGCTGTGTTGGACTTGGACTCGGAGGCCTCTGGGGAGGAGGCGGCGGTAGAAGAGCTGGTGGCCGTTCCTGTGGGGGATCAAACGGTGGTGGCGGAAACAGGTAAGCTATATATTCCTTACTTATTGAGATTGAAGACTGCATAGTGTGCTTTCTGCACGGGTGTATTACAATTACAAATCAACCAGGTAGTAGCCTCCTCGAAATGTACTTCGACTTAGCTGTGAAGTTTTTGGTGAGAAGAATCCCAATAAGTTCTTAGACGAACGTGATGGATGGGATGAACGAAAAGCGAAAGAAGGGTGTAAGTAAGTAGGACGCGAACTTGTATGATGGCTGGCAAAGAAGAACGATATGTGTTTGCTTGGCCCCCGAGGTGGCTGGGAAGGCAAGAATATGGTATGGTGCATGGCTGGGTCAATGATGAAGCAAGGATGGGTGGAAGGACAGCAGCCTGGGTGGGTGAAACAGAAACTGTATGTGTGCGTATACTTTGACTGAATGGATGCCTGGAGCATGGTATTCTCTGACTCTTACATAGCACATGTGTATCTAGAGAGAGTAGATGGTCGCCAGGTGAAGTAAGTGTTACCTTGAAGAGCATGTACCACCGCACCCGCACGTCCGTCCCAGTGCAGGGAAGGCAAGGAAAAGAAATTGTAAATGTGTCCAATACTACCATGAATAGTAGCAGTACTTTGTATTGCGTTTGCATTCACAGCATATATCTGGTTATTACGGTGGACACTCCGTACCTCTCTTAATAACTTTAGTTTACTTGTAGTACGTCATTCATGTGTGGGTGTATCACTGTTCACTCAATATTAAGCAAAGCACCTAAAGTCATCTCATCTGTCATTAAATACGTCCCATGTGAAGTGATAGATAATCAAATTAGTTAGCTTCTTCAGTTTCCTTTTCTAGTACTCATTTGCACTGTAGGGTGAAAGGTAAATTAATTAAGCAGTAGCCCTTGTAACAGAGTATTCTCAGTGCCACCCGTAATAGAAAAGTAATAGCTTCACCACCTGCATGTACTGGACCGGTACAGTAACGCAAGTCTGTCTCAATCATCATGGTGTGCAACTTTTTTTCTCGGGTGCAACTTCACTGTGCTGTGTCCATGTCATTCTGCCGGCTTGCATAAGATAACGTACCCATTTCCCTAAACAAGAGAGAAGAAGAAGAATAAGACTGGTGTACTGTCATAGTCGACTGTAATGGAAGTCCATAGTGGTCGTAGAATTAGTTCATTAAACTACCACTACTGTTAGAGCAAGGATGCAGAAGTGGGAGGTTACATAGATACTGTCCTCAATAGTTATGTACTGTGCTTTCAATTTGCTACTTGTACTCTGTGACCCAACTTTCGGCTCAATCACTTTGTGTTATTAATAAGGAGCATTGGTTACAGACTATGTCTTTCTTTCTTCATATAGTTGCTCCTTCCAAATCAACAACAAGGAGGGAGCAGGCTAGATTGGCCCGGCAACGGAGGCTGGAGGCCACAGTCGCCGAGTATCGGCGGCTGGTGGCCCTGGAGGAGGAGGAGGACACGCAGTCGAGCGGGGCAACATCCTCGACTGTGACCACTGCATCCTCCTCCGTGACTAAGCCAGCGGGACCGAGCCGGGCTAAGAAAGCCGACCGCCACCGCCAAGCAACCGAAATACCAGCTGCCCCCCACAGGAGCTGCAAGGAACGCCAACGCCGCCTACGAGTCCGCATGTCCAACCTGGAGCAGGAGGTCCTGAGGTATAAGAACTTGGTTAAGGGCCTCCGCTCCGAGCTTGCCACCCTCCGCAAGGAGTATGATGCCCATGCCGCATCATGCACCAGCACCAGCACCCTCCAGTAGTGGAGTGTCCCTTGCCCTTTTTTTATAGACTTTTGGGGGTTGGGATTTGGGAGTTGGGATCGTTTTGGGACGTTTCAGAGACAATCGTTGGGGTTAGGGTGGGTGAGGGAGATTATTTTGTTAGGGCTAAATAAATATATTTTTCAACTTTATCTGACCATACCTGTTTTTTACTGCTTTTCAGTCTGGTGGGTGGGGGGCGGGGGTGTAACAGTAACTTTGTTTTCCTGAACAGTCCTAGGACTTTAGTAGTACAACCGTCAATCTCTTGTCTACTCCGAAATAATACTCCATTATACTACCTCCCACCAAATGCTTATCTTACCTGTAATTTGTGTTAGAAATTAGGGCTAGGCCCAGGGCTGGCTCCAGGTGAAATGGGGATTAACGTTGTCAATCCTGGGCGGGTGACATTTCCTCATTGCGGTGGTACTAGTGGTGTGACACAGTGGCAGTTGCATGCCTATGGAAAAAAAGAAAACGAAACCTTGTTTGTCCTCCTTACTGTAGCATTACAACGGTTACGGTACGATCGAGAAAATAGCAGGTGACAGTACACTAGAACAGTGCCATAATGTAGCCTAACAAATGGTAAAGTATTTGCTTGCAAGTATAACTAGTACTTGCGTTGAATTTATTTGACATTGGCTACTACTACTAGAAGATATAGTACTGAAGCTGAGTAAGTCTAGAAGATATCCTCGTATTCCTTCACCAGCCTGTTGCTGCTATCACCTTATCCTCCCCAGCAAGTGTGTGGAATTATTGATGTCATTTTAGTCAGACATCAAGCAAAACAACACAGCCCGGGGGAAGAGGGTTAGGGTTTGTAAAATGGATGGGAATGGGGGTTTCTTTTTGGGTAGGTTTTGTTGAGAGAAGAAAAAAAAAGCAGAGCATGGACAAACAATAATTGAAGATACAGAGTTTACAGACAATCTTTGGTTACAAACTAAAGGTAAGCACATGCAGTCATACTCATAGAATAAAAGACAACAATGGATACTGTATCTGTATTGCGTATGTTGTTGGAGTTGTCCTGTTGAAATTGGTAAGTAAGTTGCATGCAGCAAACAATTCCTCTTATTGGCGGCACTCCTCCATTCCAGCTGACGCTTCGTCCATCAATGTGGTGGTGACCACTGACAGAAGAGACACCCTGTCCACTGCCTGCCTGGCGGATGTTGACTGAAACCCGGCCTGTAATTATTGAACGGAAAACAGGAAGTGCTATAACAATACCACTGATAAATAAATAAAAGGTATGTACGCTGTGTGGTTCAAAAAGTGACACTTTGATTTCCCTAATAGACAGTACAATATTTTTGAAATTGCGTGCTCTGTCTGAGTCACCTTTTTAAGGATCAATAAGTATGGCCAAAATATTATAGCGGATCTTTCCCCTCAAGGTGGGTGTACTACTGTGTTTTAGAACAAAATTTGACCTTCCCAGCAATGCTCCCACCAAGACCCTTACTAAAGCCAGTCGCAAAAATGTAGAAGAACCCAATCATATCTCCAAAAACGATGCCTAGCAGAAAAATGGTTACAAAACGTACTTTGAAAGTAACAGTAGGCCCAAATACAGACCATGGATTGTATTCATTCAAACCACTTGCCTGCAAGCAAAACTATCCATAGCCAGCATCGCTCCAACAGTGCTCTACAACAACAGAACCGCGTTGCAATAGAACCCCCCTAAACACATGCAATCCTGCTGCTAGGGCAAACCCTAACGAACCCTAACTTACAAAAAGTGCCAAAACTAGTGTTTCCTTATGGATTTTGTCCAACAAACTTCTAGCCGGTATTAGACCTTCCCAGGAATGCCCCAGGCAAGACCCGCCAACCCACCCGCAAAAAAACACCCGACACAACACCACCAAACAGCGAAAAAGCTAAATCTCATACTTACAATGTCTCTCGGCCTTCGGTCCAAACGCGGCGCTGTGCAGCTAGGTCGTCATCATCATCAATCATCATAACTCCTGTTTTCCACCACGGATTTCCTGAAAAGCAAATGCAATCAAGATTAGACTGTCGCAGCAGTGCTTCGACAGAGACCCCGGCCGCAACCCACCCACGAACAGCAGGAAGCCCCCCAAAACGCTACATTGAGCAAGATGTCTGAAGAAATGGCAAAAAAAAGGCTGTTCCTTATGGATTTTGTCCAAAACACTTGTATCCGGTATTAGACCTTCCCAGGAATGCCCCAGGCAAGACCCGCCAACCCACCCGCAAAAAAACACCCGACACAACACCCCCAAACAGCGAAAAAGCTAAATCTCATACTTACAATGTCTCTCGGCCTTCGGTCCAAACGCGGCGCTGTGCAGCTAGGTCGTCATCATCATCAATCATCATAACTCCTGTTTTCCACCACGGATTTCCTGAAAAGCAAATGCAATCAAGATTAGACTGTCGCAGCAGTGCTTCGACAGAGACCCCGGCCGCAACCCACCCACGAACAGCAGGAAGCCCCCCAAAACGCTACATTGAGCAAGATGTCTGAAGAAATGGCAAAAAAAAGGCTGTTCCTTATGGATTTTGTCCAAAACACTTGTATCCGGTATTAGACCTTCCCAGGAATGCCCCAGGCAAGACCCGCCAACCCACCCACAAAAAAACACCCGACACAACACCCCCAAACAGCGAAAAAGCTAAATCTCATACTTACAATGTCTCTCGGCCTTCGGTCCAAACGTGGCGCTGTGCAGCTAGGTCGTCATCATCAATCATCATAACTCCTGTTTTCCACCACGGATTTCCTGAAAAGCAAATGCAATCAAGATTAGACTGTCGCAGCAGTGCTTCGACAGAGACCCCGGCCGCAACCCACCCACGAACAGCAGGAAGCCCCCCAAAACGCTACATTGAGCAAGATGTCTGAAGAAATGGCAAAAAAAAGGCTGTTCCTTATGGATTTTGTCCAAAACACTTCTATCCGGTATTAGACCTTCCCAGGAATGCCCCAGGCAAGACCCGCCGGCGCCAACCCACCCGCAAAAAAACACCCGACAACACCCCCAAACAGCGAAAAAGCTAAATCTCATACTTACAATGCCTCTCGGCCTTCGGTCCAAACGCGGCGCTGTGCAGCTAGGTCGTCATCATCAATCATCATAACTCCTGTTTTCCACCACGGATTTCCTGAAAAGCAAATGCAATCAAGATTAGACTGTCGCAGCAGTGCTTCGACAGACACCAAAAATTACACACAAACCCCCGGAACCCCGCCAAAGAGCACCTCAAAGGCAAGCAAGTCAGCAAAAACGGCAAGAAATTTCCACCTCATATTTGGTCCAAAACACTTTTGTCCATTATTAGAGCTTCACAGCAATGGGCCCAAAACCGTCAACTCACCCGCAAAGAAGTACAACACCCCCACAAGTGCTGAGTCTTTCTTCATTGTGCGTAATCCAGCACTCTGCTTGGAGGGAAATCGCAGTCTGGAGGAGGAGGATAGAGGAGCATGTTCTTCAGAACTTGTGAACCTGAGGAATGTAGACTGCGGCACCTTCAAATCAATAAGCAAACAAGTGAAGACAGTTCTGATGATGGTCTTGTTTTTGGGATTAGGTGATTAAAGTTTGAATTAAATTAACTGTGCAAAACAAAGAAAGAGAGACACAAAGCACACAGGAATAAAAGTGAATAAGGACGAAAAAGAAAGTTCTTGATTGATTGTCTCATTTTCAGGGCTCGGTGTCAGGGAATAAGAACAAGATTTCGTCATCATACTCTGCGAATTCAGGCTGGATGAGGTCAGTGGCACCGAACAGAGAAAAAATCCCCTCATCTACGTTGCTGTCCTCCTCGTCTTCATGCGGCGTGCTTTCTCGTACTTTGTAATCTGGTGGTATGAGGTGCTGATTCATCTTGATCATTGTCAGCCGCTCCACATTTTTGGGCGAGAGGCGGCTCCGTTTGGGAGTTACAATGCCACCAGCAGCACTGAAAACACGTTCAGAAGACACACTTGCGAGTGGGCAAGACAAATAGTTTATAGCCAGGTTGAAGAGCTGTGGCCACAATTGTTTTTTGCCATGCCAATACTGCAATGGCTCATCATTAAGGAAGACCTCTGTTGAGTCATTCAGATAGTCCTGCACCATCGACTCAAGGTCATCAACTGTTCCTCCACTTTGCTTACTTTTTGCTGTGCCTGTGACATTTTTTCGAGAACCATACCCCATCAAACTTAGCCAATCCTCCTCCCCAGCCACTGTTAGTGTTGTCATTGTGTGTGGTGCAGATGATCCAGTTGCCGGTGTCTTTAACGGCTGAGAGGTCACTTGTGCCCCAGCCACAGGTGCAGAAGTGGATTCTTGTGACTGCGGATGGCCTGCTGATGCTGATGCTGATGTACTGGCTTCTCCTTCAATAACCTGCCGTTCTTTTTCAAACCTCTTGGCTGACCAGGCTAACCAATGTTTGTACTTTTGAACATCTGCATCAGCGAAAGGAAAGAATGCGTTGTCTGCCAGCGCCTTTTTGTAGCGTGGATCCAGAATAGTAGCACAAATGTAATGCTGATCTGAGTTGATGTTTTGAAGACGTTCATCACCACGTAGGCGATGTAATAATTTCTCAGACAAAATGAAATGTTTTTTTTTTTTTCATCTTTTTCAAACTCAGAAGAAACCGCCATCAGTTGGTGCTCCAGTATGCACAACAATGGGATAGCTTTTCCCAAATTACAGTCCTCCTGGCTGACTGCACGCGTGAAGAACTCAAAAGGACGAAGCATGTCTGTCAGGCTTTTAACTATGTCCCATTGCGCCTTACTCATCCGCAGGTCCTCCTTCTGAGATGTAGCCTCTGTCAAGAAATAGTGATCGAGTACCGTATACTGCTCATGCAGACGCTCAAGCATGTAGAAGGTTGAGTTCCAACGTGTTGCCACCTCCTGGATGAGTGCTTTCACTGGCATTCCACGTTGAAGTAGCAGTCTCCGCAGATGCTTCCGGGCCTTAAAAGAATGGCTGAAATGGTTGCACATTTTGCGGCAGGTGGCCATTACCTCGAACGCTGGACTCTCTTTATCACTCAAGAATTTTTGAACTACCAGGTTGATACAGTGCGCCAAACACGGCACTCTAACATGGTCACCAAGGAACATGGCCTTAACTACATTGGCGCCATTATTCGTGGAAACATAACCAATCTTGCGTTTTAGGGGGGATAGCATTGTCAAGACCTTTTTGTTAAACTCTTCCAAAAGGTTTTCTGCTGTGTGACTTTTCTCCAAGCCAAACATGGCTAGTGTTGCATGTTTCCGAGCAGCTTTGAAAACTTGGTCCGGGTCAACACCTGCGTTTAGCTTTGCTTTAACACCTGAAAAAGAGACCCAGTGTGCAGTGATGCACATGTAATCATCGCCTGGGCCACTGGTCCACATGTCTGTTGTCAGATGTATTGTGTGAACAGCACTCTTCTGCAAAGCTGCCCCAATCGCCTGCAGCACATCTTCATGTAGTGCTGGAACCGCAACTCTGGCAAAATAGAACCGGCTCGGAATCTTCCATTTAGGGCAGAGCGTTGCAACTAATTCAAGAAAACCTACCGCTTCTACAAAAGAAAAAGGTAGAAGGTCCACAGCTAGCATTTTAGCCAGCTTAGTGTTATACAGACGCGTCAGTGGGTGGTTGCGTTCATATGGCACGTCTGAAGTAAGCATTGTTCTAATGTTGCCCTGGACCAAGCATTTACGGGCTGATAATGACTTCGTTGACCCAATTTTGCTCGCTGGTGAACTTTTGTGCGTTGGTGTCTCACTCGCTCCAACACTCTTAGTGTGCCTCACATTGGGTGTGCTGCTGACAGGGGTACTGGGTGTAAGGGAAGTGTTTGACACGTCTTCTTCCTGCTCGTCAACATCAGATGAAACATCAACGTTTCCTTGATTTTGGCCTTTCTTGATCGCAGCTAGGTGCGCAAACCATTTGACAGCGTGCTTTCTCTCAAGATGACCACTCTTGCCGCCGGTACCATAGTTGGTACCTGACTTACCACGACTAACTGCAAGCTTACAAAGGGTACAAATGGCAAACTTTGGATTTTTGGGACAAACAGTAAAGAAGTCCCAAACTGGGGACTTGAAGTGTCTGTGGGACCTGGAGGAGGCGGCGATACTGGTGGTGGTGGTCATGAAGCTAATGCCAGATGAAGTGGAGGATCTGGATTGCCCAACTTTTGTACGTTTTCCACTTTCACCGCCACTAATTAAGGTCGAGGTTGACGAAGGTCTCTTCTTGCCAGAAAGAAATATGGAAGCGGGACGAGTTGGTGTACTACTTAACTCCAATGATTGTGGTGTTTCCACTGCCTCCTCATCGACAACATCATCATCATCATCATCACGCGCAGCAGCTCTTCGGGCTAGGGTCAAAATGTCTGTTTGCTGCATGCCCGCTGGGGCTGCAGTGACCTTTATGATGACTGGGTCGTCGTTGGCAGAGTCTTCATCAGCAGCAGTATCCGCCACTTCTTGTTGAGCCTCATCACACTCCATAAGTCTGAGACTTTGGACGAGCTTCCTTTTACGCTTAAGTACCTTTGTTGGATCATGGTGTGCCTCACTCTCAGACGGCTGTGGTGCTGGTTCCCAAGTTTGATCCGTATCATCAGAAGGAGGTGTGCTTGAAGAGGATGTAGACACCACCCTTGATCTCTTCCTTGCTAGGGTTGTGGAAGACAATGAAGGATCAGCAGGAGGAGTGGCTTCCTCAAATGATACCTCGCCTTGATTGTCGATTTCCTGATGTGCCCCTACTTCGGGAGGAACAACTATTGTGGGCACTTGTGACCCTCCATGCACCTCTGCTTGCGCATCTCCTTGCGCTGCCTCTCCTTCCACATGTACTTGGGCTTGTACTTGCACATGTGATTGTTGTTGCGGCTGTGGTTGTTCAACACTCGTCAGATGAGCTACAACAACCTGTGTTGATTGAGGGACATTGCTGCTGCTTTCTTGCGATGAGCCAACATCACTGGTCGATGGTGATTGAAGAACTATACTGGCTGCCTCTGCAGCACTCAAGGGCTTGGACTTAAGTTGGCGTGGTGGTGGTGGTGGCACTGAGCCCAATGGAGCGGGGGGGCGTGCTGCCAGCTTGGTCCCCAGCAGATCCCGCTGCTGCTGCTGCAGGCATACTTTTTTTTTTACTCCCAAAAAAAGGGGCGGGCGGCACACCAGTCTCCTTGGTAACTTGCTTCTTCTGCTCCTTACTGGCACCTTTCTTGCTAGAGGAGCTACGGGTTACTTTTTTTGGGGCCATCCTCTTCAGAGCAGGTCAGCAGGCAGCAGTTGCACGAGTTGCAGAGGGTTCTGTGTCCAGACGTGACGTCGCGTGACGTTATGCTGCACACACCGCTGCAGGACTTCTTCCTGGCACTGGTGGTTCTCTTGAGTCTTCTTGTGCACCTAAAAGCAATGGAAGACAGAGGAACATCAGTTCAGTTATACACCCCAAAAATTCGACAAAACACAGAAAAATGAGCACAATCCCATGCCATCCTTGATGTTTACATTGAAGACACCCCACAGAAAGACTACGGACATGCAAGTATGCAACACTCACTACCCCTGGGTATAATGGATGAAAAGTAGGCAAAATAAGTGCAGGCCTCAGACACTGCCTCTCCTCAAAATGGCCCCTTACACCCCAGGCACATGTTGCCTGTACCAGCCAGCACTCAAGATGGCCACCACCACCACCCACATGGCCAGTCCACATCAACAGTACACCCCCAAAAAACAGAAAAACAGCCAGAAATCACCACAATCCAACGCCATCCATGATGTTTACATTAAAGAGAGTGAGACCACACCACAGGCACACTCAGTCCATGCACCACCCACCACCCCTGGGCAAAAGGCCACACCAGCAGCCCCCCAAAAACAACAAAAAACAATAAAATAAGCCCAATCCCAGCCCATCCATGGCCTCAATTATGTTTAAATTCAAGAAGACACCCCACAGAAAGACTAGGCCCATGCAACACTCACCACCCCTGGGCAAAGGGCCCCACCAGCAGGCCCAAAAAAACGACAAAAAACAATAAAATCAGCACAATCCCAGCCCATCCATGGCCTCAATGGTGTTTAAATTCAAGAAGACACCCCTCAGAAACACTAGGCCCATGCAACACTCACTACCCCTGGGCATAATGGATGAAAAGTAGGCAAAATAAGTGCAGGCCTCAGACACTGCCTCTCCTCAAAATGGCCCCTTACACCCCAGGCACATGTTGCCTGTACCAGCCAGCACTCAAGATGGCCACCACCACCACCCACATGGCCAGTCCACATCAACAGTACACCCCCAAAAAACAGAAAAACAGCCAGAAATCACCACAATCCAACGCCATCCATGATGTTTACATTAAAGAGAGTGAGACCACACCACAGGCACACTCAGTCCATGCACCACCCACCACCCCTGGGCAAAAGGCCACACCAGCAGCCCCCCAAAAACGACAAAAAACAATAAAATAAGCCCAATCCCAGCCCATCCATGGCCTCAATTATGTTTAAATTCAAGAAGACACCCCACAGAAAGACTAGGCCCATGCAACACTCACCACCCCTGGGCAAAGGGCCCCACCAGCAGGCCCCAAAAAACGACAAAAAACAATACAATCAGCACAATCCCAGCCCATCCATGGCCTCAATGGTGTTGAAATTCAAGAAGACACCCCTCAGAAACACTAGGCCCATGCAACACTCACTACCCCTGGGCATAATGGATGAAAAGTAGGCAAAATAAGTGCAGGCCTCAGACACTGCCTCTCCTCAAAATGGCCCCTTACACCCCAGGCACATGTTGCCTGTACCAGCCAGCACTCAAGATGGCCACCACCACCACCCACATGGCCAGTCCACATCAACAGTACACCCCCAAAAAACAGAAAAACAGCCAGAAATCACCACAATCCAACGCCATCCATGATGTTTACATTAAAGAGAGTGAGACCACACCACAGGCACACTCAGTCCATGCACCACCCACCACCCCTGGGCAAAAGGCCACACCAGCAGCCCCCCAAAAACGACAAAAAACAATAAAATAAGCCCAATCCCAGCCCATCCATGGCCTCAATTATGTTTAAATTCAAGAAGACACCCCACAGAAAGACTAGGCCCATGCAAAACTCACCACCCCTGGGCAAAGGGCCCCACCAGCAGGCCCAAAAAAACGACAAAAAACAATAAAATCAGCACAATCCCAGCCCATCCATGGCCTCAATGGTGTTTAAATTCAAGAAGACACCCCTCAGAAACACTAGGCCCATGCAACACTCACTACCCCTGGGCATAATGGATGAAAAGTAGGCAAAATAAGTGCAGGCCTCAGACACTGCCTCTCCTCAAAATGGCCCCTTCTTACACCCCAAGCACATGTTGCCTGTAGCAGCCAGCACTCAAGATGGCCACCACCACCACCCACATGACCAGTCCACATCAACAGTACACCCCCAAAAAACAGAAAAACAGCCAGAAATCACCACAATCCAATGCCATCCATGATGTTTACATTAAAGAGAGTGAGACCACACCACAGGCACACTCAGTCCATGCACCACCACCCCTGGGCAAAAGGCCACACCAGCAGCCCCCCAAAAACGACAAAAAACAATAAAATAAGCACAATCCCAGCCCATCCATGGCCTCTATTATGTTTAAATTCAAGAAGACACCCCACAGAAAGACTAGGCCCATGCAACACTCACTACCCCTGGGCATAATGGATGAAAAGTAGGCAAAATAAGTGCAGGCCTCAGACACTGCCTCTCCTCAAAATGGCCCGTTCTTACACCCCAAGCACATGTTGCCTGTAGCAGCCAGCACTCAAGATGGCCACCACCACCACCCACATGACCAGTCCACATCAACAGTACACCCCCAAAAAACAGAAAAACAGCCAGAAATCACCACAATCCAATGCCATCCATGATGTTTACATTAAAGAGAGTGAGACCACACCACAGGCACACTCAGTCCATGCACCACCCACCACCCCTGGGCAAAAGGCCACACCAGCAGCCCCCCAAAAACGACAAAAAACAATAAAATAAGCACAATCCCAGCCAATCCATGACATGAATTATGTTTAAATTCAAGAAGACACCCCACAGAAAGACTAGGCCCATGCAACACTCACCACCCCTGGGCAAAGGGCCCCACCAGCAGTCCCAAAAAAAGGACAAAAATCAGCACAATCCCAGCCCATCCATGGCCTAAATGGTGTTTAAATTCAACAAAACAGTTGTATCATGCACCCCTAACCAACCCTGGTCCTACTGGATACTGTGGCTACCCACAATATAATTTATTTAATGTTCTGAAAAAGTTCCAAAATTTTACTTGCAGCAACTGTAATGCCCCAAACAAACTTACTTGTGAAAGTTGATTTCTAATCCAAAAGTGATCCAAAGACAGTCAAAAAGGCCTCAAATCCAAATATCCAGCAGCACCCACAAAAAGTAATCCTTCCAGCTCCAGATCCAAATGAAAGTGACCAGGAGATGGACAAAGCACTGGGAGGAGCCTGCTGGACAGGAACAGGAAGTTGGAGACTGTGGGGCACTTCCTTCCTCCCCCCCCCCCAAAATGGACTCCTTGCAAAAAAAAAAGGCCATGCAAATGTCAACCTGAGGAGTGATTCTGATAAAAATCATAATTTTCTGAAGGTTTATCCTGTTTGCTGGTGATTTTCTTGTGCGAAATTGCAAAATCTCTATTTCGCAAGTGCGAGATTGTTCCTTTCCGCCGCAACTACGTGTTCGCAATTGCGAACTCTCGCGAGGTGTGCTGTGCAAGGTGGCAAGCCGCGAGTACGTATTCACGGGCGACAAACTCCCGCGGGAACACGCAGCAAGATCTAAAATGGCGCGTCACTCGCAAAGAAAAACAACTCGGCAAACGCTAAAATGACGGAAAGTGAACGCCGTGCACCACGCCGCGCGCCGCAACCAAGCAAAAAATCCGCCGCGAGCGGATTCACGGATTTTCGACAAATTCGCGAGCGTTCGCGGATTGCGGATTTGCCGAAAATCCGAAAAATCCGCGAGCGGAGCGGATTTTACGCCCATGCTTAGCAATCATCCACTGAATGAAAGGGTGCCGAGCAATTTAGCAATTAGCACTGTCATTAAATATGACAGATGGCTAATTGGTCTTGTATAATAATTAATCATGGCATTTCTATATAGATATGACTATGTCCAGAATTTACATAAAGTGTTATTCTCCTAATTGCATTATCGAAATGTAAGGCCTAAATTGGAAACTGACTTCATTGACAAACTCCCGGCCTTGGTCTGACAGAACCCTTTTCGGACTTCCATGGCGTAAGTACATTTGCAACAGTCTGGAAGCAACCTCGGCTGCAGTCTTCGATTTTAGTGGAAATGCCTCAACCCATTTCGAAAAATAGTCTGTTGCTGTCAGAATATATTTGTATCCTGTAGGAGTAGTCGGTAAAGGTCCCATCAAATCCACTCCTACATGTTCCCAAACGTCTTCCACCTGTTCATATACAAATGAAAAATAAATTTAATCAAATCTCAAAATTTCCCAAATCAATTATTCTTTACAAATGTTGCATTTATTTCAGGTCTCCAACATTTATATTAAATATTTCAAATCATGCCAACCGAGCTGTAATTTCATAAAGCAAAACACAACACATATACAACATACTTTGATTGGTTTCAATTCAGAGCAAATCTGGAGTGCAGGTTGTTCCTTTTGGCAAATATCACACTCTTTGATCTGAAAATGAAGAAATAAAGATCTCTCAAAAAAAATGTTAAATGGAGTCACAAAAAGAATAAATTCACAACTACGTTTTGACTTCGTAACTCTAATGTAGACAGTGTGCATAAAAATAGCATCCCCTCCAAAACTAGTGCCTGACACACTTCCATGTGGTAAAATACATTATTTAAAGTTCACCTGCAAAATAAATAGATTTCTAAAGAACATATCTTTACAAAACAGCGTCATTAGATTGGTGCACACAATGGCATAATGGATAGGTTTAAAAAATACTGTAAATGTAATAAACACCAATGGATGGGACAACAGACGCATGAGCAAGAGAATGAGAGAGTTAAAATTTGAGATAGTAAACACAAAAATAAATAGGCTATTAAGAATGGCTTATAAGACATAATAACAAGTGAGATTTTTAGTTGACAACAAATTGTTTTGAAAGGCTAGGACATTTGTAACTCACCCATTGTTCAATATCAATTGTCATCTTTGGCCAATAAAATCGCGTGCTAATACTTTTTTTTGTTTTGTTGATTCCTGAATGGCCACCAATGAGAGATGAATGAAATTCCAAAAAAATGTTTTGGGCAGCTTCTCCGCCAATGACAACTTTTGACTTCTTTTCTTTACCAGTGTATAACAAGTTACCATCTATTGTAAAAACCAAAAGGACAAAGCAAAAGATTTTTAAGTAACTATGCATGTGTGAACCTCCCTTTTCTCAACCGGCCGTAACACAAGCTACCATGATGCACACGCCGCAATGGAAAACAGGGATGTGAAACATCTCCATGTACTACATGACAGGCACCATGCTGTGACTGTCACTTGGTACAGGGATATGTTGGGGGGGCACCATAGGTGCCCAACCCGAGCAAAAGGGCCAGTGATGAAGGGGGGCCCGCTAAGAGCCACCAATGTTCCTCCCTGCCACCCTTGTGGCAGGGAGTGGAGGGAACATGATAATCCACACAGACAACATTTTAGGATGGGGAGTCCCTACGCCGCACCAACATCGAAATGAGGCCCATAACATTGTATATAAATAAACCAAATGTACTATGCAATGGTTGTTAGCACCAAAGTTGTGATTTTTATGTATCAGCTACATTATTTACAATTCATATTGATCATTTCAAGCAAGTACCCAATTCGATTTAAAATGTCTATAATTAAATTGTAATAAAAAAAAAAATAGTTGGAAAATTAGAGTACCATCAATGGTGAATTTCTTAGCCAGTCTACGTAATGCATTCTTCTTCATTTTACTGAAACCTTCAGGATACACATTACGGCTTACATAATCCAGAAGCTCTTGATACTTTGTGGCATCCATTTCTATTGAAAATAATGAAAAAGTGTGACAAAAGTCAATCGAACATCATAGATATAAGTTCCCAAGTTTCCGTACTCACATTGGTCGTAACTGGACATACCTTTCTTGATTTCAGTTCAAACCATGTGCTTTGCAACACTGCAAAAAGACTGGGAGGATGTTTTCAAGTTTGGCGGCCGCTAAATGGATGCCATGCAACTGGCCCAGGACCACTAAGCTGCCATGCCACCCACCGGACAGATTATGAATAATTTTATGGCCTGGCGTGCAGCGTATCAGTGCTCCAGAGTGGCAGTGTAAAGGCTGAGGTGCTCGGAGTCGGATCCCTCGCCCGGCCGTGAACACTGCCCCGGTGAAAGACGTGAGATGAGACGGCGGAGTGGCCCCTGGTTCAGCACAGGGTCTGCAGCGTGGTGTGGAACTGCAGCTGGGCCGAGCAGTGGGTGGCGCTGAGCCCTGCATCGCCCTGAGGGGTGCCATAGAAATTCCAGGACTGTGACCGGCTCCACTGGGTTGGCCCTGAAGGTGTCTGGGCAAGTGGAGGAACTCTGGTGAGGCCACTGACAAGCAGCGAGTCAGCAGGAGAGAGAGTGATGGCCACGAGGATTCGCTCCCACTCTCGACCTGCAGGTAGAACACCGGGAATGGATTGGTCCCCTACACGACTGTAGGAGATTGCCATCTACTGCATAGTTGCCCCCAACTTTTTGCTCCTTTCTGACTCTAGTCGAGCTGTAGCCCTACTAATCAGGAGCCCAGCTCCTCTTCTTCCTCACTAAATTGTTGTGAGTAAGTACCTTAGGTACTGATCTAATTGGATACTAAGGTCACCCTGTGAGTCCCTAGCATATGGTACCTTAGGTACCTAGGGCATGGGTACCCCAGAGGCCTACCAGGGGCTGAAGCACATATTGTGCTACCCCATGGGACAGCCACCTAAAAGACACAACCAGGCTGCTACTGCAGCCTGGGTAAGGTGGTGCTTGCAGCCCTTACAGGGATATAGGTTCACTATATCCTACCCTAATACAACACATATAGGGCAGGGTGCATGGTTATGTGTGAGGGGGACCCTCAGCATGAGCAGAGCCCCTCTGCAACTTTTGTTATATCGATTTCGACGTTGTTTATAGTGCAGCCATACCATATACTCTTAAGTGCATTATATAGCTCGCGGGCAAATGCTATCTTAAGAATGGCTGCACCAAACCATGTCGTGTTTGGTGTCAAACATCTTGGAATCATACCCCCACTCCAGTACTGGAGGGGGGTATGATTCCACCCTACTCAGGGGGTGACATGGCACAAGCTGCAACTGCCGGTAACCATTTTAAAAGGGCACATGCATCACAAAATGGAGTCCACTAGCCACAGACAAGAGTCTGGCCTTCTGGTGCTGGACGAAACTCCAGCCCAGGCAGCTGGACAATAGGTATCCTGTCACAGGGAGGTGTAACCTCCTGAGGCTCCTGGTCACTGGCTAGTAACCCAGACTCTGTCCCCTCTGCTTTCAGGTCCTCTTCTTCAAGATCTTCATCTTCAACCTGCACGACATCAACGACTCTCCTTTCCAGCAGCAGTTCTTCCCGTTTTCCCATTGAAAACGAGACTTCGACCCGACACCGAAAACGACCTATGCACCCGGCTTCCCAGGGGCAGGTAACAGTAGTACCTTGGTACTATCGTGGGTGTGGGTCCACCTTGAGCTTAAATTTAAACGCCTGAACTCGAACTCTTGCTTGAAGTGTCTAGATTCCTGCTATTTCCAACTGCGACATTCCCATAGTGTTTCACAGGGATACCTGTCCTAGTTTAAGTACTGCACACGTCCCCCGTGGGTCCCCTTCCTCACTACCTTGGGTGGTTTCGTAAGGGGCCAGCGATCCTAAGTGCCCTAGGCACTGTCTGTTGAACTGTCGTGGTACTTATACCACTTTTTTGATATATGGTATGGTCCCGCCCTGGGGCCCTGTGATTCTAGTGCTATTTATTGTAACTATTATTGCTTGTTTGAAAATGTATCTTTTGCCTCTAGTCTCATAAATAGACTAGTAGGGTTGTTCCTAGAATAAATACATATATTTTGAATATATCCCTGTGTGGACTACTCTTTCGTTTGGTTATTCAAGAGGTTATCTATGGTAAAACAAGGGTCCAGAGTTCTGTATCACAGTTTCAGTCAGGATAATCTAATGCTCCTACCTTTATTCCAAATCAAGGGGCTGGATTACCTGCTAGGTCCCTCCTATGGGTGTGACCCAGGAAGGGGGTGGTTACACCCCTTTCCCTTTGTCCAGTTTCGCGCCAGAGCTGGGACTGGAGTGTCCCAGCACCGGTTTGAACTGGGCTATGCATGGGGAGCCTTGTGCGCCCCAGGCAGTGTCTAGTTTCACTCGCCCTGCCTGCCTCAATCCACTATCTCCTGTCTGGGGTGGTGTAACACCTCCCTGTGACAGGAAACCTTTTGTCGAGGCCTCTCTGCCGGAGTTTCGGTCAGCAGCAGGAGGCCAGACCCATGCCTGTGGCAGCAGCATCTATTTTGTGATGCTGAGGCTCTGGTTAGATTTAACCGCGTTTAAGTAAAGTAACATGTCTTCTCCCTCTAGAAGGGTGGAATGCTACCCCCGTCGCCAGAACTGGCGAGGGGGTAGTATTCCAAAGTGTATAACACCTTACACGACATGTTTTGATAAATCCAAACCAAAGTTAGCAATAACCGTGAGGATTATAATGCACCTAAGAGTATATGGTAATTTCTTTTTTCATATATGGGTGACTTTTTTGCACCCCGTTGCATCGGTGACTTTTGCACCTTGCACTAGGAACAGTGTCCCCTTTTTGGAAATCATGGCAATACCCTGGAACAGCTATAAGGAAATGGTTCTGAAAGCTGCAGGCAGGCTCAGCTCATGCTAGAGCACATCTCACATAAAACCAAGCACTCTGCCTCCAGGATTGTTAAGGCCTGCCATAGGAGTGACTTATAGATATATATGTGTCCAGATATAGGTTTAGATATAGGTATAATATATCTAAGCAAGGGGTGATTACACGACCTTGCCCCAGCTGAGTGATCAGCCAGTTGTGTCAGTTTGGATAGCCACTCAGGGGTGGCAAAAGATATGCTGCAGCCCCTGGTAGGCCTTGGATGCACCTATGCCCTGGGGACCTACAGTACACTGGACAGGGGCTGATAAGGTGACCCAATATCCAATTAGTTATGCACCTAGGGTACATGGAGTCCATTTTAAAGAGAGAGCAGATAGCATGGGGCCCTGATTAGCAGGATCCCAGGCCAAATAAGTCGAAAACCAGCTAAACACTAGGCAAAAAATCTGGGGTAACCATAGTCAGTTATCCACCCCCCTACAGTTCCCCTAATTATGGGCGTTATCCGTGATAATGCACACTCCCCAGTGTGAATATACACCCCCGATAATGGACATTGTTATAAATAAACACAGTTTCTATGGCGATATACGTTCTAAGTGCTGATAGGCGGTCCCGAAAGCCATATACGTACATGTCTCTGTTGGGAATATACATACTCCATTTTTTCCTGTAGGGTACCTTTTGATTGAGACCAGCTGAAAGCTCCTCTAGCAAAATGTAGGGCATCTCTGAAAGCGCGAGCATGTTCACGGAACTCAGCCTACCGAAAAGTGATCGCCACCCAAAGTATCCGTGTTGTTTTTGTCTACATGTGAGTTATATTTTTGGGTGACTTGGAGTTGATTTTTCCTTTGAGAAACGACACCTCCTGTTTCTGGTAGTCTGTGACCTGACCATTTGTTTTTAAATTTGCATTCAACACGGAGGTCTATGCATGTTGTATGGTTTCTAGGCAATCTATGGTATTCAACAGCGACCAGCTTTTTTTTACTGTAGGGTACCTTTTGATTGCGACCAGCTGAAAGCTCCTCTAGCAAAATGCAGGGAATCTCTGAAAGCGCGAGCATGTGCAGGGAGCTCAGCCTACCGTTTTGAAAAGTGCTCGCCATCCAAAGTATCTGTGTTGTTTTTGTCTACCTGTGAGTATTTCTTTTCATGAAGTCCTAGTGTATAACCTCAAATTCAAGTTTACCTTTTGAGAGTTCTATACTTGACATTTCTATCAATGAACATGTTGAGTGTAAAACAAAAAAAGCTGTGTCTTCGAGGACTGCAGCCCTCCTTCCCTTTCGCCCCTTCCTCTATTTCTACCCCTCTGCTTCTCTTGCCTCAATCCTACCCCTCCCTAACCGCCTGTCCAACCCCAGCCCCGCACCGGTCACCACCACCCTTCTCCCTCTATCTCTCTTCAGCACCTTCACTGCAACCCGTTCCCTCACCACTGATTTCGCTTATCCTCCCTCCCCTCGCCTTCTGTGCGATCTACACTGCCCCTTTCCTCTCACCAGTTCCGCGCCCCTGTCTCTCGCCTGCCCTGCTCTTCACCACAAGCCGTATCTTAGTCCACTTTTTCTTCCCCTATCTTCTCCAGGATACAAGAGACCATCTACCCTATTGCACATTTTCCGCCTCGCACCACCTTTTCCTTCGTATTCTGCCTATCTGCCCCTCCCCCGCCCGTTTATATTTCTGCGCATGTTTTTCTCCCTATTATAGGCCTGCTCTGCCCATTCCTGTCCTGTTCCTCCCTGTCCCCGCCCCTCACTTCCCCATTTGGCCTTCTCTGCTCTCCTGAATGCACAATTTCAGCTCTATCGGGTTCTTTCCCCGCGTGCCATTCTCCCTTCTAGTTTTCATTGCCCTCTCCTGCTCTGTAAAAGGCACCCACCTTTTTGAGTCACTGCCTCTCCACCTGCCAATGCTCTTCTTCTCGTTTTCCAGTTTCCATGTTCTTCCTTCCCTTTCCACGCCTCAAGCACCCCCTCTCATTCCAATAGCACACCTCTATCTTTCTGGTATTTTTCCTCTCACCACCTTTTCTCTAATTTCACATCATTTTTTTCTATCTTCTTAATTCCCTTTTATGTTGCTAATGTCCCCATTAGCCCCAGCCCCATTTCAAAGCCGCTCATGTCCCTGCCCTTTCCCCTAGTTAACTCTCCCCTCCAGATGACTCTCCTCTCAGTCCCTGCGTTGTGTCCTGCCTCACCTCTCCCCCCTAGCGTTCTGTCCTGCCTCTCCTCTCCGCCACTGCGCTGTGTCCTGCCTCTCCTCTCTGCCCCTGCATTGTCCTGCCTCTCCTCTCCACCGCTGTGTTGTGTCCTGCCTCTCCTCTCTTCTCCTGCGTTGTCACTTGCCTCTCCTCTATGCCCCTGCGTTGTGTCCTGCCTCTCCTCTCTGCCGCTGCATTGTCCTGCCTCTTCTCTCTGCCCTTGCGTTGTCCTGCCTCTCCTCTCCTCTCTGCCCCTGCGTTGTAGAAGACCTGGCACATGTTACTTGAGGCTCACTGGTGTGGTGGTGTTAAAGACAGGGGCACTGCTTTCAGAGTCTTTGGCTCCTAAGGGGGACCCCAAACACCTGCCAGCTCTTTCACAGGAGTGCAACATTTCCATGCTCCCCCATCTGACCAAAGATTCCATTCCAGACGACAGACCACGGTGTCTCATAGAGGATCACACAACACCACACAGACATACACCACACAGACACACACCACACACACACCACACAGACACACACCACACACACCACACCACACACGCAACACAACACCACACACACACACACAACACACACACACACACACACACACAACACCACACACACACTCATTACCACACACTCACCAGGCACACACACACCACCAGCCGTCGGTGTACACTTTCACCAAGCACACACAACACCAGCCGTCACTGCACGCTTTCACCAGGCACACACACACACCACCAGCCGTCTGTGAGTGAGAGTGACTGCAGAGTGAGAGTGACTGCAGAGTGAGAGTGACTGCAGAGTGAGAGTGACAGCAGAGTGAGAGTGACAGCAGAGTGAGAGTGACGGCAGAGTGAGAGTGACGGCAGAGTGAGAGTGACTGCAGAGGGAGAGTGACTGCAGAGTGAGAGTGACTCTGCAGAGTGAGTGTTCCAGAGAGAGCAGGGTATGCGTGTGCGCTTACATGGTGCACTGACAAAAGGAGCTAAAACAAAGAACAGGTGAACACGTGTCTTGGGAGCTTCATAAAGGCAGCTGGCCCTCTGTGAGGGCAGCAGCAAGGAGGGAATGCCCCAACTTATAAAGTCCAACTACTCACAACCTACTGTACGATTACAACACAGGCCAAAGGGCAGAGCTAGGTCTTTTCGCATTACGTAGGGTGAGCAGTGTGTGAGTGTGTAGGGTGAGCAGTGTGTGAGTGTGCAGGGTGAGCAGTGTGTGAGAGTGCAGGGTGAGCAGTGTGTGAGTATGCGGGGTTAACATTGTGTGAGTCTGCCGTATGTGGATGGGGAGAGGGTTCCATGCGGCGAGGTGGGAGAACGATCTGCCTCAAGGATGTGGTCCGTCGGCATAAACGCCTGACGCTGGTGCCAGAGACCAGGGTTCGAGCCTCGGGGTCGCTTCCACATCTTGTGATTCTGGGCAAATCACTTCATCTCCCCACGCTTGAATGTGAGATGTAAATACGGTGCTCATGTAAAGCGCTCCGATACCTTTGGGTCGAGTTTGCGCAATATAAAAATATACATTTTTTTTTAAAACACCTTTTTGGACAAACTCGATGTGTAAGCAGTGTTAGACCAACCGCATGTGAGGATCAGACGATTTTACGGAATCCTGTCAGGACCATAAATGTAAAGAGCAATGCAGAAAAGAGCCCTCCAGCCCCCCCCCCCAAAGTACTAGTCATCCTGGTTTTCAGTTGTTGAAACAAGAGAGCAGCATCGTAGGTGCCACCTTCAGCCATCTCTTTATGGCTCTGAGTTACTTGCTTTACACTCTCACTGCAGTTCACCTCTGCTGAGCTTGGCCATTGTTCACTTAATCAGGGCCTTAAGTGGGATGAAAAAACTGGGGGAATCTCTCAAGGGGGCGTGGCCAATGTAATTAAGTGCGTGGCTTAAAAACACGTAAGCAAAAAGTTTGTGCATAACATAGTGTGCCGCCCGACTGGTATTTTGCTGTTTCTGTCTTTGCATCCAGATATATGATACAACAAGAAACCTCATACCTACAAGTCAGGGCTATTGGCTTTGTCAGTGGTTATTAGTTGCATAAGATAATTAAGCAGCAACTATGGATTGTATATAATATTGAAAAAGCTTCCACATAAAGTCCTGGTGACACCACGACAATGTTGCTGCTCCTGAGTTCCGAAAAGAGAAGATAAATCCAGAGAGAAAATGACTCTTTAAAGGATTTCCCTTCCCCTACAACACTCGAAAAAAAAACTGACCTCCTGTGCCACGGCACAAAACAGAGCCCGACAGAGACCCGTTTCGAGGCCTTCTAAAAAAACCTGCCGGTGCTCAGACCCGGCCCACTTAATGCCCTGCACTTAATGATGACAACTCCTGCTTGCAAGGCTATGCTACGAATTGCAGTCTTCATGTGACAACCATGTTACACAGTTATTATTTCCCAACAATGCTTTTATTTGACAATACCTCAAGATCTTGGAGGAAATTAAAATGACTGTGATTCTTGTCCTGATTTTTGGGCAAGCGGTGAAGTAATTGCACAGGAAGAGGTCCTCACAAAGTTCAATTGTTAATTTTAAAAACATAGAGAAAGTTTAGTCCTCAAGGTTAGCGACCAAACGTCATTTTCGTGATATGAAAGTATAGTTTGTGGCAGGCGGTTTTTTCTGCACAGTTTTCCACAGCCCCCCCTGCAAGCTGTCCACGTCTCTCCCACCCTTTCACCCTGTTCCTCGCCACTTCATCCCACCCAAGCCCCAGGGCTCCTGCAGCCCTCCCCACCCCCTCCTCCCCTCACAGTATGCAGTAACAGCCCCTCTCGTCTCTGGTACAACTCCCAGGAGAAAGAGGGCCCTGTGCCCGACGCCTGTGCTTCAATAACCCACCCAAGCCCCAGGGCTCCTGCAGCCCTCCTCACCCCTCCTCACCCCACAGGATGCAGAAACAGCACCTCTCTTCTCTGGTCCAACTCCCAGGAGAAAGAGGGCCCTGTGCCCGACGCCTGTGCTTCAATAACCCACCCAAGCCCCAGGGCTCCTGCAGCCCTCCCCACCCCCTCCTCTGAGGAAAATTGAATTTTGCCTTGTCATGTGTGCCTACGTGTTCCCCATCCTATGTTATATGTGCATGATCGATATGCATATATCCCCCTATGATCGATTAAAGACGCAATTATAGTTGTGTCCAACTCTAGTATGCCAGTTTCCAGTTCTCATGAAAGCAACGAGTATTGGGCCTATGTTGCCACGTTTTACAGTGTGCACGTTAATTCATTGAATTATCCCCGTTTCTAGGCCTCAAAGGGCCCGGACACCAGATTCAAGCTCCAGTCTCCTGAACCCACTCCGAGGAGCGATGCAGCCCCCACCTGCATCCCTGACCCTTCACTTACTTCCTGCCGCGCAGCGCGGTGCTCTGCCTGCCTGTCTGCCAAGAATATGTTATGCCTCTAGTTATCAGTTCAGCTCTCCGTCTTCACATTCCTAAGCTAGTGAACCACATAAACAGCTTCAGCTATAGTCTAGTCTTTCTGTCTCCATGCAAGAGAATTACTGTATTAATATTCAGGAAGATTCATAGCACACGCAATACATGTAGAATATATGCATGCACCAGCCTTAGTGTCAAGTAGCCTTTACCCTGATAACTTTTAGATTCTATCAACATGTACTCCAAACACCAGATACCAGATATGCTATAGGTACATGTCGTCCTGACACCGCAGACTTTAGTCTCCTCTTCTAGTGCAGAAGTCATAGCCCCCAGCTCTCCCCGGTAACACGTCATTGCCCGTTTGCGCGCATCACTAGGTTAAAGGTTCCAGCTGCTCAGGTAGCCCCCTCCATGTATCCACCCACTTTATGACACTTCTGTGACGTTCTCATCACATGTCTACGTGCACGCCCTGTGCACGCCTTCTTTTCACGCCCATGTGTTCTTATCTTACGCTTGTCACTTGTTACGCCTACTGTATGTAATGTAATTGTGATGTTTTACTATATATACCTTGTACTGTTAATGAGACGTTGCAGCTGCCTTCTATGCCATTCTATTTCAGGCTGTTCCGATCCTGTCCCTTCCCTTGTGCCTGATTAAAGCCTGTTAGACTCAGATTCCTCGGATCCTGCCTCTTATTTATTGAGCTATCTGTTATTATTAATGTATTCAAAAATAGTACAGGTAATTAATTATTTATTTACCACATAAATGGCGCCCGAATAGGGACGAGCCCCTTCCCCATGCGCCGGCGATGTAACGCAGGCCCCCTGACCCTTCTACAGCCGTGACGGAACTCTACCGTGCACGTGCAGATATTTCTGCTTCAAGTCTCCCTCAGGCCCACGGAGGAGATGGAAACTGCGGTCCGGCATCCAGACGAGGCGGTGAGGAATGCGGTTCGTCCCGACCAGAGCCCAAGCCGAGAGAGCAAGGTCCGAGGTATCCGGAGGCCCACCTGTTTCTGAAGTCCGAAGTTCGTAGTCCGACGTCGTAGCAGTCCAGTCCAGTCCGAGGCCTTCAGTTTCTGCTTCCCGGTGAGTACCGTTGCGGGGGAAGTATCTAGACAGGTTCATTAGTTTGTTCCTGGTCCGATGGGTTTGGGTACACAGATCCAGTCCGAAGTATTCACCTAGGTGGATACGGTATGACGTGTCTCTTTACGAGACCGGTATGTTCTGTACTGTTTTAGCAGTGCATCCAGTAATTCTAGTAAGTCCGTTCTCGAGAAATTCAAGTGTTATGTTTTCAGTGTATCAGGTAGTATTCTGTTCGAACTGTTATTAATGTATTTCTATGTCGTGGTATGAGTGATTTGTTTGCCATTTCATTACTGTGATTATCGTGTATTGTGTTCACAAGTATAACTCAGACATGCCTCTGTTCTCGAAATTACGTCAGATAAAAACCAGAAAAGGGTTACTCGAAGAAGCAGTTCCTGTCCCTCCTAGGGACAGTCCTGGACATTTTATGTATCACAAGCATGGCTTAGATGCCATATTATATCTAGACTTATGGGTGGATTACACGAAGGATCTTGAAGAGAAATATAGATGGCCTGTATCAGGTACATGGGATGCCGAGTGCATCATGCGAGTAGAAAAAGCATTATGGAAAAAGAAAGCCAGACAATCCCAGAAAGATGCCATCGAGTTATGGCGCAAAGAATCTCATAGAAGAACCGAAAAAGAATTCAGAAAAACAGAATTAAGTAGGGAATCCTCAGAAAAAGCCCAAGAAAGGGAATTAATCGAAGAAGTTGAACGAGTTAGAGCAGAACAGTCAGACAGACAGAGAAATGCCCTTATTAAAGGTATGTATCCTCTTCTTGCCGAGGGCTTGCCGAAGGCAACCCCGGAAGCACCCTGTAATTTACCGCCACCATTGGTCCCGATTAAGCTACGTCATAAACCGACCGCAGCTGAAATTTTTCTTTCGTCCTACTTGGACGACACAGTCCCAGCATATGCAAATCGTATTCCGCCCGCTCACCCTCAGCATCCTGTAAATAATGTAATTCCTGTTCCTCCAGCCACTGGTCCCGGGGATCAAGTTAATGTGCCAGTACCCCCGGACCAGCCCACATTAAATGTACCCGCTTTGCCAGTCACTTTACCAGCACGTACAGTGTTAACAGACAATTCTAGTTCAGGAGCAGCGGGGGGAGGTGCTCCTATCACCCCGCCTCAAGTAAGACGACTGACGCCGCGAGAAGCAGCGTTACAGCGTATGCCAAAAGTGGCTACATACACAGACCTCAAGCGACTTCTCACTGACTGTATATATGATCCAGTTCCAGGCGAAGATCACATGGTATTATATTCAGTACGTTTAAGAAGGGTTGCCAACTTTTTGGTCACCCTGCCTGACATGAAGGAACATCTAGACAGAATATATCGTTTTGTCCGTACAGGGGAGAATCCAGGAAGTATTCACGAAGCTATGGCACACAGAAAAACCGAGATTCAACATATGATTTTACAGTTCTTGATTAACTGTTTAATAAGAGAGCAAGATTATCCTGATAAAGACAAAGACGAGATGAAAGGCCTGATAAGGTGGAGTGACAATATAGCCGAGGGAAAACACAAGACACAAGGTAGTGTAGAAAGTATGTACAAGAAAATTCGGAAGGAAATTATAAGTATATACCAGAAGGAGGAAGCAAAAAGAGGAACCGAGAAAGAGAATGACTCTTCTAGTGAAGAGGTAGACAGCGAGAATCCCTCCAGAATAGCGTATGTAGGTAGAACTAGATTTTCCGACAGACATTCACGCCTAGATTACAAGAAAGTTTTTCCTCCTCCAGTACCAGAACAGTGTTCTCTTGAACAAGTATTCCAGGCCACCGATCAAATTCTGAAATCACGAATAGGTTATAGCGAGCTTAGTACAATGCATGAACAAGAACTAGCCCGATCAGCAGTCCGATGGACTAGTGATTCTACCACGTTTCCAGATGAAATAGTGGCCCAAACGTTTCTGAAACTGCCCCCAGCCGAGCAGCGTCTGATGGGTACGTATATGATCCAGCACCTCATTACACTGTATGAGGATCAGCATTCTGATCCAGGTCCTTTACATGATGTACTGAACGAGTTACTCCTAAACAGATGGAAAGGTCTAGGTACCGATTTAATTAGTGTCATATTAGAACAGCGCCACAAATACAGAACGTTCCTGAATCCACATTTTGTTCCCGTTCCACCCCCAGAAAGAAAATCATGCTACATAGACAGACAGAATCCGTTACGAGAAGTACATACAGTTAAGGGAGAGGGGGGTGATCTAGAACGAGTATTTGTTTACACCCCTATCACGAAAATAGAACTTCTGGAAATGAAAAAGTTAATACCCTGTCACGATAAAGATCCAGCAGGGTTCCACCGTGAATTAAAGGACATGCTCCGTATGGGAGAATACACGTATCCTGATATCATTAAAATGTTAAAGGTCCTGTTGCCTGCGGGCATATATGAAAAACTCAAAGAAAAGGAATGGGAGGTGGGAGAGAATAAGATAGATTGGACCGCATTAGAAACTGAAGATAACACACGAGTTCCAGGTACCGGTCTTGGGGATAAAGCTAAAGCATTGCCCGAATTGTTAATACAAGTCTTGCCAAGATTACTAGCCACGAAAAAGGAAGACTGGGATGCCATCTCAGCCTGTAAACAGAAACCAGACGAAGATACTAGTGATTTTTATTCTAGATTTGAGAAATGTTTCATTATTAATAGTGGTCTGAAACAAGTAGTGAATCGTATCCACATCTTTTTGTTACCAAACTAGTTGAGAATTCAAGTCCACAAGTTAAAAATCGAGTACTGAAAGTCGAAAGTACCTGGCAAGCTAATACTCCGTCACAAATGCTCCAGATGCTACAGTACCACCAGAACAGAATTAGGGAGGAGCAGGAACACGAAAGGAGACGTATGAAAGACACGAAAATGAAAGTACTAGTTGCACAGTCTGTTCCACAAGACAGTCAGAAGAGGGGTCCGAGTCAAGCCAGTCATCCTGCAGCTCCCGTTAAAGGGACATGCAATTACTGTAAACAGCCAGGTCATTATATAAACGAATGTGCAGTTCTGAAACACAACATAGCTACTGGTAAAACGAAAGAGAGACCACGTCCGCCTAGACAAGAACAAGTTTCACAGACTTCCCAGCCACCGCAGAATGCACCACAGACAGTTACAGTACCGCAGCCTATAGCTGCCACACAGCACGTTACACAGCAGATGTACCAGTACGCACAGTCAGAGTATCCAGATTATCAGCCGTATTCATGAAACAGCCTAGAGAGGGAGGTTGGCTTGCCTCTCATCGAGATTCCTGTAGATCAAGAGGGTCCCTATGTACACAGTCAAGTATTAGGGAAAGACAGAAAGTTTCTGATTGATACAGGGGCAAGTAGGACTACCATCAGTCATGACGAGGTTCCAGGGGCTCCACTCTCAGGCTCTAGAAATGTTTCCCTTGGATTTTCAGGAAAGCCTATTGTTAATGAAATATCGAAGCCAGTTACTCTAGAAGTTGGTCTATTGTCCCGAACTACAGACTTGTTCCTCACGAAATCATGTCCAGAGAATTTACTAGGCATTAAGACCCTGAAAGAATTAGGAGCAGTTATATGCTGTTCCCCAGAAGGGGTGCGATTGTTTTTGCGAGATTTTAAAGGTCATTATGTATTACGTGATTTTGATCCAAGATTATTGAATGTACCACAGCATTTATGGGCGCAAGGTCCAACTGATGTAGGTTGTATGCACATCACACCCCATCGTGTCACTCTGAAGAAAGGTGTTGTATTACCACGAATCCGACAGTACAAATTGCCACCTGAGGCTGTAGCAGCCTTATCGAAAATTATTGACGAGCTCATTGCTCAAGGAGTAGTTGTAGAAACTGACTCCAATGTATGTAATTCTCCTATCATTCCGATTCTGAAACGTACAGATCCAAATGCACCTCCAGTTTATCGATTAGTGATTGACCTTCGAGAACTTAATAAATGTATCATACCCCAGTACCCAGTGGTTCCAGATATTTCTTCCCTATTGACTGCCATTGATTCTGAAGCTACGTTCTTTACTGTTATCGATCTCAAGAACGCATTCTTTAGTGTCCCCTTTCATCCAGACAGCCAATTCCTTTTCGGATTCTGTTTAAATGGAAGAAGCTATAAATTCACACGAGCTCCTCAAGGTTTCACAGAAAGTCCTAGCATTTACAGTCAAGCACTTAAAAGACAACTAGACAATATTCACATGCCAACTGACACTGCTCTGCTCCAGTATGTCGATGATCTATTGATCACAGCCCGTTCTGAACATGACTGCGAACGTGCGTCACTTACAGTTTTGTATTTCCTGGCCGAGATGGGGCACAAGGTGTCCCCTTCTAAATTACAATTCTGTGTCCAGCAAGTGGTCTACCTTGGACACTTACTGTCCAAGAGGGGTAGACAGTTAACACCTGACCGTATCCAGTTAATAGCACATCTTCCACAGCCCAAGACTCAGAAGGAGGTACGAGCTTTTATCGGCCTCACTTCTTACTGCAGACAATGGATTCCTCAGTACGCATATCTAGCTAAACCACTGATACAGTTAACGACACAGGAGGCAGCCGTATCGACTGTCCTCCCTTGGACCCAGGAACATACCCTTGTTTTCAATGAGTTAAAGAAAGCTTTATGCCAAGCACCTGTTCTAGCAACGCCAAACTACAGTAAGCCTTTTACACTTTTTGTCACTGAACGTGATGGTACTGCATTATCTGTTCTCACACAAGATCAAGCAGGACAATACAAGCCCTGTGCTTATTTTTCTAGCACATTAGATCCGGTGGCCCAGGCTCTGCCTGCGTGCCTCAAGTCAGTTGCAGCCACAGCTCTAGCTATCAGACAAAGTGATTCCATAGTGTTAGGACACTCCCTGACAGTACAAGTTCCACACTCCGTGGAGGTTCTTTTAAACCGAACACAGACTCAGCACTTGACAATTGCACGTTTACCAGGTTATGAACTGACACTTTTTCAGCCACACATAGAAATCAGACGCTGCAACATTTTAAATCCCGCTACACTGTTACCCTCAGTTACTTCAAATCCTGCCACACATGACTGTGTGGAAGTTGTTAACACCATGACAAAGCCAAGACAAGACTTGACAGACATTGCATTACCTGATCCCGACCTGACACTTTATGTGGATGGTTCATGTATGAGGACAAGTACAGGAGAACTAGTAGCCGCGTATGCCGTGACTACTGAAACTGAAGTTATAGAAACACATCGTATTGACACCCTGTCTGCTCAAGCAGCAGAGCTCGTCGCTCTGACTCAAGCCTGCATACGAGCTAAGAACCTGAAAGTAAACATATACACAGATTCACGTTATGCATTCGGAGTCGTACACGACTTTGGAGTGCTCTGGCAAGAGAGAGGTTTTATGACTTCTCATGGAACCAAGATTCAGCATGGCCCCCTCATTCAAGCTCTGTTAGATGCAATACATTTACCGACAGCTATCGCTATCATGAAGTGCAAGGCACATACGAAAGTCACTGACATCATTTCCCAGGGTAACGATCTAGCAGATCGAACAGCCAAGCTTACAGCTCAGACTCCAGACATTCCAGTTAACACGACACAGACAGACATTCCAGATCAGACGACTTGTATGACAGTTAAGGACCCTACACAAGACGTACTAGATATACAGTCACATGCTACTCCCGATGAAATCAAGAAATGGTCTGAACAAGGAGGGGTCCAGACAGATCAAGGATGGTTGACGAAGGGAAAAGCCACATGGTTTCTCCCCGACTCTATGGTTCAAGTCATTATTAACACCGCACATAGTCCAGCACACTTAGGAGAGAAGGCCATGTTAGACAGTATTCAGAACCTTTGGTTCAACAAGCATTTACGAGCAGCAGCCAAGCAGAAAGTGCGTACCTGCATGATCTGTTGTCAGTTCAATCCAGGTAAAGGTGTCCCAGTGGAACAAGGTGGATTCCATCCTCCTGACCACCCTTTTGAAGTCCTCCAGATGGATTATATTCAGATGGAGCGATGTCGAGGTTTCAAGTATGTCCTCGTAGTTGTATGCGCTTTGTCCAGGTGGACAGAAGCATATCCAGTTCCAGATTACACTGCTGCGACCACTGCCAGGCAGTTGGTTCGTGAGTATTTTCCCCGCTATGGATTGCCTAGGGTCGTGTATTCAGATAACGGCCAGCCATTCTCATCCGAACTCATGAAACAAGTATTTCTTCTGTTAGGGTACCAGTGGAAGTTCCATTGTGTACGACATCCTGAAGCAGCCGGTCTCGTCGAGAGACATAATCAGACTCTGAAAATCCGCATTGCCAAAGTATGCGCAGAGAAAGGCGTAGATTGGATGGTAGCACTGCCAGTCGCCCTTTTCTATATGAGAATGGTCGCTCACTCCCGTTCAGGTCTGTCCCTTTAAGAGGTAGTGTTCGGTCGTCCCCCAAACATGTGGGGTACACCTAGACCACGTACAATTACAGATGTTGACAGTAATATGCTGACAGATTACCTGGCTTCCTTGATGTCTGCACTACTCTCTTGTCGTTCACAGGTTGCCGCTGCTTTTCCAGACAACACCCAAGTGAAACCGCATGAGGTCATACCAGGCGACCTAGTCCTCGTGAGGAATTTTGATCGTTCAAGTCCGCTGGAGCCCCGCTGGAAGGAGCCAAGACTTGTATTGCTAACAACAAGGACGGCCATCAAGGTCGAGGGGCGCAAGGGGTGGTTGCACTCCAGTCATGTGAAGCGATTCCATGGACTTCGGCCAAAAACTTTTTTCAAAGACTGCCCCGTTCTCAAGGACTGCCCAGACACTGAATCTAAGCTTCCCCTGTTAGAGAAAACTCCGCAGCAGGAGTATAAAGAAAAGTTAAGGTCTAGTAAGTCAGCCAGTTTAATTGTCTAAGTCCCTCTCGGGTGAAACAGTTAGACAGGTTCCTGACATGTATGAGATAGACCCACACAGTGAGAGAGTTAGTCAAAACTCTAAGAGAATACGTTATTGTAAAAATCTTCGAAGTAGATGCATTATTACTCTAGTATTTATGACATTTCTGAGTCTTATGGTTACCTGCATAAGTTATGCCTTACATTTATGTTTTCCTATTAATTCACATGTACATATGTTTTCTAATGTTACAGTAGAGCACACTTTTAGTGACCTGCCTCCTCACGAGTTATCCTATCGTCTTGCCATGCGCAATAATACGTTTATTCGAATGTTACACTATTCACATCAGACCAGCAATGCCACTAATTGTTGGGTGTGTGGTCGACTTCCCCCTTTCCAGACACCGAAGGGAGTTCTGCCACTCTTTCCTTATCCGTTTTCATATAATGGTTCGTGTGGAGCATGGTCCACGTTGACGTCATCCTCAACTGATATGTCCCTTCTGAATCGAACATGTTACCCAGACAAGGAAGGTCTTTCCCATAGAACAGGGTTAGATCTACAAAATGAAGTATATGATCTAGGTAATTATTCCTCGAATTTCATGGTTTTAAATGTTCAGTCCGAGACTACTCCAGATTTGCCTGCTATTTCAGTTCTACCCGTGAAAGGCGAATTATGTGTCAGAAAGAATGGTTCCGCACATGTAGGTCATAGTGATTGTACTACTGTGGTCAAGTATAGTGACAGTGGTAAATCTATTTTCAAAGCCTCACGTCATTCTTATTTTGTGCGTGGTCAGACCGCATATGTTCGTCTGCCCCTAGATTGGGATGGAACATGTTACATTGTCTTCCTACTGCCACCAGTTTTCCTAGCCCCATCCGATTATCACAGAAACACACATCTAGTACACGTTAGACATAGAAGGGAGACTGAGTCCCCAATTGTCGATCAAACTGAAACTGCCTTAGAACAATATCAAGACTTCAATAAAGGTTTCTTTTTCTTCATAGGTCCTGTCCAGAATAGTAAGTTAATACGTAGGCTAACCAGAACCCTTGAAGCAGTAGTGAATGAGACTACTTCCGCTCTAGGTAACTTAACTGAAGAGCAATCTGCTATGAGATTTGTCGTGCTCCAAAATCGTCTCGTCCTTGACGTCATACTGGCCGATAGGGGAGGAGCTTGTAGAGTCATCGGATCTAGTTGCTGCATTTTCATTCCTAATAACGCACCGTCTGTTTATTCAGCTATAACCAGACTTCACAAAATTGCCCATCAGTTACACCAGAATCCAGGCACCTGGACATGGTCCGGTTAGCTCTGGAGTATAATATCTGCCTGGGGATGGAAAGTATTGTCATTCCTAGGTATAGCAGTAATGATTATATTCAGTTGCTGTCTCTGTTTACAACGTGGCCCTGCGATTTGCGGCTTGTGTGCTACCTCTTGTATCCCTAGTCCTAAGTCCCGTTCCAAGAAAATTCGAGACGAGCAAATGATGCTATATGAACAGATAGATGGTATCATGAATATTGATGTTATCCTGATGGAAACGTAGGGCACAAGGAGGGAATGAGGAAAATTGAATTTTGCCTTGTCATGTGTGCCTACGTGTTCCCCATCCTATGTTATATGTGCATGATCGATATGCATATATCCCCCTATGATCGATTAAAGACGCAATTATAGTTGTGTCCAACTCTAGTATGCCAGTTTTCCAGTTCTCGTGAAAGCAACGAGTATTGGGCCTATGTTGCCACGTTTTACAGTGTGCACGTTAATTCATTGAATTGTCCCCGTTTCTAGGCCTCAAAGGGCCCGGACACCAGATTCAAGCTCCAGTCTCCTGAACCCACTCCGAGGAGCGATGCAGCCCCCACCTGCATCCCTGACCCTTCACTTACTTCCTGCCGCGCAGCGCGGTGCCCGGCCTGGCTCTGCCTGCCTGTCTGCCAAGAATATGTTATGCCTCTAGTTATCAGTTCAGCTCTCCGTCTTCACATTCCTAAGCTAGCGAACCACATAAACAGCTTCAGCTATCAGTCTAGTCTTTCTGTCTCCATGCAAGAGAATTACTGTATTAATATTCAGGAAGATTCATAGCACACGCAATACATGTAGAATATATGCATGCACCAGCCTTAGTGTCAAGTAGCCTTTACCCTGATAACTTTTAGATTCTATCAACATGTACTCCAAACACCAGATACCAGATATGCTATAGGTACATGTCGTCCTGACACCGCAGACTTTAGTCTCCTCTTCTAGTGCAGAAGTCATAGCCCCCAGCTCTCCCCGGTAACACGTCATTGCCCGTTTGCGCGCATCACTAGGTTAAAGGTTCCAGCTGCTCAGGTAGCCCCCTCCATGTATCCACCCACTTTATGACACTTCTGTGACGTTCTCATCACATATCTACGTGCACGCCCTGTGCACGCCTTCTTTTCACGCCCATGTGTTCTTATCTTACGCTTGTCACTTGTTACGCCTACTGTATGTAATGTAATTGTGATGTTTTACTATATATACCTTGTACTGTTAATGAGACGTTGCAGCTGCCTTCTATGCCATTCTATTTCAGGCTGTTCCGATCCTGTCCCTTCCCTTGTGCCTGATTAAAGCCTGTTAGACTCAGATTCCTCGGATCCTGCCTCTTATTTATTGAGCTATCTGTTATTATTAATGTATTCAAAAATAGTACCGGTAATTAATTATTTATTTACCACACCTCCCCTCACAGGATGCAGCAGCAGCACCTCTCTTCTCTGGTACAACTCCCAGGAGAAAGAGGGCCCTGTGCCCGACGCCTGTGCTTCAATAACCCACCCAAGCCCCAGGGCTCCTGCAGCCCTCCCCACCCCCTCCACCCCTCACAGGATGCAGACACAGCACCTCTCTTCTCTGGTCCAACTCCCAGGAGAAAGAGGGCCCTGTGCCCGACGCCTGCGCTTAATAAACCACCGTATCTCCCAGCCCAATTCCAAAGATGAAATTTATGACTTAGCAGACCCCCACACTTGGAGTCTGCTGGTCCAGTTCCATCCCTGCCTCCATTCCCTATCACTCCCCCCTCCCTAGGGAATGGGGGGGCTGAACCAAGGGGCATCTTGAAGCATAGTGCGGCCAGGTGCCGCCCGCGCTGCTGAAGAGGCCGGTTTCCGCCTCCTCAGCAGCGGCGCTGCCTTTGCATGCTCTGCCATCCTGGCTTCCAAGTGCCCTGTGGGAGTAGTGGGCATGTTCACGCATGCGCAAGGGGAGGGCACACAACCAGATAGGGGAGCGCGAATATACAGGCAGAACCTGCATGTATCCGCACCCCTCTGACGTAGGGGGTGTACAAAACGACGGGGGTGGAAATTTAGTTAGAACACCGGCACGCGAGGCGCCTCGTGCCACAGCACGCGCTGAGGTTGATTTAGGTGCAAAGCTCCTCGGTTCGGCTTCAATGTTTGGAAGGCTTCTTTATTAGATTTAAGATAGCGGGGCAGGTTTGTTTATGTAGCATGTGAAACACTAGGTTAAGAATAAAAAGCGGGCAGATGGAGGCTACCCAGGTGCAAACAACATAAAGAAGGAATCTATGGATCCCAGCAGAGGGAGTCTATCTGTTTGCTCTTTGTCTTGTTGTTCAGAGGAGATTAAAACAACACGACATCAAGGCACGAAAGTGATGAAATGACAGGATCATCAGCAGAACATTTCAGAAGAGAGAGCAATCTGCACCTGTGATTGGATGTGACACAGGTTAGCATGACACAGGATATCAATGCAATCTACACCTGTGATTGGATGTGACACAGGTTAGCATGACATAGGATCTCAATGCAATCTGCACCCTGTGCTTGGATGTGACACAGGTTAGTATGACACAGGATCTCAATGCAATCTGCACCCTGTGCTTGGATGTGACACAGGTTAGTATGACACAGGATATCAATGCAATCTGCACCTGTGCTTGGATGTGACACAGGTTAGTATGACACAGGATCTCAATGCAATCTGCACCCTGTGCTTGGATGTGACACAGGTTAGTATGACACAGGATCTCAATGCAATCTGCACCTGTGCTTGGATGTTACACAGGTTAGTATGACACAGGATATCAAAAAGCGACTGGCAACATTGAGTTTAGTTTGTTAAAAGGAGGATGTGTGCTTATACCTGGTGTTTTTTCTTCTTAGGCATCCGTGTGTTGTTTCATATAGGAAGGTGACATCAGTGCCCACTAAACTAATTTAACGTGTATGGAAGTGACACGATTGGGACCCGGGTAAGATTGAATTTTAGGAGAGAAAGACTAAATTACAAATGACAACTAGACATCTCCTTAAATAATCTTGAGTTATTTCTGTTTATTTTCTTAAGACATACGAGTGTTCAACAATATCCTAGGACACCCGATTTTCCCTTATTGGATAAAAAGAAGTTCCGTAGCAATATTTTGCTTACTTATTTTTTTCTGTAAGTAAATAGGTGTATGCTGATTTGTTTAAAAGGGTTTACATTGGGTTAGGATTTGTCCTTACTAATTGTATGAACCCATTTGGTTCTTTCTTCTTTTGCTTCCTCTATTCTTTTTCCTCCCTTTTTTAGGTCGAGCCTGTCAATGCGCTTGCGCATTGAGCTTGCGAGAGATATTGGGGCTTGACCAGAGCTTCACCATCGGGCGATTTGATGCTGTGCCCGTGAAAAGCAAGGCTCAATGTAAAAAGCGCGTGCACATGAAAGCCAGCCATCTGTTGCTTCCCCAGTGTGGTGCCGCCAGCAGCTTCACTTGAAAGGGATCCGCTCCGCCCCCTGCTGCATCAAAGGCTTTCATTTCGCACTTTTCACGGCCGCCAGGCTGTGTCGCATTTCTCCTCCCCCCAGCAATGCCAAGAGCCTGTCTCCCTTCTAACGTACCGGCTTGTCTTTCTTTTTATCTTGACCTCTGTATCTTTATTCTATTTTCTCCCTGTCTGTTTCTGCTTCTTATTTCCTTTCTTTATCCTGGTTATTGCATTTCGCGGCCGGTTTGATTAAGCGTAAAACGCACTCAGGATTATGCATTCACCATCCCAAAGGCGGGAAACCGCTACTCAAACCTGAGACACAATGCTGGTTTTAGAAAAGCAGTACTCAGAAAATATTAGAATTATCTGCAAGAGCAGGCGAATACACTTTAAAAGAGGGGACAGGCTTGTTATGTTTACTTTAAGAATCACACTAGTTACTTTGATTGCTGCGTTCCGCTTACAGCATTGTTTTTCAAATGGATACGGCATATGTGGTTTTTTTTTATTTGAGAAACCCACTGGTTACTTTCATTGCCGCGATCCGCTGACGGTATTATTTTTTTTTCAAACACACGTCTTTTACGTTTAAAAAAAAAATATATATATATATATATATATATATATATATATATGCGCCAATGCCAAACCCCGCCCAGTTATCACTGCCCAATGCCCAGGCATAGCAACCAGTGCAGCCCGAGCCGTAGGAGCAGCAGTGTTCTGTATGTTACGCCACATTCACTCAAACTGCTAACTTGTTCTTTGTTTACAGGCTATGCCGGGCGCTAAAGACTGCATCGTGGTTCAAAAGCGGATAAGACGTTTCTCCTCAGTTGTTCATTGGCTGTGATATTAGGTGCCTCGACAGTCTTCATGTCTAGCGCCTAGCTGCTGCACACCCCAGTGGTAGGCGGCCTCTTGCACTGGAGTGCCGAGATACTGACTGGACTAAACGGGCCATCTTCATAGCCTGCCATGTCTTTAAATCCTCTTTACTTTTTCGCCCTTCTGCATCACCGTTTTCCTATGTACACAAATTACTCGATCCACGGATTCAAGATTTGCAGACAGTTACTTTTGTAGATTAAATTGGACTGCAGAGTCCACTCGTACTGTGGACTGTGTTTAAAGTTATGGCTAGGAGTACCCAAAGGACGTGCAAAAACACCCACAAACCTGAAATCTTGCTAGTAGTCTAATCTATTGGGTGCACAGTTTCACATCATGCAAAGCACACTACTCGTTCACGAAAGTGATATGCATTGTTGGGAGTGAACACCTCCCCTGTGTCATTGGGTGTAGTGGATGGGATTTTTCCATGTTGAACAATTTGTGCACATTTGCCAAAGTTTCTCATATGGATTGTCTACAAGTCTGAAAAATATGTAGCTAACCAGCAATGGGCAAGTCATGTCCACAGGCGCTCATTCCGAGGAGTATGAATGGAAAACTGCGGTCAGAGGTGCGCTGCGTTCTCTTTGGCTGTTGTTTTTTTGTGTGAATCAAAAAAATGCTGGAAATCTGTACAGTTCCTATTGATAAAATGTTTCGTGTTTTTTGACATTTACAAACTTTTCATAAACGGGTCCCTCTTTGCTTTCACCTTCAGTATAAACGGCAAATGCTACACTGGATTTAGGAATGTATGTGTATGTCCATGGATTTGTTAACATGCTGTTAGAGAAAATATTGCTAATCTGTGGCGGCTGCTACTTAGTTGTGAAATCTTTACTGCTTGGAATTGCCGGTTTGGTACAAATGCATATTTGTGATGTTTTCAGCCTATTATGTTAACTTCTGAAAGGGGTGTGGGGGGCTCCAAGCGCCAGAAGCCCTCTCAGCACGGCACCCAGGCCTGAGTGCTTGAGTGCGTCCGGAGGGGGCCTCCCAAAGTACTTTGCAGGGGGGTCCTCTTCAAGTGTCACTACGCCACTGCTACAAACAGCTCAATAGTGCTGATCGTGACCGTGACAATTTGTACATAGGAGGTTGAAATACCAGCACCACAATCAGTGCTTCAAGGGGGTCCTGCTAAAACTGCATTTCGGATTAGCATTCGTTTCTCTTTTCTACGCTTCATTTTAATGTCCGATTTGTTTTGCTTAAACAGTTGAGTTTTTTTTTTAGCTAGCCTGTGTAACATAGAGCTTGAAAGGCTGCGCCCCTCACACTGACCTGTGTGGGTACTTACAGACTTACAGACCCAAGGGGACAGCGACAGCTCTGCTGCCGGTGACATCTACCTGCCTCTCTCACACAGTCTCCGCCCCTCTCTCTCTCCCTCTCTAGTTGTTCATCTCTCTTATTCACCCTGTTTCCCGCTTGTTCTCTCGCACTCCCTCTCTTTCGGTCACTCTTTCTCTCTTTCACATAGTCTTGCTCCTGCGCTACATGTGTGTCTCTCTTTCTCTCATCTTTCTTCTCTTCTGCTTTCTCTATTCCCCCTTTAACCCTTGTCTACTTTCTCGTTCTCACCACTCTCTTCATTGCTATTTCTCATCTATATATCGCCCTCACTCTATCTATCTATCGCCCTCACTATCGCCCTCACTCTATCTATCTATCACCCTTCCTCTATCTATCTATCTATCGCCCTCACTCTATCTATCTATCGCCCTCACTCGGCACCACCACAGCATCACTCAGGGGCACCACAACATCACTATGCTCTACCACAGCATCACTGAACGCCACAGCATCACTCGTCGCCACTACAACATCACTCAGCGCCAACAACAGCATCAATCTGTGCAACCATTCAACAACAACTGGTTCAAATATGTTCTCTAAATCTTTCAAGCTTTATTACAAATGTCACAAAAAAATGTTAATATTTCCTTGTGCTCTAATCTTTTATAGACTGGGTTATGCATAGGTTCCGCTAATCATCTGTTGGCATCTACCATGTACATATGTATGGTGTATGAAGTTTGTGAGAGTGTGAATGTGTATGATTGAGTTGGGGGTATATGTATTTATTGCACACAGTCCAGGGATAACAATAGTATTGATTGTGGTTTTTGTATAGATTTGTTTAATGATATTTATTTTTTGTACTAGCTAAAAAAACTTTTTTGCTTTGAGAAAATGGAAAAAAAGACAAAAACATAAAGTAATGTAAAGAAATGAAAAGAAATAGAATAATGAAGTGATAAAATAAGAAAATAAAAAGATAATGAGGAAAATAACTTTTACTGTTGTGTGATTCCATATACTAATAATGAATATTCAATTCAATTCAATTCAATAGAGACTTTATTCGGTTATATTTCACACCATAAAAGTACACATATATACAATACAGTTAAAAAAAAATGCAATAATTCATAGTCACATACAAGAATCATATTACACATGGCCCATTGACAATTAGTTGTTCCATATACGTAATTAAGTGCAGGTGGTAAGTACATCATCATTGGTCTAAGCAATTCCTTAATTTGATGGTTAATTTTAGAAATTCCATAACCTGTAAGACACTATCACTATACAAAAGCTGTAAATAGAAAAAGGCAGGTTTGATTTGGTTAAAATTAAGTTTCTTTAAAAGTTCAACAAGATAACGTCTGCGGGGATATTCATAAAACTTACATAAAAACATAAAATGCAGCATATCCTGAGGAGACTTCCCGTCGCAGCCACAGGGTGCTGTAACCTTATTAAAAATGTCTGACTTCGGTCGAATTAAAAGATGATGGAAGATGTCAAATCTAAACCTAGTCAACAAGTATTTCTCATGAGAGTTAAAACTACTCATTAAATATGGCTCCATGTTTTCACGTTTTTAACATCACATATTTCCTAATTCTTGGTTTCATAAGTTCTTCGCTTTCCCTTTGAGCCAACTTGTCCTTATAAAAGGCCTGTTTGATTGCTGTTATATCCCCCTTTACAATTCCGCTGGGATTTTCAAACAAGTTCAGGCGACCTAGCCTGGAAAAGCAAGTTTTCAGATATTTTAACCAAGGGACACGCATGTGTTTGTCCTGAGATATGAGATCTCGTACAATCAAGTGGGTTAGAGGTATGTCCTGGTTTATCCACAGTTTCACCCAGCAAGTTAGAGGCCTTAAGGAAAAAATATCACTTAGATACTGGATTCCCAGTTCTTCATGTACTGCCATGTTGGGTGTACTGGTGGGGACACAAAGTAAACGTTTTAGGAAATTGTTTTCAGCAACCTGCAGCTGTTCTCCAGCCACATATCCCAAAAGTTCACTACCATATGCAGCTGTGGCAACAGATTTGGCATTGTAAAGCTTAATCATTGCATTAATTGGCTTCTTAACCAATTTTGTCGCAAAGTTAAAAACAGAAGCATTAGCCCTTGCCAGTTCACCTTTCTTTTTAGCCAGGTGGGGACCCCAGCTAAGCTTGGTATCAAACAGGACACCAAGATATGAGAATGTTTCTGTGACTGGTATTGGGACATCATCCAATTTAAAAATAAAATTCTTTTTAGGTTTATGGCCAACATGCATGATGTATGATTTGGAGTTGTTGACCAATAGATTGCGGTCAGACATAAAAGTGTTAAAAGCATTTAAAAGCACCTGGAGTCCTTTCTCCGTTCTTGAAATTAAAACCGCATCGTCTGCGTATAAAAGAACTGGAATACCCCGCCTGCCAACTCTGGGACAGTCTGCCTGTACTTTCTGTAGGTGATCATCTAAATCGTTAATATACAGATTAAAAAGGAAGGGGGCAAGGATACAACCCTGACGCACTCCTTTCTTAATGTCAAAGTTACCAGTGGTGTCCCCATTTACAGAGTATCTGACATTAGCACTGGTATTACTGTGCATGTCCACCAGGAAATCAACTATCCCTGTGTCCACACCTTTCTCCCTCATGGACCTCCAGAGCCACCCCCTGTTAACACAGTCGAAGGCTGAGGAAAGGTCCATGAAGGCAAGATGGACAGTTCCCTTCTGTATAATGGTATATTTGCTCAATACAAGGAAGAGGTTAAGGCACTGTGTTATGGTGGAGCGCCCCCCACAGAAACCATACTGAGAGATCAACATGATGTTATTTTCAGTCGCCCAGCATGAAATTCTCTGTAGTAGAATTCTCCCCATAATTTTGACCATGGAGTCAATTAAGGAAATTGGCCGATAGCAGTGTGGACTGCCCTTGTCTCCTTTTTTAAATACGGGAACGATCGTTGATAGTCCCCAGGAGATAGGACAACCCACTTTGGCAGCTGCATTAAATACTGCAGCCAGGATGGGCGCCCAGAAGTGTGGATCAGACTTATACAGGTCTGGAAGGATCCCATCAGGCCCTGGGGCTTTTCTAGCGGTGAGCCCTTCAATGGCCTCCATAACTTCTCCATTAGTAAACCTAATAACACCTCCCCTAGCATCAGGCAGTTTCTCAATTGTTATGGGTGACCCAGAAGAGTACAATTGTTTAAAGTGCAGTTCCCACTCTTCCTTGGTAATGCAACAGTCCAGACCATTACCCGGGTCTTCTGCCAGGAATTATTGTCCAAAACCTGGTGCTTGATTTTAAGGTAGAGGGGTCAAGTAACTCGTTCCACGCTTCTACTCTTAATGACTTCTTATGAGATTTAAGAATGGACTTACATTCTCTGCGACACAATTTGACATTATCCTGCACTCTCGGAATTGCTGCCAGTGCTAACCTGAGGTTACGAGCAGCTTTAGAGCAATCATGATTGAACCATCTTGGCCCACGTTTTTCCACACTCGTCTTTGATGGAACCAACATCAGTTCTGACACCTTCTCCGACAGATTTTGATAAGCAGTGAGAACCCGTCGTGGGTCTGCCCCCACCTGAGTGCAGTTCACGATATCCTCAGTACATGTATCTACAATGTTTTTGTACAATAATTCTGGAGTCACCATTGACCAGTTGAGTCGTCACCTCCTATCTGTGGTACCCAGCCTCCCGAAGTTACATATCTGTCTTTCCTTAGTAAACCAAGGTCCCTTCAGACGGATTGTTAAAGGATTATGGTCACTGAATTCGCTTGGGACAATATCAAACGAATCCAGAAAAGGCAGCAGTATCGTTGACAATAGCATGTGATCAATAAAGGTGCCCCTCCCATGCCCCTTGAAGGTGGGAGTATCAAAACATTTAAATGGATCCCTGAGTGTCATGGCCAGGGAGAGGTCCAGGTTATCTAGGAGAGCATTGCATAATTCCCCAGCCATTGTGTGATCCAAGTGGAGTCCCTCCATACGCTCACATCTTAAATCATTTATGCATTTGTGTAGAGGGTCTCCACACAAGTGGACATTGAAATCCCCCATAATCATAAGGTTATGATTAAAATCCTTTAGAGAGGAAGTGAGAAAAGCATGCAGGACAGATACGGAGTTAAATACTGGGGTGACATTGACAGCATTATAAAAGTTCACTAGACATACTCGGCAATGTTCCCCATGTAAAACCAGACCCATCATACCAGGATCATTTGCATCAATTCTACTGATTTTACAAGTAACAAGAATAGAAACAAAAATCACCAGTCCACCCTTAGGTCTGCCTCTTAATGATTGTGTGGCCGGGACATAGTAGGCCTTGTACCCTTCTAGAAAAAGATCACATTCGACCAGCCATGTCTCTTGTAGGCAGATAACCTTAAATTGCTTAATGTAGTTGACCCAATTTATGTCTGCCATTTTTGCAGCCAACCCCGCAATATTCCACGAGATAACATTGCTACCACAGTTTTTATCCTGTGAGTTCAGAATGGGTACCAATTCATCTGAGATTGGGATGCCCTGACCCACAGGGATCTCATGTCAGTCACACATGTCCAGGCCAGATAAAAGGTCGTACCTGTTCTGTATATTGATGTTAAACCCAAGCTTAGGTTGGCACATGAAATTAAGACTATTCTGTGTGTTGGTGATGTTTCCACATCCCCTCGGGTTAGCAATATTATACTGAAAGCGGTTGTCCATGACCTGGGTCTGAGTTTCAGCCACTGGGCTAAACAGCCTTTGTTGGGGGGAGTTATGGCAGAGATGAGCATAGAAGTACCCCAAAGGTCGGACACAAATACTGCTCTCGTTATATATCAATGACGAAGCTCTTAAGAGAGCGGTGGCCACATGTTGGGGATGTTTAAAGTTCACAACAATGCAGTCACCGCTTCCCATTTTTTTCGATGGGCCCACCCAATTCACCCTCCTGACTGCCACTATCTGATCAGAATATGCAATTGGGAAGCCACAGTTTTTATTAAGCCATGACACTGTTTTGTTTTTAAGTGAGGCATGGGATTCGTCATTGGGTGAGGCAGGATGAGTACCGCAGGGTGGGACATTTGTTAAGACTAGCACAAATGGCGCACAGTCAGGCGGTAGGTTGAGATAGCGTTTACTCCTGTGCGGCCTACTATCAGTTCCCTGTCTTAAAACAGGGTTAGACTGAACCTGTGGAACCACTGTTACTTGGGTGGCTGGTGTGGTTGCTTTTGTTGGTGCCTTACTCACAGTGGTAGGTACAGCAGTCGTATTAATAAAATTCGACTGAGTTTTTCCTCGGGCCCTCCCTGCCTGTCTGTCTTCCCCAGAGTTATCCCTTAATCCAGTAGCTGCAGCCTGGAACGAAGATACCAGACCTCCAAGCCTGGACACCTCAGCTGTTAGAGTGTCTATCTTGGAGGTTAAAGGTCTGATAGCCTCCTCTACCTTGGATTCCAATGTAGACTCAAGGTTTTTTATCAGGGCAACCAATTGTGCAATATTAGCATTTATATTATTCTCCTTGTTTCCAGTAAACACAAAGGGGTTATTGAGTGGGACATTAATAATAGCAGAATCTGCAACAATAGTTTTTTTGTTCTTTTTCCCACCCCCCTTTATCTGTGTTCTCCTACAGTTGCGTACCGGCCTTATAACTGGCAGAACTTCCTCCAAATCCTCACTAGATGTATCTTGGTTATCTAAATGGACCTCAGCCCTTACCACGGTCGGTGTAACCGGGTTTTCACTAACTGCACTGACAGCACCATTAACGCTGGCCTCTCCCTCAGCGACCATCGCTATCAGAGGCGGCGTCTCAACCAGGGGTGTTGCCGGGGGCCCTTTCCCTAGAGATGCCCGACGTTCACTGTTGATCTGACTAACTTTTGTTACCATGTAGTTATCAATAGTACTATGGCCAGTAACTGTTTTATCATTTTTGGCTTTAGACATCCTAAATGAAAACAATACGTGATTAAATTGCAATGCGACTATGTACAGATGTTAAAAATGAATTGAAGTCTCACTTGTTACATTAAAATAAGGGGTCAGTTCACGTAAATCAGGGTCTCTGGCCCAGCCCAGTCTCTTCTGGCCTCTGAGGGCCACAGAGGGCCCGCCCTTTGCCCGGGCTTAGCCCGGCACGTCCCGCGTGCGTCCCGCGGTGCGGGAGACGCTCACTGCTCTTGTTGCGCCTCCAGGCGCGTGGTCAGCGTCACGGGCGGCGACCTCCCTCTTGCCGCTGGGTAATGCAGTCCGTTGGTGTGGACTGCAGCCGTTTCCCTCACGGCGCTTGCTGGATGCCCGGCAAAGTAGCGGTCATGCCGTTTCCCTCACGGCGTCCTCGAGCTCCGCTGATGTGACCCCCAAGAGCACTTGGCGCTCACTGCTCTTGTTGCGCCTCCAGGTGCGTGGTCAGCATCACGGGCGGCGACCTCCCTCTTGCCGCTGGGTAATGCAGTCCGTTGGTGTGGACTGCAGCCGTTTCCCTCACGGCGCTTGCTGGATGCCCGGCAAAGTAGCGGTCGTGCTGTTTCCCTCACGGCGTCCTCGAGCTCCGCTGATGTGACCCCCAAGAGCGCTTGGCGCTCACTGCTCTTGTTGCGCCTCCAGGCGCGTGGTCAGCGTCACGGGCGGCGACCTTCCTCTTGCCGCTGGGTAATGCAGTCCGTTGGTGTGGAATGCAGCCGTTTCCCTCACGGCGCTTGCTGGATGCCCGGCAAAGTAGCGGTCGTGCCGTTTCCCTCACGGCGTCCTCGAGCTCCGCTGATGTGATAATTTGTCTCCGTCGTCCCCCCCCCCTCACCCCTCTCTTTTCCCTGACATGAGCCGCTCCTGGATCATATTCGATTCACCCTGTGCACAGCAAGGAACAGACTAAACACGCAAGTGCTCTTGTAGCACCATGACTGCATACTCCCTTTAAAAGCTCATTTGCCTGCTCTAATCATAAAGTATTGAACGCAAGAGAAGCCAGTTTAGTTTTAGCGCTAATGTTATTGTTTTTAAGCATTGAATGTGATACTTAACAAACAAGATAACTTGAAAACGTAAATATATAATTTTTATAGTTTTGGTCTTATTTGTTCAGAATATAACCATCTATATTTCTAAACCTGTGTGGAGTCTTTTTGTGGTGTATTCATTGTGTTACTATGTGTGTTGCACAAATACTTTACTCATTGCTTCGGATGATAAACCTGCCTGCTCTGCGCCACGTCACCAGAGGGTGAGCACAGGTTATTTTCATTGTGTATCTAGCTTGCCCTGATGAGAGTGGGGAGTTCTTCCTGGCATAGCCTAGCCGACCAGAAACCCCATTTCTAACAGGGACCTTTCATTGGATATTCCCCACAGGCAAACCGCCGCAACAGAGGAAGGAGTGGAGGTAGAAGAAGCGCCCTGTCCATGTCCATCAGATCTTTATGATTCTGCCTCTTCGAGCTTCTGTGGATCATCCAGGAAGTCCCTTCGGTTGTATCTTCTCTCGGTCTTTGAAAGGCCTCGTTGAAATCTTACAGAATTCTTTGCGAAGAAGGAAGACGAACAATACAAACTGCATGAGGGTGTGTTTGAACCCATTTATCCCACAGTTAAAAAAACGACCTTTTGTGAAGAAAAAATATTTTTTCCAGCAAGAAATAGAACAAAATGTGCTGCCTGTATTTAAAGACAATTAGTGAACACATTTTTCAAAGATTTGCAAAGGTTTACCAATAATAAAACATCTAAAGGTGAAGCTCAGTGCTCCAGGATCCTTGCAGCAGGAGCCGAAAAACAAACAAGTGGCCCACCTGCAATCTCCAGGGCATGATGGGATACTGGAGGTATCCTATACATTAAAGGAGCAGCAGAGTTTTACCAGCTTCTCAGTCTTGAGACTATTAGTCAACATTGTACCTGTTTTTTCATCCATCCTTAAAAAACAGTTTGTATACCTAGTGAGTACCTAGAAATAGTTTTTAGGTAAATAGCTGAAAATTGGCCAATATAGCACTTCATAATAAAAGCGTAAATTGATTTGTCGTGTGTTTTGTGAGAATTGCTTGTGGATCCCACGCGTGGGTGGGTCAGTTCAGTGCTTATGTCTATTAATAACGATCCCCTCGGGGGGAGACGAGTTAAAGCCGCAGGTTGTGGCAGTGACTTGATTGGAATGAGGAGTTTTAGGGCTCAGAAACACTTGAGGTGGATAACCGGTTTCAAAAAAGGAAGAGTGAATATAGGGCCCAGGTTGTGACTAAGGTGCTCAAGGAGGGGCAAGGGCCAAGGTTCTCCCTGTGGTCTACATTGTTCATCTTCTTAAGTTAACCTTCGGATTTCCCGACGTTTGTTTGCAATTCCACTTGTACGGCTGGTAAAGAGGCATCCAACGCCATCATTGCTGAAACAGGATTATTTCCCTGCGCTTCTCCTGGAGCCGCAGTTTGAGTCATGTCACCTGGGAAGCAAAACTATTGTGCTCAGCTTGCGATCAAATCACTAGCCTGCTACTCCACAAGCAGATTTTGTGAATCATCCCAGTCACTCTCCTGGTCAGCAATAACATAACGTGTATTTGTAAAGTGTGCGTTCACCCAGAAGGGCCTCTTGGCACTGAATAATAGAGGTTTATTGTTACCCAACTCAATGGTACTCATTTTATCAAACTCAAAACGATTAAAGGCGGGGTGGAACCACCGGGATTTAAACCTATGACCATGAGGTCAAACACAGGCCCCTACAGTGGACGCATTTGTCTATTAAGCCACCAGACCCAGCTATCAATCACCACGGTAGCCAACTTGTTTTACTCAAAAGAGTGCACATGACCTGTAAGCCCCATATGTGTCACAGTCAAGTCAGTGTCCTGCTCTCTGTGGTAAATTAAGTGAGCATCTGTCCATATGCACATAGAGAACAAGGAGGAAAGGACACATCTTCAATATTATAATGCAAGAAGGCGTTCTTGAGAGTGTTAAAGTATAATGACATTCATCCTGCTCTCACATAGAATTACTGCCTTTAACAATTCAATTCAAAAGTGCTTTATTCGAGTTATTACTCATAAAAGCAGACATACAAACATGTAATAAAAAGACAATTAAATTTACAAAAGTCGTATTTGACATAAGCACATGCCTCGTTAAAAAAAAAAAAAAGACAGTTATCTACCAAGCAAATATACATAATCACAGGTGTAAAAGTTCATTACTATTAAAATAACGATTAAAAAAGATTACAATATCATTAAGCTAAAATCGTCAAAATTTCATTCAAGATGACACGTACATTGTACCAATACAGAGAATAGACAATAGTCTAGCAGTCTCTGAACGACTGAGCAGAGAGTAGTTACCCTACTAGCAATCTCTGCCTTAATACCCACGCCCACCCCAAGTACTTTGCGGTGGCAATTGTGATCCAAGTCAGAGTAGTAGACCTAACAATACGCAAAGCTACCATACTGCTTTTGGTACCCAAATTCTTACACATAGGTGCCAACCAGACTCGCCTTGGAGCAGAATATACTTTACAGGAGAACAAAAAGTGACCAAGGGTTTCGTTTCCTTCCCCACAGACTGGACAAGTAGCTGAACCTCCTACCCTCCACTTAGATGTTAAATTACGGAGAGGGAGAGAGCCAGCCCTCAGTTGAAAGAACAATTTCCTATCCATAGGGTTGGATATGTAATCCCAATACAATTCATATACAGGGAACAGTTTAACCTCGAGAAAGCTGATGGTCATGGACCCGCTGTTGGTACTGAGCAAACTCCTATTAGCAACCCGTTCCCAGAAAATATTTTTTAGGGTTGACTTAGTGGGAAATGATGCCCCAGCTGGATCAAACCACAATGTATTTAGCCCTAGTTCAAATAGTGCAAATTTTAGTGATTTGAACCAGCTAATTTTATTAAAGCGATCTGCTTTAATGACATCAATAAACCCATCCGCATAGTGGGAGAGCTCAGGCGTAGTCCAGAGCCTACGCCAGTATAGAATCGGTCGTAGTTTTCCCATTTCCGAGATTTCTTTCCTGCCAAGCTCATATCTCAGAGGCAATAACGGACTACTCTGTGGAGTACCTGTAAGTTTCCTAAAAACTTGTCCTCTGTAATTTGAAGCTCATGCAGATTTTCATGCCCCCACAACTCAGCCCCATACAATGCTGACCCAATTGCTTTTGCTTCATATATAATCAGGGGTGGTTTAATTGGTTTGGTCAGCGATTTCCTATGCTCCTTTATAATGGTACCAGCTAGTTGCTTATGCCTTAATGTTGCAATGTTTAAATGTTGGGTCCATCTATTATCATTAGAGATATGGATCCCCAGGTAAGTAAATGATTTTACAACCTCAAGAATGCCTCCACTCATGATAATTTTGGATTTAAAATTTCTATGTGGATTAAAAACCATGAGTTTAGTTTTAGACGCATTCACCTCCAGATCGTAATCCCCACAGAACTTATCAAAAATGGCCAATGATTGGCCAATGATTTTTGCAAACCACTTGGGGTTTTAGATAAAATTAACGTGTCATCGGCGAACATTAAAATAGGAACTTTTACACCTGCAAGAGAAGGTGCATCCACAACCTGTGATTGCATGCGGGGGACAATACCGTTAAAGAAAAGGCTGAACAGTGTTGGTGCCATTGAGCACCCTTGCCGAACCCCACGCTCAACAGGAAATTCGGCAGTGTCATTGCCATACCCACCCCATTGAATTTTGACATAAGTACCTTCATGTAATCTCACGATCAAGGTCAGCAAGACCCCTGGGACCCCTAAAGCCGCAAGCACTTCCCACAGCTTCGCCCTTGGTACCAGGTCGAAGGCAGCCCGCAAATCGACAAATGCCGCATAAAGACTGCCTCCACCTAGCACCACGGTCCTCCACTGGATCAATTGGAATCGAAAGACTTGATCCACAGTACTAGTTGCCCTTTGAAACCCAGCCTGAAAGGGAGATAAAATATTGTGTTCCTCTGCCCAGTCAAGTAATCTGTTTACAATCACTCGTCCCACAATTCTTTGGACAGTATCAATTAGACTGATTGGGCGATAGTTGCAAGGCTGGGCACGATCTCCCTTTTTGTACACAGGAATGATTACAGCACCCGCCATGATACCGGGATATCTGCACCCTTGGTAATGTGGTTTATTAGCAAGTAAATATATTTACACCACCTTCCAGTGTCATTTAGAAAAACGTCCGCTGGGACCCCATCTGCGCCTGGGAGCACGACCGCTATGTACAGTTTTGATGGCAGACAGTATTTCACTCTGCGTGAAGACATTGTCTTCTGCAAATAAATGAATAGGGCAGGTACTAGTTACAATCTGGTCCCTAGTAGCGTACTGGTCACTGAAGAATTTAACCCAGGCATCCTGTGGGACATTGTTGTTACTTGGCTCTTCAGACCTTTTACAATGTGCCAAAATATTCTAGAATGTTTTCGATCACTTGCACATTTCAACTTATTCCAATGGGCCTCGTCCCAATCTTTTTTCGCCTTAGCAATGCAGATTTTATCATTCTTCCTGGCAGATCGAATAGCCCCCACATTTTTACTCTTAATTGCGGCTCCCAAAGAGGTTCGTGCCACCTTGCAATCATGATTATACCACTTAGCAGCTCTATAAGCACATACCCTCTTTCTACTTACAGGTTTTAAAAAGTAACATTTAATTTCTTTAAAGAAATTCTCATGTACTTTTGTAGTGTCATCTTGACCCGGAGGATCCCCTGCCACACACTCTAGGGCCATGATAGCCTTGTCAGTCGCAACTCCTATTTTTTCTAAGACCTGCTGGTCTGTCCTGACACTTGTCCACCTCAACCTGCGCATGTCATTTGTTGGTACAATCAGTGGGGGTAGAAAATCATCACGGGGGTTAGAAACAATACCATCGGACAACCACCATTTGTGAAAAACACATAGAGGGTTATGGTCACTCTCAAGCCTTTCCATTACAACCATATCACTAACAGTTGACCAAAGGGGCATGCTACAAATAACATAATCAATGCGGCTTTGGTGTCTCCCGTTATTGAAAGTCATAGCTGGTACTCTATCTGACTTTGTCCTACCATTCAGAGCTCTTAACCCATGTTCGAGACACATTGCATTTAGAACTAAGATATCCTCAGTTCAGCGAGTTACTGGAGTAGTATCTAATATGGGAATATCCCATTGCTTATCTTCCTCTGTACCTAAGGAAGCCTCGCCGGTATCTAGAGGTTCAAACGTGCGATTTAAGTCGCCTGCAATTATTATGTTCTTACTACTAGAATGTGTCTCAAGTAGATTATACAGGGTAAGAAGGACCTCAGATTTTCCTGTATTTCCACTTCTGGCATATATGTTATAGATATCAAGGGAAATGGATGTATCACTCGTGAGCCTAATGAGCTGGATATCTTTTTGATCAAGCGCCACACTTTTTACTACAGCCTTTAGGGACTGTCGGACCCATATAGTAAGGCCCCCCATCGGACGCCCTTTTGGGCCCTTGATGGCTGGTACATAGAAATTTAAGTACCCTAGAGCAAAAACAGAAATCACAGGCCCATGTCTCCTGGAAAATACAAACATCATACTTGCTAACAAACCCAAACCAGTCTCCGCAGACCAGCTTGGAGCATAGCCCAGCCACATTCCAGGATAATAAGTTCCCAGTACCATATGCCGTTTCAAGTTTAGGGCTAGAGACAAACCCACTCAACACCATGTCATCGATACCATTGTTATTTTCATTTTCATTGATTGGTCCAACCGTGACCACAGGGTTGACATTCTCAGTTCGAGCGCCTACTAGATCACCAAATTCCCTTGTAGTGCATACATCAAATGTAGTTTGCAACAAAGGCTTAGGGTTAAATGGTAGTCAATCACAGGCATTCAGGTTTGAGAGGGCAGAGAATCTATTTTCCAAGCCTAGTCCCCCCTCAGTAAAACCAACATAATTACTACCCCTTTTGGTCACCACATTCCATTTTGTTCTTAAAATACTAGGATTCGGGCCTCTTCCTGTCCGAGAGTAGAAAAAAGCCAAAGTCAGTGGAACAATCGTAGTTGATCTTCGCTGTGGAGGTAAGATGTTGGGCAAGATGTTTGACAATACCTCAGGGTCAGAGAAGTTAAGGACAACACAATCCCCCTTATACCTCTTGACCCTATTACCAATCCACTCTACCCTTCTGGCGTTTACAAGTTCTTCAGCTAATTGTTGCCTTCCCCAAGGAGATATTACCATGTTGTTAGTAAGCCACGAGAGAGATTTATGTACTAAAGATGATGTAGTTTCAACCTCCCCAGATACCAATGGGGGGACATTTGCAAGAACGAGAACTAATGGAGAAGCTTCTACCACAAGCTCAAAAGACCCTTTCCCAGTATTGAAATCAGCAGTGGTAGGAACAGGGGGTACACCACCTAGAGCACTACCAACTGGATTCGTCAGTGGTACCATTAGCGGATTTGGCGCAGGGATAGGAGTAGGTCCACAATTTTCGCCAGAGGGTGTTTTACTCATTAATGACTCTACCCTAGTCACAACTTCTTCAGGGAGATTTTCTACCTCCACCAGAGTTTTCTCTAATAAGCCACCCAATCTATTAACCTCAGCGGTTAATTTGTCTATTTTACTAACCAAGGGTTTGACTATACCTTTAATTTTTATGTCCATCATGCTCCATAGTTTATTAAATTGAGCATTGGAGAGGGTCACATAAGCTTCATTAGTCAGATCAACCTCCTCCTCCTCAAGAATTTTCCTTGGTGGGGTTGCAACTTTCTTTCTACCAGACCTTAAACCCCCCCGTTTAGGCATAACCTTTCCTTTGCCCCCTCTAACCCTCGGGGCTGGAACAGGGGCTGGGGCAGGGAGAGGAGACTCTTTATTGGTGGATATCACTGTCTCCACTTCGCTGTCACTACTATCTTCTGTAATAGCCACTATGCCACTAGGCAGGATGGTGTTTATATCATTAAGAGAATCATGTACCACACCAGATGTACTGCTGTTATTTAGTGCAAAAGGATCCTCTATCTCTTTATCGTTCAGAGGAGATTGATTAAATGAATCCAATCCCAACGAGGATCTCCTGTCGCTATTTATTTTTGCCACAACTTGGAAGAGATAATTGTCCATGGTGTTATTGACTGGGGTTAGTGTTTTTCCGGGCATAGTTAGAATGGGCAATACACTCAGAACAATATGTTTACTCACAAAACTCAGTATTTATTTCAGTTACCCAATGCAGTCCAAGCCAGTCTGTGTCCAGGAAGAGTTCGCAGGAATTTTCGGGCAGGGACCCTAGCCCAACCCAACCTAGGCCTGCCTCGGACGGCCACAGACGGCCCGTCCTTTGCCCGGGCTTAGCCCCGGGCGTCCCGCTCGCGTCCCGCGAGGGAGGTGTGGCACTTAATTTATGCGCCTCCTGGCGCTGGATGACGTAGCGCCGAGTGCGCTGTCCTGATGGTGGATGGGGGATGAAGTTCCCCGGTGCCCGCTCTCCTCAGCGGCAGCCTCCCTGTAGACTCTGGAGACGTGCGGCGGGAGGCGGAAGGCAAGGCAGCTCCTCTCTCAGCAGTGCAGCAAAGACACGGTAAGCCCTGTTTCAAAAGCGGAAGTTTTCCCCCGCTCTGCAGGTGTGGCACTTAATTTATGCGCCTCCTGGCGCTGGATGACGTAGCGCCGAGTGCGCTGTCCTGATGGTGGATAGGGGATGAAGTTCCCCGGTGCCCGCTCTCCTCAGCGGCAGCCTCCCTGTAGACTCTGGAGACGTGCGGCGGGAGGCGGGAGGCGGAAGGCAAGGCAGCTCCTCTCTCAGCAGTGCAGCAAAGACACGGTAAGCCCTGTTTCAATTCATCTTGGTTTGTCCTTCAGACGATATATTCGTAGTTAACGAAGAGTATATCACCAGGATGTTTCTGTTTAGCCAGATACATTATATGAAAGGTTCAATTGCGATCATTGCAGCAATAGAGAACAGTTGTTTTAAAAATTACTGTTGCCCTGAAAAACAGCTGCACAATGAAAGACTTGCAGGCACTGATTACGACTGAATTACGAGGAATTATTTCTGTAATATCATTCACAAAGATATATTTTGGTCCCTCTCATATTATTTGTGTGCATCGACATAAGAACATGTTTATAATATCACAGTGAGGCCTCTCCGGTACTGGTCAGAAAAAACATACGTTTACTGTTTTTATCAGTGCCAGCATCCAAATCATCCTGCAAAATGTGTTCTGCTGAAGGAATCTCCCTGGTATATTGTCCCTGTGTACTACAGAAAGAGACAAGGAAGCTGATCAGATAAAATATTAACTACAAATAAACAATCCTGCCAATTTGCCTCTAGAAATGCAACAGGTTAGCTTTCACTCACCGTATACAGGCATGTGCGAAGACCATTACAAATACAGCAGATATTTTACTCTCACTAAGGTCCACTCACTAATGCCAGAAGAATTCCTTGCAACACAGGAGTCAATTTTTTGCAATGTCAACATTCTGACGTGCAATCCACACGTTCTGTGCAAACTGAATAACAAGAACTCAGCTCCCTTCAGTAAATCAGCTGTTTGAATAATACCCTTGAATGACCTCCATTATCCGTCTCTTCTTCCGAAGTGATGGGGATTCATCCAACCACTTTATTTTAATAGGAACCGTGTCCGATGACTGCAAAATGTGGATTACGTGCACAGTGTGGCTCATGCCTTGGGCAGACCAGTAGCCATGGACGTTGCTAGTTGGAAAGAACACTCGGGGACTCCTACTTCAATGAGATAGATTTCTGAACACAGAATACTTTTATACTTGTAATGTACGTGTAATTCTTGGATACTTGTTATGTACGTGAAATACCTGAATACTTGTAATGTACGTGTAATACTTGTATACTTCAAATATACTTGTAGTACCTCTATACTTGTAATATACGTGTAATACTTGTAATATAGCAGAAATACTTATATACTTCTAATGTAGGTGAAATACTTGTATACATGATATGTAAGTGTATACTTGTACTGTATGTGTAATACTTGTAATGTAGGTGTAATACTTGTAATGTATGTGTAACACTTGTATATTTGTAATGTATGTGTAATACTTGTAATGTACCTGTGATACTTGTAATGAACGTGTGATAGTTGTAATATACACTTGTAATGTACATGTGATACTTGTAATGTATGTGTGATACTTGTAATATATATTTGTAATGTATGTGTGATACTTGCAATGTATGTGTGATACTTGTAATGAATGTATAATACTTTTAATGTACGTGTGATACTTGTAATATATACTTGTGATGTACATGTGATATTTGTAATGTACGCGCAATACTTGTAATATATACTTGTGATGTGCATGTGATATTTGTAATGTACGTGTAGTACTTGTAATGTATGTGTGATACTTGTAATGTACGTGAAAGTCTTGTAATGTACATGTAATACTTGAAATGTATGTGTGATATGTGTAATGTATGTGTTATACTTGTAACGTATACTTGTAATGTATGTGTGATACTTGTAATATATACTTGTGATGTAGATGTGATATTTATAATGTACGTGTAATACTTGTAATGTATGTGTGATACTTGTAATGTATGTGTGATACTTGTAATGTATGTGTTATACTTGTAACATATACTTGTAATGTATGTGTGATACTTGTAATGTACGTGTGGTACTTGTAATGTACATGTGGTACTTGTAATGTATGTGTGGTACTTGTAATGTACATGTAATACTTGTAATGTACCTGTGATACTTGTAATGTACGTGTGTTACTTGTAATGTACGTGTTACTTGTAATGTACGTGTTATTGTAATGTACGTGTGATGCTTACATGACATATTCTACAGCATGTCAGGTTCAAGGCAAAAGTGAAATCTGATGTATATCCATTTACTGTGGAAAAGTGTCAATATTTACTGGTAATGTCAACAAATATATTATACAAGGGAAGTCCTATTACAAATAAAAAAGAAGAGAGAATTTTCAGTGCATTCTATATTTGCAATACATTAGACATACATGGTTGAAATGTACTTTATAAACTGAATTATTTCTTAGCGTATTATATGATTTTAAATCTGTGATTGTTTCCATTACAAGATTATCAGGAACTGCCAAGGGGCCCATTTTGTAATTGTTTTAAAGAATTCCGTACAAAGAAATGTTTTTTACCTGCACTGCAAGAGGCAGGGATAGACTGTTTTAACCCCTTCACTGCGGCGGCTATTAATGTTTATAAATTTGCAGCCTGTATCTGCTTGGACCGCAATTGAAGGGGGCTCAGGGGTGGGGGGTGGACTAATGGTTTGCATTTGCTCTGCATATTGTCGTCACTGGGTCTCTCCATTGAAGGAGTCTTTCGCAGCTTTGTAAATTTGCCTCCACCCCGCTCCCTCGTTGCTTAATTTGTGTTATCCTCACATCCCGGGGTCGGTACGTGAGGTTTTCAAATTTCACAGGCTGTAAATTTGTTTACAAGGTCGGTAATGGGAGTAACTGTTTATAGGCCCACATGGATTAAGCTGGAATTACTGGCTGCGGGTTCTTGAAACAGCGCGCCCTCGCGAGCAGCTGGGTCGGGATCCCCAAATGCATGCCAGCTTTCCTTCCTCCTTCACTGGGCCAACCTGATCACTCATTCGGGCACTTCCAATTCTGTTTACCCTCCTGGCAGTGCAGGCCACTCACTTCTAAATTTAAAAATGTGAAAATTCATGAATAGCAAAACTGTGACATTATTTCCATCTGTATTGCTGTAAAAAGCTTGTATTTGATGGGAAAAGTAGCATTTTGAAAACAAATCTCTGTTTATTGCACTTTTTTGTTTGCCTATTGCCCTGTGCATATTACAGAATTGTCTTTCAGGTGTTTCTCTTACCTAGGATGTCTTCAAAGTACTCATCAGTGGTTGACACTGCGCCTTCGGCCTGGTCGCGCCCACGCTCCTCGCTTCTCCTGCCCTGAGCCTCCTGCTGCCTGCGCCTGAGCCTCCTGCTGCCTGCTCGCCGTTCCCTGCGCCCCAGCCGCCGCAGGGCCGCCCGCCAAGCCCGCACAGACTTTCCCGCCGCTACCTGCCTGCGGCCCCGCCCCCCCTCGAGCCGATTGGCTCACACGCTCCCGCCTCCCAGCGAACCCTCCCTCCCGGCTCCGTTCTTATGACGCCCCCTGAGCGACCGCGCAGCAGACGCGCCGATTGTGCGCCAAAGGTAAGCCCGTCTGCGCCCGTCCGCGCCTGGCCAGCGCCCAGTGCTAGGACCCCTGGCCTCCACCGACGGAAGCCGACCCGACGGACCTACGACGCCACCGAACTCAACGCCGGTAGAATCCCGGGCTGCTATCGAGCCGCCCCGAGACGCACCCATGGACCCTTCTGCTGCCACTCCTGCAAGTTCACCTGCACTCGGACCTGCACCACACCAGCACCGACCAAGCCGAACCCCTGCATCAACCACCTCAAGTGCATCCTGCTCAACACCCGCTCCGTCCACAGACACGTCGTCGAGCTCTGGAAACTGCTCGACACCACAGCCCCAGACGTTGCTTTCCTCACAGAAACCTGGATGAACGCCTCCTCAGCGCCCGACATCGCCATCGCCATCCCAGACGGCTACAAGATCATCCGGAGGGACCGCATCAACCAGACTGGAGGAGGCATCGCCATCATCCACAGGAACACCATCCGCATCACGACCAACACCGACGACACCCTCACACCCGCCGAGCACCTGCACTTCCAGATTCACACCGACCCCAAGACCACCCTCAGAGGCACCCTAATCTACAGACCCCCGGGACCACGCACACAATTCAGCGAGGACATCGCCGACTTCGTCAGCCCGCACGCCCTCTCCTCCGCTGACTACATCCTCCTCGGGGACCTCAACTTCCACCTGGAGAACAACAACGACCGCAACACCACCACCCTGCTGGACAACCTCGCCAACCTCGGACTCAAGCAACTGGTGACCACCCCCACCCACTACGCTGGACACACACTCGACCCGGTCTTCTCATCCAGCAAGGACTTCGCCTTCAGCCACGCCACCGGACTCCACTGGACGGACCACAGCTGCGTCCACTTCAGCTTCAGAAGGACCACGATCCACCATCACCAGCAACAGGCTGCACGCAGAAGCTGGAACAAGATCACTGCCGACCAGCTCGCTACTTCCCTGAGCAAGAACCCTCCCACCAGCACAACGAACCCCAGCCAAGCGGCCACCAACCTCACGAAATGGATCAGCGACTGCGCAGACGACCTCGCCCCTCTGAAGGCCCCGCCGAGCCGACCTGGCAGCAAGAAAGCCCCATGGTTTAACGACGAACTCAAGAGCTCCAAGAAGAACTGCAGAGCACTCGAGAAAACCTGGCGCAGAGACCCAACACCGGACAACATGACTGCCCTCAAGCTCGCCACCCGAAAACACCACCAACTGATCCACGCCACCAAGAAAACCGCATTCAAGGAACGACTGGACAACAACGCACACAATAGCAAGGAGCTCTTCAACATCGTTAAAGAGCTCTCCAACCCCAACGCCGGAAACAACGACATCACCCCTTCGCAAGACCTCTGCAACTCCCTCGCCTCCTACTTCCACAACAAGATCGCGGACATGCACAACAGCTTCTGCACTCAACCGACGCACGCCACGATTGAACCACCGCCCCCCACCACCACCCTCCACGCCTGGACCCCGATCAGCTCCGAAGAGACCGTCCGCACGATGAACTCCATCCACTCCGGATCTCCGAACGACCCCTGCCCTCACCACGTCTTCAACAAGGCCGACGCTGTCATCGCATCCCACCTACGGGACATCATCAACACCTCCTTTGACACCACCACCTTCCCGGAGAGCTGGAAGCATGCCGAACTCAGCGCTCTACTAAAGAAGCCATCAGCCGACCCCACCGACCTCAAGAATTACCGCCCCATCTCGCTGCTCCCGTTTCCAGCTAAAGTCATCGAGAAGACCGTCAACAAGCAGCTGGCCGCCTTCCTCGAGACGTACGGATCCCTCGACTCCTCGCAGCCTGGCTTCCGGGCCAACCACAGCACCAAGACCGCCCTGATCGCAGTGACCGATGACATCCGAGCCCTGCTCGACAACGGAGAAACAGCGGCCCTCATCCTCCTAGACCTCTCCGCGGCCTTCGACACTGTCTGCCACCGCACCCTAGTGCAGCGCCTCAGCAACGTCGGAATCCAGGAGAAGGCACTGGAGTGGATCATCTCCTTCCTCGCCGGAAGGACACAGAGAGTCCGCCTCCCCCGTTCAGATCAGAAGCCACCGAAGTCATCTGCGGCGTCCCTCAAGGCTCCTCGCTCAGCCCAACCCTCTTCAACGTCTACATGAGCCCCCTCGCAGCCATCGCATGCCAGCACAACCTCAACATCATCTCCTATGCCGACGACACCCAGCTGATCCTCTCCCTCACCAACGACCCCGCCACCGCCAGAGCCAACCTTCATGAAGGGATGAAAGAGGTAGCCGAATGGATGAAGAACAGCCGCCTCAAACTGAACTCGGACAAGACGGAAGTCCTCATCCTGGGATCTTCACCCTCCACCTGGGACGACTCCTGGTGGCCCTCCGCCCTAGGCAACGCACCCAAACCAACAGACCACGCACGCAACCTGGGCTTCATCCTGGACTCCTCCCTCTCCATGACCGGACAAGTCAACGCCGTCTCCTCGTCGTGCTTCAACATCCTGCGTATGCTACGTAAGATCTTCCGGTGGATCCCTACCGAGACAAGCAAGACGGTCACCCAGGCCCTCGTCACCAGCCGTCTGGACTACGGCAACGCCCTCTACGCCGGAACCACCGCTAAACTCCAGAAGAGACTCCAGCGGATCCAGAACGCCTCAGCCCGACTCATCCTGGACATCCCCCGTCGCAACCACATCTCCAGACACCTGAAAGACCTGCACTGGCTCCCGGTCAACAAGAGAATCACCTTCCGCCTCCTCACCCACGCACACAAAGCCCTACACAACGAAGGCCCAGGATACCTCAACAACCGCCTCAACTTCTACGCTCCCAAACGCCAGCTTCGATCGACCGGCCACGCCCTCGCCACAGTCCCCCGCATCCGAAGAGCCACCACAGGGGGAAGGTCCTTCTCCTACCTCGCCGCCAAGACCTGGAACTCCCTCCCTCCCCACCTCTGCCTGACCCAGGACCACCTCGCCTTCAGGAAGCAGCTCAAGACCTGGCTGTTCGAGCAGTAGCGGACCCCCCCCTAGCGCCTTGAGACCCCCCGGGTGAGTAGTGCGCTATATAAATGCTTTGATTGATTGATTGATTGATTGAGTGCTAAGGGGGCGGGGCGGAAATACGGCGGGCGCATGCTGGTGACGGAACCGCTCCGTCACCAGCGTCGGTTGCGCTGTGCTTGTGACGGAGCGGTTCCGTCATGGCCCGCCCCGCTCAATAGAACTCTCAGCACAGGCGCGGAATTCGCGCCGCGCAGGGGTGCCGGGCGGGCCATGACGGAACCGCTCCGTCATCAGCACAGCGCACCCGCAGCTGATGACGGAGCGGTTCCGTCATCAGCATGCAACGGGTTAAATGCAATTATTCCCTACTAAGATACAACAGATAAAAAAGATACATGTTATGAGCCAGTTTGTTCATAGCCCACCTACAATAGTACAAAATCACATGTAATCCTTGCAAAATTATAGTTCACTCTGTTAAAGAAGAAGTCAAACGTCAGAAGATCTGTCTCTGAATGAATCAAGGGACAACAACGATGCTGTACGTCAGTGCAGAACATAAGATCAATGAATGTTAGCAGAAAACAGGGTGTTGCCAGCACAGTGAAAGGATCTGTGCCCTTAAGGCGCTGCACTCTCCGTTACACCAACTCCATCTTTCTTCTCCACGTGGAGTCTCAGATGTCGTGAAAGAGATTGTTTTTGTTTTGCAGTGAAACTCTTCTCACACTCAGTACAATTAAAAGGCCTCTCTCCCATGTGTGTTATCTGGTGTTGTATTAGAGTTGTGCTCAGAGTGAAACTCTTTTCACACACAGTGCACTTGAAGGGTCTTACACCTCTGTGTATTCGTAAGTGTTGTACGAGGGATGGTTTCACAGTAAAACTCTTATCACACTCGGTGCAGTTAAAAGGTCTCACTCCTGTGTGAATTCTATGGTGTTGTAAAAGAGCGGTCTTATCGATAAAACATTTCTCACAGTTTGTGCAGTGAAAGGGCCTAATCCCTTTGTGAATTTTTAGATGCCGTAATAGAGCAGATTTATCAGTGAAACATTTTACACACCCGGTGCAGCTAAAGGGTCGCACTCCTGTGTGTATTCTTTGTTGTTGTGTAAGAGCTGTTCTCACCCTAAAACTCTTTTCACACTCCGTGCACTTGAAGGGCCTCACTCCAGTGTGTATCCGTTGGTGTCTTAGAAGATGTCCCTTTTCAGTAAACCTTTTCCCACATTCTGTGCAGTGAAATGGTCTCACCCCGGGGTGTGTTCTCTGATGATTTAGAAGATTTCCTTTTTGAGTAAAGCTTTTCCCACAGTCAGTGCACTGAAATGGCCTCTCTCCTGTGTGTATTCTTCTGTGAATTACGAGATCAGACTTTAGAGTAAAGCGTTTTTCACAGTCTGTGCAGGAAAAGGGTCTCAGCCCTTTGTCGGGTCTCTGATGTGCCGCAAAAAATATCTTAGTCCTATATGCCTTCTCCCACTCACTACTGGTCAAGCGTCTTTCTGTTGTCTGAAGATTGTGTTGTTGATTTAGGATGAAATTGTCAGTAAACATCTTACACTCTGTGGATGTACTGGTCTCTCCCTTGTTCACACTACTTTCTTCTGACTGGAGGGCTGCTGAATAAAAAGAAATGGAAAAAAACAGGAAAATAGTTTACATAAAAAAGCACCAATGTGTGGTATTACATGTCAGTGGTTGGCAGTACTGCTACAGGAATGTTTTGCATGTTACAATGAGAGGCAGTAACAATGATTCCTTTGATACACAAATGTTGGACACTCAGGTAATGTCAGATAGATAACAGACTCTTGTCGCTCATGAGACATACTTATGTCAGTCATGTGACAGACCCACCTCAGTCAAATGAAGGACGCATGTTGGACAGTCAATTCAATTCAAAAAGTCTTTATTTCGATTTTTTCCAATCATAAAAGACAGTTACAGCCTTGGCCATTTAAAAAAAAATAAAAAAAAAATGTTTTACAATTTAAAATTTTAAAATTACCCTTCATTGACAGCTAGTAAAATCCACAGTTCGTCACTTCAACTCTCAATTAACAATTGTTGGCCTACCGCCAAACATAAAACCCATAGATTACAGTCATTAAATAAGTTATGTTAAAAAGAAGAAAAAAAAAGAACATGCATATATAATTCATTTCATTCTTTAAGAAAATATTTTAAAATTCATCACTAGTTACATTAATCACTAAGAACATTTTACAGTCTCAGGTGTCATAGGCCGAAATTACTGTAGGCTAATTTTACGGGCCCGAATTATCCACATCCAGTGGAGGAATTTAGCTATGGCTATAACTACGGCTTGGGAGTTGTCAGTTCGTAAAATCCTGACAGCCTCACAACCCGTTTTGAGACCTAACTGGACACAAATAGGTTTTAACCAAGATCTCCTAGGTACCTTATATTCTGGACAGGCAAAGAGAACGTGCCCAATGACTTCCCGCTGATCGGGACAAAAGGGACAGGCCGAACCTTGTCCCCCACGCCATTTTGCAGTGAGAGCATTTAGTGGTAATGTCCCCACCCTAATCTGATGATATTTCTTCCTGTCCCCTGGGATGGTAATCCAGTCCCAATAAGCCTCAAAGGCCGGAGAATGCTTAAATTCTAGGAAATCTGCCGTAAAGGATGTTTCAATACAGCGGCCAAATCTCTTTGCCTCCAGCATGTTCCAGTACAGGTCTCAAAATGTTTTTCTAGGTGGAAAAGGATTCCCTACTGGGTCATCCCACAATGTAGATAATCCCATAGCCTTGTATATTGCTTTTACCTCCTTCATCCATAGTATTTTATGGGCCTTATCGGAGTCTCTCACCTCGAGGAAGGCCCGTGCATACTGGGAAAGTTCTGGGGTGACCCATAATCTCCTCCAGTAGGCAACCGATCTGTATCTGGCCATATCCTCGAGGCCATGAGACCCTAGATCATAGTGGAGAGGGATCAATGGAGTGGAAGCCGGTAAGCCTGTGATGTTGCGCAAAAATTTATTTTGCGCACCCATCAACCTTTTTAAGTTACTGAGCCCCCACAGTTCCGCCCCATAAAGGACTGCTGCTCCAACTTTGGCGTCGTAAATCTTTAAAACCGGGGTGATTGGCCTGGTATGAGATAAGTAAAATTCCTTAGTGAGTGCTCCTGTCAATTGTGCGTGCTTCGTGACCAGCTGGTTGGTGTGCTGTTTCCAGTCTAATTTGGATGATAAGGTTATGCCCAGATAATTAAATACTTGGGTCTGCTCCAGTTGAACCCCATCCATAACCACCTTCCATCTGGCGTATTTATTTTTGTGTAGGACCATGAACTTTGTCTTAGATGTATTAATGACAAGACCATGGTCATTACAGAAAGTTTCAAAGACTCCAACGGCCTTTTGGAGGCCCTGCTGTGTCTTCGAAATCAATAACGTGTCGTCAGCAAACATCAACAGGGGGATCAGCTTGCCATCCAACTTGGGGGCATAGGTTGGTTGCTGTTCAAAATAGCTGATCACCCTGTTGATGTATAGTGAGAAGAGTGTAGGGGCAAGTACACACCCTTGGCGTACCCCACTTGCGATAGGGAATTTATCAGTTACACTTCCCTGCTGGTTCCAGCAGACTCGGGCAAAATTATCTTCATGCAATCTGATTAGGAGTGACAGGATATCCAATGGGATGCCCTGTTCTTGTAAGGCTGCCCACAGCTTAGTACGAGGCACCAAATCAAACGCTGATTTAAGATCAACGAAAGCTGCAAAGAGCATACACCCCCCCCAGTAACACTACACGCCAATATAATAAAACAATCTAAAAACTTGGTCAATCGTACTGGTATGGCTACGGAACCCTGCCTGTAGAGGCGACAAAATATCGTTTTCCTCTATCCAGCCCTGAATACGCTGCAGTAAGAGCCTTGCCACTACCTTTTGTATGCAAGCAATAAGGCTAATTGGCCTGTAGTTTCCTGGGTCCGAGCACTCCCCCTTTTTGAAGATTGGGATAATCACGGCACCCTTCCAGGACTCTGGTATTGGTGAGCCCATCGCAATGCCATTAGCAAGCAGGTGGATGTCAGAGGCCCAGAGATCCTTGTCATGCATAAAAAGGTCTGCTGGAACGGAGTCCAGGCCTGGTGCCCTAGCTTTTGGGATATTGTTCAAAGTTTTAATGATATCAGCTTTGGTGAAGGAAAGGTGATTTGCGCCCTCAATTGCTTTTAGAAGAGCCTCACGCTCTTCTCCCTCCTCGTCCACAGCGGCAAACTGGGACGCATAGTGAGAGACCCAAGCATTTGGTGAAACATAATTAGTAGGTTCACCTCTTTTAATCCCCCTACCCCATTTGACCATATCCCAAAAGGAGCACATAGATCTTTCTTTGCTAGCACTCAGGAGCTCCCTCCAGTATTCATTGTCCCATTCACTTTTTGCCTTAAGTTGCGTTTTTTTATACGTGACTCGGGCAATCTTAATCTTAGCTATATCTTTGGTTTTTACTGCATCTGATAGGGCCCTATATGCAACCCTACAGGATTTGCCATACCATTGATCCTCCTTCCTTGCTGGCCTACTCTGTTTTTTATTCACCTTTTTGACGAAGAAGGATCTTAACTGATTAAAAAAACTATCGTGGATCCGACTAACATTTGATACGACTGCCTCCACAGTGGAATTGTTCCTTAATTCTACTATAGCCTGGATAGTCAAATCCCTCATGGCAGCAACACCTTCCTCATTCATTACACAGTTAGCCCATCTAATTAGTCTGTGGTTATTTGAGAGGGCTGTCTCCACACAATCACACAGGCCCTCGCGTTTAAGTAAGTCAAATAACCTAAATGACAGGATTAATGGGTCATGATCACTCTCTACCCGTTCCTCTATCCGCATATCGTCAATACTGGACCAGTTCTCTTTGTTTGTAAGGATGTAGTCTATGCGGCTATGAGATATACCGTTGTTAAAGGTAGAGGCGCCCTGTTTGTCAGAACCCATTCTTCCATTAGTGGCACGTAACCCGTGCTCCACACATAGGACTTTAAGTTGTAATGCTGCCTCTGACCATTTTTTAATAGGTGGTATTGTCAGCTGAGGGGTCTTCCAGATATAGTCCTCTTCCACTGTAAGGTCCATATCATAGCTGTCTAGGGGTTCAAAGCAACAATTAAAATCTCCTGCAACAATAATGTTACCTTTTGAGCGATACCGCTCAAGTAGAATATCTAGCTGGTCAACTGCTTCAGTGGGTTTGTCACCTGGGAGCCCCCTGGAGTAGATATTAAAGACAAAGAGGTCCTTATAATCTGAGCATTTAAGTCTGATTAACAGAATATCTGGGCTATTTGTGACCAGCTGAGTAACGGAATATCTACTGTCCTGCTTAACCCATGTCAACAAGCCTCCCTTCGGTCTCCCCCGTAAGCTAGGAATGGCTGAAGTGTAAAAGTTTAAATATCCTTGCTTAAATTCCGGGGTTACCTGCCATGTTTCCTGAAGGAGGATTATATCCTTATTATCCAAAAAGGCTAGCCAGTCCAGGGATGCTACCTTACTTCTCAGCCCTGCCACATTCCATGACAACAAAGTGGATTGGGCGAGAGGATTAATACTGTCAGATTTGGTGCGGGGGTCAACACTAACCCTGCCCTCTTTGGGTAGTATACCCCCGCATAGACTAGTATCTAATGCCTCCAGATTTAAATCAATTTAGTTTTTTGCTGTGTTGTCAGCAATACAATCAAGTGGTTGATTTCGGCCATTTGTCCCTTCCAAATCCACTAAGATATTACATTTGCCCATTATGTTAGTCTGGGCGTGGGGATGTCACTTGTAAGGGCGGTGCTCTGAGCTATAATGTCACCCGGTCAACAGACCTCAGATAATCTAATACATGCCGTATTGCGATCCCTCGTGAGTCAGTCGCAGTCATTTAGGCCTGACAGGATCCCAAACCTATTTCCTAGGCTAATCCCCCATTCATTAGCTGGAGCACCCACATCCCATCTATTCATCATGGGGAAAATTGAATTTTGCCTTGTCATGTGTGCCTACGTGTTCCCCATCCTATGTAATATGTGCATGATTAATATGCATATATCCCCCCATGACCGAATAAAGACGCAATTATAGTTGTGTCCAACGTTAGTATGTTAGCTATCCAGTCCTGTGAAAGCAATGTGAATTAGGCTTCTAGGCCTATGTTGCCAACGTTCTACATTATGCACGTTAATTCATCGAATTGTCCCCGTTTCTAGGCCTCAAAGGACCTGAACACCAGATTCAAGCTCCAGTCTCCTGAACCCACTCTGAGGAGCGATGCAGCCCCCACCTGCATCCCTGACCCTTCGCTTACTTCCTGCCGCGCAGCGCGGTGCCCGGCCTGGCTCTGCCTGCCTGCCAAGAATATGTTATGCCTACAGTTATCAGTTCAGCTCTCCGTCTTCACATTCCTAAGCAAACAAACCGCATAAACATCTTCAGCTATAGTCTAGTCTTCCTGTCTCCATGCAAGAGAATTACTGTATTAATATCCATAGAAGATTCATAGCACACGCAATACATGAAGAATATATGCACGCCTCAGCCTTAGTGTCCAGTAGCCTTTACTCTGATGACTTTTAGATTCTATCAACATGTACTCCAAACACAAGATACCAGATATGCTATAGGTACATGTCGTCCTGACATCGCAGACTTTAGTCTCCTCTTCTAGTGCAGAAGTCAGAGCCCCCAGCTCTCCCCAGATACACGTCATGGTCCGTTTGCGCGCACCACTAGGTTAAAGGTTCCAGCTGCCCAGGTAGCCCCCTCCGTGTATCCACCCATTTATGACGCTTCTGTGACGTTCTCATCACATGTCTTTGTGCACGCCCTGTACACGCCTTCTTTTTACGCCCATGTGTTCTTATCTTACGTTTGTCACTTGTTACGCCTACTGTATGCAATGAAATTGTAATGTTTTCCTATATATACTATGTGCTGTTAATGAAACGTTGCAGCTGCCATTCCATGCCATTCTATTTCAGGCTGTTCCGATCCTGCCCCTTCCCTTGTGCCTGATTAAAGCCTGTTCAACTCAGATACCCCGGATCCTGCCTCTTATTTATTGAGCTATCTGTTTTATTTAATGCATAGAAAAATAGTACCGGTAATTAATTATTTATTTACCACATAATGGCGCCCGAATAGGGACGAGCCCCTTCCCCACGCGCCGGAGATGTAACGCAGGCCCCCTGACCCTTCTACAGCCGTGACGGAACTCTACCGTGCACGTGCAGATATTTCTGCTTCATCAAGTCTCCCTCAGGCCCACGGAGGAGACGGAGACTGCGGTCCGGCATCCAGACGAGGCGGTGAGGAATGCGGTTCGTCCCGACCAGAGCCCAAGCCGAGAGAGCAAGGTCCGAGGTATCCGGAGGCCCACCTGTTTCCGAAGCCCGAAGTTCGAAGCGCATGCGTAGTAACCAGATGTCGTAGCAGTCCAGTCCAGTCCGAGGCCTTCAGTTCTGCTTCCCGGTGAGTACCGTCGCGGGGGGAAGTATCTAGACAGGTTCATTAGTTTGTCCCTGGTCCGATGGGTTTGGGTACGCAGATCCAGTCCGACGTGTCCATCTAGGTGGATACGGTATGACGTGTCTCTTTATGAGACCGGTATGTTCTGTACTGTTTTAGCAGTGCATCCAGTAATTCTAGTAAGTCTGTTCTCGAGAAATTCAAGGGTTATGTTTTCGGTGTAGCAGGTAGTAATCTGTTCGAACTGTTATTAATGTATTTTTTTATGTCGTGGTATGAATGATTTGTTTGCCATTTCATTACTGTGATTATCGTGTATTGTGTTTAAGTCCAAGTTCGAGTAAGACTCAAATATGCCTCTGTTTTCAAAGTTACGTCAGATAAAAACCAGAAAAGGGTTACTTGAAGAATCAGTTCCTGTCCCTCCCAGGGACAGTCCTGGACATTTTATGTATCACAAGCATGGCTTAGATGCCATATTATATCTAGACTTATGGGTAGATTATACAAAGAATCTTGAAGAGAAATATAGATGGCCTGTATCAGGTACATGGGATGCCGAGTGCATCATGCGAGTAGAAGAAGCATTATGGAAAAAGAAATCCAGACAATCCCAGAAAGATGCCATAGAATTATGGCGTAAAGAATCTCATAAAAGATCCAAAAAAGAATTCAGAAAAGCAGAATTAAGTTATGTTAGTCTGGGCGTGGGGATGTCACTTGTAAGGGCGGTGCTCTGAGCTATAATGTCACCCGTTCCACAGACCTCAGATAATCTGATACATGCCGTATTGCGATCCCTCGTGAGTCAGTCGCAGTCATTTAGGCCTGACAGGATCCCAAACCTATTTCCTAGGCTAATCCCCCATTCATTAGCTGGAGCACCCACACCCCATCTATTCATCATGGGGAAAATTGAATTTTGCCTTGTCATGTGTGCCTACGTGTTCCCCATCCTATGTAATATGTGCATGATTAATATGCATATATCCCCCCATGACCGAATAAAGACGCAATTATAGTTGTGTCCAACGTTAGTATGTTAGCTATCCAGTCCCTGTGAAAGCAATGTGAATTAGGCTTCTAGGCCTATGTTGCCAATGTTCTACATTATGCACGTTAATTCATCGAATTGTCCCCGTTTCTAGGCCTCAAAGGACCTGAACACCAGATTCAAGCTCCAGTCTCCTGAACCCACTCTGAGGAGCGATGCAGCCCCCACCTGCATCCCTGACCCTTCACTTACTTCCTGCCGCGCAGCGCGGTGCCCGGCCTGGCTCTGCCTGCCTGCCAAGAATATGTTATGCCTACAGTTATCAGTTCAGCTCTCCGTCTTCACATTCCTAAGCAAACGAACCGCATAAACATCTTCAGCTATAGTCTAGTCTTCCTGTCTCCATGCAAGAGAATTACTGTATTAATATCCATAGAAGATTCATAGCACACGCAATACATGAAGAATATATGCACGCCTCAGCCTTAGTGTCCAGTAGCCTTTACTCTGATGACTTTTAGATTCTATCAACATGTACTCCAAACACAAGATACCAGATATGCTATAGGTACATGTCGTCCTGACATCGCAGACTTTAGTCTCCTCTTCTAGTGCAGAAGTCAGAGCCCCCAGCTCTCCCCAGATACACGTCATGGTCCGTTTGCGCGCACCACTAGGTTAAAGGTTCCAGCTGCCCAGGTAGCCCCCTCCGTGTATCCACCCATTTATGACGCTTCTGTGACGTTCTCATCACATGTCTTTGTGCACGCCCTGTACACGCCTTCTTTTTACGCCCATGTGTTCTTATCTTACGTTTGTCACTTGTTACGCCTACTGTATGCAATGAAATTGTAATGTTTTCCTATATATACTATGTGCTGTTAATGAAACGTTGCAGCTGCCATTCCATGCCATTCTATTTCAGGCTGTTCCGATCCTGCCCCTTCCCTTGTGCCTGATTAAAGCCTGTTCAACTCAGATACCCCGGATCCTGCCTCTTATTTATTGAGCTATCTGTTTTATTTAATGCATAGAAAAATAGTACCGGTAATTAATTATTTATTTACCACATAATGGCGCCCGAATAGGGACGAGCCCCTTCCCCACGCGCCGGAGATGTAACGCAGGCCCCCTGACCCTTCTACAGCCGTGACGGAACTCTACCGTGCACGTGCAGATATTTCTGCTTCATCAAGTCTCCCTCAGGCCCACGGAGGAGACGGAGACTGCGGTCCGGCATCCAGACGAGGCGGTGAGGAATGCGGTTCGTCCCGACCAGAGCCCAAGCCGAGAGAGCAAGGTCCGAGGTATCCGGAGGCCCACCTGTTTCCGAAGCCCGAAGTTCGAAGCGCATGCGTAGTAACCAGATGTCGTAGCAGTCCAGTCCAGTCCGAGGCCTTCAGTTCTGCTTCCCGGTGAGTACCGTCGCGGGGGGAAGTATCTAGACAGGTTCATTAGTTTGTCCCTGGTCCGATGGGTTTGGGTACGCAGATCCAGTCCGACGTGTCCATCTAGGTGGATACGGTATGACGTGTCTCTTTATGAGACCGGTATGTTCTGTACTGTTTTAGCAGTGCATCCAGTAATTCTAGTAAGTCTGTTCTCGAGAAATTCAAGGGTTATGTTTTCGGTGTAGCAGGTAGTATTCTGTTCGAACTGTTATTAATGTATTTTTTTATGTCGTGGTATGAATGATTTGTTTGCCATTTCATTACTGTGATTATCGTGTATTGTGTTTAAGTCCAAGTTCGAGTAAGACTCAAATATGCCTCTGTTTTCAAAGTTACGTCAGATAAAAACCAGAAAAGGGTTACTTGAAGAATCAGTTCCTGTCCCTCCCAGGGACAGTCCTGGACATTTTATGTATCACAAGCATGGCTTAGATGCCATATTATATCTAGACTTATGGGTAGATTATACAAAGAATCTTGAAGAGAAATATAGATGGCCTGTATCAGGTACATGGGATGCCGAGTGCATCATGCGAGTAGAAGAAGCATTATGGAAAAAGAAATCCAGACAATCCCAGAAAGATGCCATAGAATTATGGCGTAAAGAATCTCATAAAAGATCCGAAAAAGAATTCAGAAAAGCAGAATTAAGTTATGTTAGTCTGGGCGTGGGGATGTCACTTGTAAGGGCGGTGCTCTGAGCTATAATGTCACCCATTCCACAGACCTCAGATAATCTAATACATGCCGTATTGCGATCCCTCGTGAGTCAGTCGCAGTCATTTAGGCCTGACAGGATCCCAAACCTATTTCCTAGGCTAATCCCCCATTCATTAGCTGGAGCACCCACACCCCATCTATTCATCATGGGGAAAATTGAATTTTGCCTTGTCATGTGTGCCTACGTGTTCCCCATCCTATGTAATATGTGCATGATTAATATGCATATATCCCCCATGACCGAATAAAGACGCAATTATAGTTGTGTCCAACGTTAGTATGTTAGCTATCCAGTCCCTGTGAAAGCAATGTGAATTAGGCTTCTAGGCCTATGTTGCCAACGTTCTACATTATGCACGTTAATTCATCGAATTGTCCCCGTTTCTAGGCCTCAAAGGACCTGAACACCAGATTCAAGCTCCAGTCTCCTGAACCCACTCTGAGGAGCGATGCAGCCCCCACCTGCATCCCTGACCCTTCGCTTACTTCCTGCCGCGCAGCGCGGTGCCCGGCCTGGCTCTGCCTGCCTGCCAAGAATATGTTATGCCTACAGTTATCAGTTCAGCTCTCCGTCTTCACATTCCTAAGCAAACGAACCGCATAAACATCTTCAGCTATAGTCTAGTCTTCCTGTCTCCATGCAAGAGAATTACTGTATTAATATCCATAGAAGATTCATAGCACACGCAATACATGAAGAATATATGCACGCCTCAGCCTTAGTGTCCAGTAGCCTTTACTCTGATGACTTTTAGATTCTATCAACATGTACTCCAAACACAAGATACCAGATATGCTATAGGTACATGTCGTCCTGACATCGCAGACTTTAGTTTCCTCTTCTAGTGCAGAAGTCAGAGCCCCCAGCTCTCCCCAGATACACGTCATGGTCCGTTTGCGCGCACCACTAGGTTAAAGGTTCCAGCTGCCCAGGTAGCCCCCTCCGTGTATCCACCCATTTATGACGCTTCTGTGACGTTCTCATCACATGTCTTTGTGCACGCCCTGTACACGCCTTCTTTTTACGCCCATGTGTTCTTATCTTACGTTTGTCACTTGTTACGCCTACTGTATGCAATGAAATTGTAATGTTTTCCTATATATACTATGTGCTGTTAATGAAACGTTGCAGCTGCCATTCCATGCCATTCTATTTCAGGCTGTTCCGATCCTGCCCCTTCCCTTGTGCCTGATTAAAGCCTGTTCAACTCAGATACCCCGGATCCTGCCTCTTATTTATTGAGCTATCTGTTTTATTTAATGCATAGAAAAATAGTACCGGTAATTAATTATTTATTTACCACATAATGGCGCCCGAATAGGGACGAGCCCCTTCCCCACGCGCCGGAGATGTAACGCAGGCCCCCTGACCCTTCTACAGCCGTGACGGAACTCTACCGTGCACGTGCAGATATTTCTGCTTCATCAAGTCTCCCTCAGGCCCACGGAGGAGACGGAGACTGCGGTCCGGCATCCAGACGAGGCGGTGAGGAATGCGGTTCGTCCCGACCAGAGCCCAAGCCGAGAGAGCAAGGTCCGAGGTATCCGGAGGCCCACCTGTTTCTGAAGCCCGAAGTTCGAAGCGCATGCGTAGTAACCAGATGTCGTAGCAGTCCAGTCCAGTCCGAGGCCTTCAGTTCTGCTTCCCGGTGAGTACCGTCGCGGGGGGAAGTATCTAGACAGGTTCATTAGTTTGTCCCTGGTCCGATGGGTTTGGGTACGCAGATCCAGTCCGACGTGTCCATCTAGGTGGATACGGTATGACGTGTCTCTTTATGAGACCGGTATGTTCTGTACTGTTTTAGCAGTGCATCCAGTAATTCTAGTAAGTCTGTTCTCGAGAAATTCAAGGGTTATGTTTTCGGTGTAGCAGGTAGTATTCTGTTCGAACTGGTATTAATGTATTTTTTTATGTCGTGGTATGAATGATTTGTTTGCCATTTCATTACTGTGATTATCGTGTATTGTGTTTAAGTCCAAGTTCGAGTAAGACTCAAATATGCCTCTGTTTTCAAAGTTACGTCAGATAAAAACCAGAAAAGGGTTACTTGAAGAATCAGTTCCTGTCCCTCCCAGGGACAGTCCTGGACATTTTATGTATCACAAGCATGGCTTAGATGCCATATTATATCTAGACTTATGGGTAGATTATACAAAGAATCTTGAAGAGAAATATAGATGGCCTGTATCAGGTACATGGGATGCCGAGTGCATCATGCGAGTAGAAGAAGCATTATGGAAAAAGAAATCCAGACAATCCCAGAAAGATGCCATAGAATTATGGCGTAAAGAATCTCATAAAAGATCCGAAAAAGAATTCAGAAAAGCAGAATTAAGTAGGGAATCCTCAGAAAAAGCCCAAGAAAGGGAACTTCTAGAAGAAGGTGAACGAGTTAGAGCAGAACAGTCAGACAGACAGAGAAATGCCCTTATTAAAGGTATGTATCCTCTTCTTGCCGAGGGCTTGCCGAAGGCAACCCCGGAAGTACCCTGTAATTTACCGCCACCATTGGTCCCGACTAAGCTACGTCATAAACCGACTGCAGCTGAAATTTTTCTTTCGTCCTATTTGGATGATACAGTCCCAGAATATGCAAATTCTATTCCGCCTGCTCAACCTCAGCACCCGGTTAATAATGTAATTCCTGTTCCTCCAGTCACTGGTCCAGGGAACCCTGTCCATGTGCCAGTACCCCCGGACCAGTCCACACCACGTGTTTTGCCAGTCACTTTACCAGCACATTCAGTATTAACTGACGATTCTAGTTCAGGAGGAGCGGGGGGAGGTGCTCCTACCACCCCGCCTCAAGTAAAACGAATGACGCTGAGAGACGCAGCGTTACAGCACACGCCAAAGGTGACTACATACGCAGACCTCAAGCGACACCTTACTGACTGCATATATGATTCAGTACCAGGTGAAGATCACATGATATTGTATTCAGTACGTTTAAGACGGGTTGCCAACTTTTTGGCCACCCTGCCTGATATGAAGGAACATCTAGACAGAATATATCATTTTATCCGTACAGGGGAGAATTCAGAAAGTATTCACGAAGCTATGGCACACAGAAAGGTCGAGATTCAAAGTATGATTCTGCAATTTATGATTAACTGTTTAATAAGAGAACAGGATTATCCTGATAAAGACAAAGACGAGATGAAAGCCCTGACAAGATGGAGTGACAATATAGCCGAGGGAAAACATAAGACACAAGGTAGTATAGAAAGTATGTACAGGAAAATTCGTAAGGAAATTATAAGTATACACCAGAAGGAGAAAGCAATAAGAGCAACCGAGAAAGAGAATGACTCTTCAAGTGAAGAGGTAGACAGCGAGAATCCCGACAGAATAGCGTATGTAGGTAGAACTAGATTTTCCGACAGACATTCACGTCTAGATTACAAGAACGTTTTTCCTCCTCCCGTACCAGAACAGCGTTCTCTTGAACAAGTATTCCAGGCCACTGATAAGATTCTGAAACTACGAATAGGTTATAGTGAGCTTAGTACCATGCATGAACAAGAACTAGCCCGATCAGCAGTCCGATGGACTAGTGATTCTGCCACGTTTCCAGACGAAATAGTGGCCCAAACGTTTCTGAAGCTGCCCCCAGCCGAACAGCGTCTGGTGGGTATGTATATGATCCAGCACCTCATTACACTGTATGAGGATCAGCATTCTGACCCAGGTCCTTTGTATGATGTACTGAACGAGTTACTCCTAAACAGATGGAAAGGTCTAGGTACCGATTTAATTAGTGTCATTTTGGAACAGCGCCACAAATACAGAACGTTCCTGAATCCACATTTTGTTCCTGTTCCACCCCCAGTAAGAGAATCATTCTACATAGACAGACAGAATCCGTTGCGAGAAGTACATCCAGTTAAAGGAGCGGGGGATGATCTAGAACGAGTATTTGTTTACACCCCTATCACGAAAATAGAACTCTTAGAAATGAAAAAGTTAATACCCTGTCACGATAAAGATCCAGCAGGGTTCCACCGTGAATTAAAGGATATGCTCCGTATGGGAGAATACACGTATCCCGATATCATTAAAATGTTAAAGGTCCTGTTGCCTGCGGGCATATATGAAAAACTTAAAGAAAAAGAATGGGAGGTGGGAGAGAAAAAGATAGATTGGACCGCATTAGAGACTGAAGATAACACACGAGTTCCAGGTACCGGTCTTGGGGAAAAAGCTAAAGCATTGCCCGAGTTGTTAATACAAGTCTTGCCAAGATTACTAGCCACGAAAAAGGAAGACTGGGATGCCATCTCAGCCTGTAAACAGAAACAAGACGAAGACACTAGTGATTTTTATTCTAGATTTGAGAAATGTTTCATTATTAATAGCGGTCTGAAAACAAGTAGTGAATCGTATCCACATCTTTTTGTTACCAAACTAGTTGAGAATTCTTTGCCACAAGTTAAAAATCGAGTACTGAAAGTCGAAAGTACCTGGCAAGCTAATACTCCGTCACAAATGCTCCAGATGCTCCAGTATCACCAGAACAGAATCAGGGAAGAGCAAGAACATGAAAGGAGACGTATGAAAGACACGAAAATGAAAGTACTGGTTGCACAGTCTGTTCCACAAGACAGTCAGAAGAGGGGTCCGAATCAAACTAGTCATTCTACAGCTCCCGTTAAAGGGACATGCAATTATTGTAAACAGCTAGGTCATTATATAAATGAATGTGCAGTTCTGAAACACAACATAGCTACTGGTAAGACAAAAGAGAGACCACGTCCTCCTAGACAAGAACAAGTTCCGCAGAATGCCCAGACACCGCAGAACGCACAACAGACAGTTACAGTACCGCAGCCTATAGCTGCCACACAACACGTTACACAACAGATGTACCAGTATGCACAGTCAGAATATCCAGAATAACAACAGTATTCATGAAACAGCCTAGAGAGGGAGGGTGGCTTGCCTCTCATCGAGATTCCTGTAGATCAAGAGGGTCCCTATGTACACAGTCAAGTATTAGGGAAAGACAGAAAGTTTCTGATTGATACAGGGGCAAGTAGGACTACCATCAGTCATGACGAGGTTCCAGGGGCTCCACTCTCAGGCTCAAGAAATGTTTCCCTTGGATTTTCAGGAAAGCCTATTGTTAATGAAATATCGAAACCAGTTACCCTAGAAGTTGGTCCATTGTCCCGAACTACAGACTTGTTACTTACGAAATCTTGTCCAGAAAATTTACTAGGTATTAAGACCCTGAAAGAATTAGGAGCAGTAATTTGTTGCTCCCCAGAAGGAGTGAGATTGTTTTTACGTGATTTCAAAGGTCATTATGTATTACGCGATTTTGATCCAAGATTATTGAATGTACCTCAGCATTTATGGGCGCAAGGTCCAACTGATGTAGGTTGTATGCACATTACACCCTATTGTGTCACTCTGAAGCAAGGTGTTGTATTACCACGAATCCGACAGTACAAATTGCCACCTGAGGCTGTAGCAGCCTTATCAAAAATTATTGACGAGCTCATTGCTCAAGGAGTAGTTGTAGAAACTGACTCCAATGTATGTAATTCTCCTATCATTCCGATTCTAAAATGTACTGATCCCAATGCACCTCCAGTTTATCGATTAGTGATTGACCTTCGAGAACTTAATAAATGTATCATACCCCAGTACCCAGTGGTTCCGGATATTTCTTCCCTATTGACTGCCATTGATTCCGAGGCTACGTTCTTTACTGTTATTGATCTCAAGAACGCATTCTTTAGTGTCCCCATTCATCCAGACAGTCAGTTTCTTTTCGGATTTTGCTTAAACGGAAGAAGCTATAAATTCACACGAGCTCCACAAGGTTTCACAGAAAGTCCTAGCATTTACAGTCAAGCACTTAAAAGACAACTAGACAATATTCACATGCCAACTGACACTGCCCTGCTCCAGTATGTCGATGATCTATTGATCACAGCCCGTTCTGAACGTGACTGCGAACGTGCGTCACTTACAGTCTTGTATTTCCTGGCCGAGATGGGGCACAAGGTGTCCCCTTCGAAACTGCAATTCTGTGTCCAGCAAGTGGTCTACCTTGGACACTTACTGTCCAAGAGGGGTAGGCAGTTGACACCAGACCGTATCCTGTTAGACAGTATTCAGAACCTCTGGTTTAACAAGCATTTACGAGCAGCCGCCAAGCAGAAAGTGCGTACCTGCATGATCTGTTGTCAGTTCAATCCAGGTAAAGGTGTCCCGGTGGAACTAGGTGGAATCCATCCTCCTGACCACCCTTTTGAAGTCCTCCAGATGGATTATATTCAGATGGATCGATGTCGAGGTTTCAAATATGTCCTCGTAGTTGTATGCGCTTTGTCCAGATGGACAGAAGCATATCCAGTCCCAGATTACACTGCCGCGACCACTGCCAGGCAGTTGGTTCGTGAGTATTTCCCCCGCTATGGATTACCGAGGGTCGTGTATTCAGATAACGGCCAGCCATTCTCCTCCGAACTCATGAAACAAGTATCTCTTCTGTTAGGGTACCAGTGGAAGTTCCACTGTGTACGACATCCCGAAGCAGCTGGTCTCGTAGAGAGACATAATCAGACCCTGAAAATCCGCATTGCAAAGGTATGCGCAGAGAAAGGCGTAGATTGGATGGTAGCACTGCCAGTCGCCCTTTTTTACATGAGAATGGTCGCTCACTCCCGTTCAGGTCTGTCCCCTTACGAGGTAATTTTCGGTCGTCCCCCAAACATGTGGGGTACACCTAGGCCACGTAAAATAACTGATGTTGACAGTAATATGCTGACAGATTACCTGGCTTCCTTGATGTCTGCACTACTCTCTTGTCGTTCACAGGTCGCCGCTGCTTTTCCAGACAACACCCAAGTGAAACCGCACGAGGTCATACCAGGCGACCTCGTTTTGATTAGAAATTTTGATCGTTCAAGTCCGCTGGAGCCCCGCTGGAAAGAACCAAAACTCGTGCTGATGACCACGAGGACAGCAATCAAGGTGGAGGGCCGCAGAGGGTGGTTGCATTCCAGTCACGTGAAACGATTTCATGGACTCCGTCCAAAGACTTTTTTCAAGGACTGCCCCGTTCTCAAGGACTGCCCAGATACTGACTCTAAACTTCCCCTGTTAGAGAAAACTCCGCAGCAGGAGTATAAAGAAAAATTACGGTCTAGTAAGTCAGCCAGTTTAATTGTCTAAGTCCCTCTCGGGTGAAACGGTTAGACAGGTTCCTGACATGTATGAGATAGACCCACATAGTGAGAGAGTTAGTCGAACTCTAAGAGAATACGTTATCAGAAAGAATCTTCGAAGTCGATGCATTGTTACTCTTTTAATTTTATTATTTCTGAGTTTTACGATTACAGGCATAAGTTATGTTTTACATATATATTTTCCTCATACTGTTTCTCATGTACATTTTTCCTCTAATGTTACAGTAGAGCACACATTCAGTGAACTGCCTCCTCACGAGTTATCCTATCGTCTTGCTATGCGCAATAATACTTTTATCCGAATGTTACACTATTCACACCAGACCAGCAATGCCACAAATTGTTGGGTGTGTGGTCGACTCCCCCCTTTCCAGACACCGAAGGGAGTTCTGCCACTCTTTCCCTATCCGTTTTCACACAATGGTTCGTGTGGAGCATGGTCCACGTTAACGTCATCCTCAAACGATATGTCCCTTCTGAATAGAACATGTTTTCCAGACAAGGAAGGTCTTTCCCATAGAACAGGGTTAGATCTAGAAAATGAAGTATATGATCTAGGTAATTATTCCTCGAATTTCATGGTTTTGAATGTTCAGTCCGAGACTACTCCAGATTTGCCTGCTATTACAGTTCTACCAGTGAAAGGCGAATTATGTGTCCGAAAGAATGGTTCAATACACCTAGGACATAGTGATTGTACTACTGTGGTCAAGTATAGTGACAGTGGGAAATCTACTTTCAAAGCCTCACGTCATTCTTATTTTGTATGTGGTCAGACCGCATATGTACGTCTGCCCCTCGATTGGGATGGAACATGTTACATTGCCTTCCTACTGCCACCAGTTTTCCTAGCCCCATCCGATTATCACAGAAACACACATCTAGTACACATTAGACCTAGAAGAGAGATCGAGTCCCCAATTGTCGATCAGACTGAAACTGCCTTAGAACAGTATCAAGATTTCAATAAAGGTTTCTTTTTCTTCATAGGTCCTGTCCAGAATAGTAAGTTAATACGTAGGCTAACAAGAACCCTTGAAGCAGTAGTGAATGAGACTACTTCCGCTCTAGGTAACTTAACAGAGGAGCAATCTGCTATGAGATTTGTCGTGCTCCAAAATCGTCTCGTCCTTGACGTCATACTGGCCGATAGGGGCGGAGCTTGTAGAGTCATCGGATCTAGTTGCTGCATTTTCATTCCTAATAACGCACCGTCTGTTTATTCAGCTATAACCAGATTCATAAAATAGCCCATCAGTTACACCAGAATCCAGGCACCTGGACGTGGTCCGGTTGGCTCTGGAGTATAATATCTGCCCGGGGATGGAAAGTATTGTCATTCCTGGGTATAGCAGTAATGATCATATTCAGTTGCTGTCTCTGTTTACAATGTGGCCCTGCGATTTGCGGCTTGTGCGCTACATCCTGTATTCCTAGTCCAAAGTCCCGTTCCAAGAAGATTCGAGACGAGCAAATGATGCTATATGAAATGATAGATGGTATCATGAATATTGATGTTTCCTGATGGAAACGTAGAGCACAAGGAAGGAATGAGGAAAATTGAATTTTGCCTTGTCATGTGTGCCTACGTGTTCCCCATCCTATGTAATATGTGCATGATTAATATGCATATATCCCCCCATGACCGAATAAAGACGCAATTATAGTTGTGTCCAACGTTAGTATGTTAGCTATCCAGTCCCTGTGAAAGCAATGTGAATTAGGCTTCAAGGCCTATGTTGCCAACGTTCTACATTATGCACGTTAATTCATCGAGTTGTCCCCGTTTCTAGGCCTCAAAGGACCTGAACACCAGATTCAAGCTCCAGTCTCCTGAACCCACTCTGAGGAGCGATGCAGCCCCCACCTGCATCCCTGACCCTTCGCTTACTGCCTGCCTGCCAAGAATATGTTATGCCTACAGTTATCAGTTCAGCTCTCCGTCTTCACATTCCTAAGCAAACGAACCGCATAAACATCTTCAGCTATAGTCTAGTCTTCCTGTCTCCATGCAAGAGAATTACTGTATTAATATCCATAGAAGATTCATAGCACATGCAATACATGAAGAATATATGCACGCCTCAGCCTTAGTGTCCAGTAGCCTTTACTCTGATGACTTTTAGATTCTATCAACATGTACTCCAAACACAAGATACCAGATATGCTATAGGTACATGTCGTCCTGACATCGCATACTTTAGTCTCCTCTTCTAGTGCAGAAGTCAGAGCCCCCAGCTCTCCCCAGATACACGTCATGGTCCGTTTGCGCGCACCACTAGGTTAAAGGTTCCAGCTGCCCAGGTAGCCCCCTCCGTGTATCCACCCATTTATGACGCTTCTGTGACGTTCTCATCACATGTCTTTGTGCACGCCCTGTACACGCCTTCTTTTTACGCCCATGTGTTCTTATCTTACGTTTGTCACTTGTTACGCCTAATGTATGCAATGAAATGTTGCAGCTGCCATTCCATGCCATTCTATTTCAGGCTGTTCCGATCCTGCCCCTTCCCTTGTGCCTGATTAAAGCCTGTTCAACTCAGATATCCCGGATCCTGCCTCTTATTTATTGAGCTATCTGTTTTATTTAATGCATAGAAAAATAGTACCGGTAATTAATTATTTATTTACCACAGTCCCACCTTGGCGTCTTAGGATAAGTCACGTTTTGCTGCTCACCATAGAAACATTTTAAGGTGAGGGGAACAACAGTGCCACTCCTGCGTTGAGGGGGGAGTATATTTGACAAAACATTAGGGAGCACAGCCGAAGTAGAAAAGTTCACCACTACACAGTCTCCTTTGAACTTTTTCGGTCTGTTCCCTATCCAGGCTACCCTTCTAGCTGTCTTAGTCTCCCCTGCTAACTGCTGTGTCCCTCCTGGAGCCATCTGCACGTTACCTAACAGCCAATGCAGCGCCTTACTAGAGAGAGATGTTGGGGATTCTAACTGCCCAGGTACCAGAGGTGGTACATTTGCCTGTACCAACACCAGAGGTGAAGCTTCTACTATGAATTGGGGAGAGTCTGTCTCCTGATATGGTACAGGTGGTATGGTTGATGTTAACAAAGCATCCTCTCTTACTACTGGGTGATTATCTACATTTGCTGGTGCCTGACCAGGGGGGATAGTTGCTGTCTTACTCCTCCCTGCCTCTGCCACACTCGCAACATTCTCCCCAGTTATACCTACTAGGTTTGAAACTAGAGTTGCTATGTTACCAACCTCCCCCACAACCTTATTCTGAATCCCGCCTATTTTTTTAACCTCAGCAGTAAGCTTATTAATTTTGGCCACCATTGGTTTGATAATAGCTTTGATTTTACACTCAATCATATCAGCTATCCTAAGAAATAGCTCATCATCCATAATATGCTTTGCACTATCCTCCCCAACATCCATACTCTTATCCTTAGCTTTCCGTAGCGGTGAGGCCCTTTTCCTCCTCAACCCTGACCGTAACCCGCCACGCTTGGGCTGGATCTTTCTACATGTTCTGACTGCCCTAGTTTCCTGCTCTGGGGAGGAAAGATCTTCTTCTATGACATGGACATGTGTCTCAGGGTCAGAATCAGGATCACTTTCCGGGTCAGTTACCGGGTCAATTTCTGGATCAACCGCTATAAGTGCGCTATGATCATACTTGCCACTGGCAAGAAGATCGGTCTCAGGAGCCTCACTACTAGCAGTCGGCAATGATGTACCTCGCAATAGAGATGATGGAGATGGGCTCAGGGGAGGGAGAACTGGAGATTGACTTAATCCTAATGACTGTCGACTTTCGCTATTAATTTTCGTTACCACCTGGACCAAATAGTTATCCATCGTATTGGACGTGGTTGGAGTTATTTCTTTCGGCATGCTACACAATTGCAGGTTAACGCTCAGAAGAATATTAGGAGTTTATAACATAGAATGAACGGTACTCTAACTAGGAAAAGGGAGGGCACAACAATAATAATCCTCTATAGGATTTAATAAGGTAAGGCAGTATAAGCTTACTACAAGAAAATGCCTCGATCTTAGCAGGGGCAGAGTGTTCGGCCCAGTCCAGTCGCGGCCTGTCTCGGACTGTCTAAGACTGTCCGCCCTTTGTCCGGGCTTTGTCCGGGCGTCCCGCTCGCGTCCCGCGATGCGGGGAGAGCGCGCAATTTGAAGCGCCTCCGGTGTCGGGAGGTGACGTGGGGCTCCGCTATGCCCCCTGGGATTTGTGGTTTTTCCTGCTTCCTCCACTCGGCGGCCAGGTGTATCTTGCGGCGGCGGGAGGGCACTGTCCTGGCAATATCTTTTGCGTCTCACAGGGAAAGCACACTGTCCCCTCGCAGGCTCAGGTAAGAAGCAATTCAGCTACAGAAGACCGTGTGCTATGTCATGTGCTATGCCATGTTATGTTATGTAGATTTGTTGAGGGCACTGTCGTGGCCCTGAGCAGGTTTGAGTCGAGCCAAACCTATGGACTAGTGGGACTACTCGAAGTCAGGTCTTCATCTTATTGTTCCATTCAAGAAGTGAGGGGGAGGTTCTTATGTGTAGTGACAGGTCATTCCACACTTTACAAGTGATGTAGGAGAAGGTGTGACTGACAGATATGGTTTTTCGTATCTGTGGGATTTGAGCAAGGAGTGCGGACGAGCAGAGGTGTCTGGAAGGTTTGTGAAATGAGATGTAATTGTTGAGGCATGCTGGGCCAGTGCTATGTAATGCCTTGAAAGTGTGGGTGAGGAGTTTGAATTGTGCTCGTTTGTGTATAGGGAACCAGAGGGGGTCCTTCAGGTTTGGAATGATGTGAGTTTGGCATGGGAGGTTGAGAGTGACTGGCCGTAGAGTTCTGAATAGTCTGCAGGCCTCTGAGTTTTTTGTTGATCCCGGCATAGAGGATGTTCTCATATTTCAGCTTGCTTGTGACCAGGGTGCGCATGACGGTTTTGCTGGTGCTGATTGAGAGCCGTTCAAAAATCATCTTCAGCATCTTCAGGGTATAGAAGCATGAGGTGGTGATGGCACTGACGAGCTGTCATGTCGAGTTTGCTGTCGATGACAAGCCAAAGGTGCTTGGTGTGGATGGTGGGGGTGAGTGTCAGTCCAAAAACTATTGCCCACCACGTAAAGCACCCTGGTGAAGTGCTCTTCTAAGAGATCAGTCTTGTCAGCTTTAGACAACTGGTCTTCATCGATTGGTTGATTTCAGTCATTCTTGAATGTGAGGGAGGGCTTGAGCTGCGTGTCGTTGGCATAGGAGAGGATGTTGGGAGAGTGGATGATGCTGGCTAGAGAGATCATTTCTACGTTGAAGAGGTCATCTGTGGCAGCGATGATGGCAGCTTCTGTGCTGTTGTTGGCTCTGAAACCAGACTGAGTGATGTTGAGAAGTTTGTGGTCATTGAGGTATTCAGTGAGGAGTTTGTTGATGATTTTCTCAAAGATCTTGGACGGGAACGGTAGCAGAGAGATGAGTCTTCAGTTGGTAAGCATTGACGGGGCAGTGGGGGGTTCCATCAGCAATGGGAGAACCAGTGCCTATTTCCAAGCATCTGGGAAGGTTGTGGAAGAGGAGGAAGCATTCAGAATGTGTGTGAGTATGGCTTGATAGATTTCAGTCCTCTGGAGATGGTGTGGTGAGGCAGGGTTCTGATTGGGCTCCTGAGTTGATTGACTTCACGGTGGGAGCAGTTCTTATGGGGTGATCGCGAGCATAAGTTATTTGGATAAGATCAGGAGGCCTTTGGAGAGGTCCGTCCGGTCCATTTGAGGGTTGAAGTTGCTGTAGATAGTGGTGATTATGTTGCTGAAGAACTGAACAAGTGTTGCAGAACTCCTGCGAGGGGGTGATTGAGTTGAAGGCAGAAGCCTGGGAGGTCAAATCCTTCACAACGGTGAACATTTCTTTGCTTCTGTTGGTGCTGGCATTGATGCGATCCACCGGAGCGGCACGTTTGGTGGTCTAGTTCCTTTGGTGGACTTGTCTCAAGATGGATTTGAAAGGTGCTCCTGTCTGCATTGTCCTGGCTCGTTCTCTGTTTGCTCTCCAGTTGTTTGCAGTGGTGATTTATCCGTCTGAGTGTTCGTGTACCAAGTGTCCTGGGGTTTGGATCTTGCTGTGCTGCTGTGTTTAGGGTGAAGGGGGAAGGAGTCAGTGCAGGAGGTGACACATGTACAACATTGGGGGCCCTACTGGTCCAAGGGACCCATCTCCCGCCCCAGAGGCCTGCTATCAGGAGGCTCACTGTCAGCACACCTCCTGACAGCTTCTTTGCCTGTGCGCCCGCATCTCCAAAGGGAGAATGCAAAGGGATTCCCTCCTTTGCATGGGGCCATGCCCCCATGTAAATGAGAGAACACACTCTGGTGATAGCATTGGCACTATATTGGCGCAAGCACTATCTGTATTACAAAAAGGGCAGCACAAGCGGCTGTGGCCCCTTCAGAAATACCAAAGTGCCCCAGGGGCACATAAAGTGGGCAACCCTGTTCATTGTGCCCCTGGGCCACTTTCCATAATACGGACCCGGAAGTGTAGATGGCCAGGTGCTTGGTTGATGCTCTTCTTCCCCTAATACCAGAATTGATGATAGGCAGACACTTACTGGAGGCATGTGTCACTGTAATACCAGCTGGAGCTGTCAGCCTTCGCGTGATTCTATGTAGGAAAGCATCATTTCTTACCTGGAGCACAACTGACGTTTTGTGTTTCCTCTGGCCTCGGATAGGTAGTGGGATGGCTCTCCTCCTCCTCCTCCTCCTCCTCTTTAATGACGACCGAAATTATATTGGTCATCGTCCCATAGCCTAAAATGAATTCAAACCAAAAAATAATTACAACATTTACATTTCAATGTACTGTCTGCATGAGTGTGAAATCTGCTGACTGACTGCATAAAGCCCCAATGCTCTGCACAACTGGAACATACAACTCTAACTTGAAGAGCAAAGAATGAAGGGAAAAGGAACTCTTTACACAACTCCGATAAGCGTATCCGTGCAGGTGCCGTATTATGAAAGTGCCCTGGGGGCTCAATGGGCATGCGTCCCGGCTTTGCACGCGCCTATGGCACTTTGGCATCACCGGAATGGCTGCAGAAGTTTGGGTGGCCCTTTCTGTAATACAGATAGCGCTGACGCACATATAGCGCCAGTGCAATTACCAGAGGACGTTCCCTCATTTGCATGGGGGCGTGGCTTCTTGCAAATGAGGGAATCTCTTTGGCTCTGAGCCCGCGTATGATTATAGACACGGGCGCGGAGGCAAAGAAGGTGTCAGGAGTTGCTATGACAGCTAAAGACACCCAAAAGGTGGTGCAATGTCAGTACACCACCAGATAGTAGCCCTCTGGGGGGTGGAAAAGGGGGTTTTATGGACCCCCGAGACATCCCCTTGCAGGCGGATGCAGTCATTCACTGCACCCACCTGCAAGGTGGTCTCTTTCCCCTCTTAAAAGTGCAGGGGGGTTGCCACCTGTCTAGTGAAACACAGGATGGCTGCTTCAAAGCTGCGCTGTATTTCACTGAATGCGAAGCCCCCAAGGCAGCACGAGTTTGCAGCTGCCCCGGGGGGCAGCCCATTGAACATAAGAAGGCGCTTTCCCGGGTTGCACCTGGCACACCTTTTAAAAGCGGCGCCCGGCGCTAACAAGGAAAATGCACCACATTTAAAAACGCATCTCCAGGTCTTCATGTGCATCTTGGCTATGAAGTAGACTCCTAAAAGTACAAGCTTCTCTTCCTCATGAACAATGGATTGACAGACTCATTTCTCTCCCAAGTGTACCTACAAAGTCCAACCTTCTCTTCCTCCTGAACGATGGACTGACACACTCATCTCTCACCTCCTAAGCGTGGCATGAGTTACAGTCAATAAGTGTCTGCCGCGATGTTGTGATGCATCCAGCATTCAATCAGAGTGACGCTATTGTTTATTGCAGCCTGATCTTGGTTTGTATCTTTAGTTTATACGATTTGTAGTATGGGTGTCAGCTGAGGAGTTAGATTGGAGTTGAATAGGTTTTTCCGCTGCAGATTCAACCGCTCGTCTTTAAACCAGCGGCTGCCACATCCCTCACTCTCTCTAGTAAGACAGAGCTACCCAGATTATGAAAAGCCCCAAAAAACACAAACACATCAGTCGCTGGGGTTAAAATGATACTCTTTCTGAATCATAGTTGGCGAAGCATTACACCTCATGTAAAACATGGAGGCCTGAGGACTGTGTACAAACACCTGTCTCATCTGAATTACGCACCTACCCAGCAGTAACTGCACTGGAAAAATTTAGAGGTTGGTGTATGTTGTAGGGCCGCATAAAACATTCAATCTGTAAACCTTGTACTGTCCGAAGTACCCACGGGTCGCTCGTTAAACTCTCCCACCTGTGTAGAAACAAGGCAATCCAGCCTCCCACTGTGACCTCCACACTGAATCAGGTTTACCTGAATAGGAGGCATCGCTGCTGTTTTTCTGTCCTCAATACCCTTCCTTGTGCTGCCTGCCTCTGCCACCACGGTTTCGAGTGGAGTAGAGGTTGGATCGCTGGGCTCCGCCACGTCCACTTTGATCAAAGCTTCTGGAGGTCTGATTGAATCCACGGCCGGTCGCTCGACCCCTGAAGCGCCCGCCCCTGGTAAAAACCTTATTGATGTTACTTTGGGCTGGTGGTGTGTGTGTGCCTGGTGGAAGTGTGCACTGCCGGCTGGTGGTGTGTGTGTGCCTGGTGGAAGCGTGCACTGCCGGCTGGTGGTGGTTGGGAAAATAATATTGTTTGTGATAACTATATAATCATGTAAACAATGTTTAGTAATATATGTATTTGTATTTTTGTGATTGAAGATTGTTCTAATGAAATATATGTGCTTTAGGATAGAGGACAATGCAGTTTCCTAAATTAAATAAGCATTTTGAGACCAGATGTTCAAGCTTCCTAGTCTTTAAGACATGTAGCTACACAGAGATTTGGTCGCTCAGGAAAGGGAGGATAATCCACTGGTGTTAAAAATGTTTTGTACAGCTGGAAATTGAGAACAGCATTCCAGGAGAACACTGACTAGCCAACACATCCAAAAGGATTGTTGTCTGAAACGCAAAAGCATGGCCAATTAGACTTGATAGACCCATCAGAGAGAGATCGGGATTCTCAGGCCAGGCATTTAACCGAGTTTCAATACTTTATTCGACAGCATTGTCATAAAAGCATTTTATCCCTATTCTAAACATAAATAATTACTATACTAAGTTAAGATCAATTTAAGATACACATTAAATACAAAATGCTGGCGAATTCTTTCCTCTAGAAGGAATTTATACAGTTTAAAAGTACAGGGTCACTATGTCTAATACATAAAAGATAAATCTAGCTTAAAACAAAAAACTTTTCATCATTCATGATTAATCGCAGTTAAAGTGCGGGTGCGGATGATCCAGGCCCAACCCAAATATTTGGCTAGGGCAATTGCAAGATTGGGGGCACAATTTGATCTTAATATTCTCAGTGCTTCTAGGTATTTTCTTATCCCCAAATTCTTGCACACTGGTTTTAGCCATCTACTTCTTGGAGCAGCATACAGGGGGCATACAAACAAAAAGTGTGGAATATCCTCAACGTGGACCTTGCAGTAGCAACATGTATTAACATTACTTGGTGACCATTTTAAAGTAAAAACATTTAGAGGTAGGCAACCAACTCTGAACTGAAAATACAGCTTTCTGTCCAAGGGTTTTGTGATCAGATCCCAGTACTGTTCACAGTTTGGGGCTAATTTGGTCTCCAAATACTGGGATGTCAACATAGAGGGTTGATTGGAAATTAAAACCGATTGGTGTACCATGTCCCAATACATTTTTTTCAACAACACCTTAGATGGAAAGGCGGAAGGGTCAGTAGTAGTCCATAAGTGGTCTAAATGCAGTTTTTGTAGCAAGTTCCTAATTTCTTTAAGCCAAGTTATTTTATGGAACCGGTCAGAGCTAATAATGTCCATGAGAGCAGATGCATAATGGTCCAGTTCAGGTGTTGTCTTTATGCGCCTCCAATATAAAAGTGGGCGCAATCGAGCCATATCCTCGATCTTTTTCCTCCCTAGATCATATAGGAGTGGGATCGATGGAGTGCTCTGCGGGACACCAACCAACCGGCGAAGGAATTTGTTCTCTGCAATAGCCAAGACACTCAAATTGGCAAAGCCCCATAGCTCTGATCCATAAAGGCAGGCACCCAGCACTTTCATACTATAAATCTCCATAATAGGCTGGATGGGTTTTGTTAGCGAAGATTTATATTTTTGTGCTATGGCCCCAGCCAGCTGATGGAACTTTAAGACCACAGAATCAATGTGTGATTTCCAGTTCATACTACCCTGCAAGGAAATACCAAGGTAAGTGAAAGCATTCACCTCTTCCAGAACAGACCCATTAAAATTTATTTTGCCCTTGAATTGCTTAGCAGGATTTAGGTTCATGAACTTGGTCTTTGTAGTGTTTAATTCCAGGCCCCGAATCCGACAGAAATCTCCAAATGCTTCAATTGTCTTTTGTAATCTGCTAGGGGTCCGCGAGACCAGTAAAGTGTCATCAGCAAACATTAATACTGGAACCCGCTCCCCATTTAGCATAGGGGCATCAGTTGGTGATTTCTTTAGATGGTCTACTACGCCGTTGATATAAAGGGAGAATAAGGCGGGGGCCATGACGCATCCCTGTCTCACCCCACGCTCCACAGGGAAAGAATCAGTGACGTCCCCCTGTGCACCCCACCTAATCCTGGCGTAGTTATTTTCGTGCATACGCACTAACAATGTCAATAATTCCGGGCTGATTCCAAGCTCGCTAAGAACAATCCATAGTTTTTGACGAGGTACCAAGTCAAATGCTGACTTTAAGTCGACAAAAACGGCATATAATGGGCCATTTGTCAAGGTCACGTTTTTCCAGTAAAGGGTTAAAAAATGGAATACCTGGTCGACAGAGCTAGTTAGGGGGCGGAAGTCAGCTTGGTACGGGGAGAGGATATCATTATCATCTATCCAAGTTTGTATTTTATTTTGTATCATTCTACCCATCAGCTTTTGTGCAGAGTCGATAAGGCTGATGGGTCTATAATTACTTGGTAAGGCCTTGTCCCCTTTTTTGAAAACTGGAATGATCTCTGCGCCCTTCCATGAAACTGGTATCGCAGCTCCTTGAGCGATGGAGTTTACAAGCCAAACAAAATATTGACACCAGTTAGCCCGGTCGGATAAAAATACATCTGCCGGTATTCCATCAATTCCTGGAGCCCTACCTCTGGTCACCCGTCCAATGCTACATTTACATCCCCCAATGTGAATACTTCATAACTATAGAATACCATTTTGGGGGGCGGGTGGCAGCCCGGAGGCGAGTTATCAGCATATTGCGGTTTGAAGAAATCCACCCATGCTTCCTTAGCCACATAATTGTTTGGACAATCTGCAATTCCCCCCCTACCCCATTTTAAGATAGCCCAAAACTCTTTTTGCTGTTTAGCTGCGCAGGCTTTTTTTAGATCTAGCCATTGATTTTCGTCCCACAGCCTTTTTGCCCTAGCTTGAGCTTTTCTATAGTCGTCCCTGGCCTTCAACACTCCTTCTTTACTCCTCAGCGCTTGGCTGAGGTTCTGCCGTGCCTTTCTACAAGAATGGTCATACCATCCTTTATTTCTACGAGGACAAGCACCCTTTCCCTGATAAACTTTTTTTTAAAAGAACCCCTGTATTTTGGAAAAAAACTTGACGTGTGACTCTTCGATTCATTTATTAAAATTTGGCGCATTACAATGATCCTGCAAGCTGCTAACCTCATTTGCAACAACCTCCAATAAATCCTGCATTTTCCCTGGCTTGTCCAACAGAGTTGCCCATTTGACATGGCGTTGGTTGTTGGTTGAAATAATATCTAGTGGCATGACGCCCCTTTCAGGATTTGGCAATATTACTCCTTGGTCCAATTTGAAGAGCAAGCACAACGGGTTGTGGTCACTCTCCAATCTAGGTGTCACTCTCATATCTATCATCTTATGCCAATCTCTGACATCTACAAGGATGTAATCTATCCGACTGCTTGCCCTTGTGTTGTCAAAGGTATGAACACCCTGAAGGTCTGAAGGGGTGCGGCCATTTGCTGCCCTCAACCCCCTGGCCAAACACAAACTCTTTACTTGTACTGCCACTTCAGACCATTTCTTTACCACGGGTAAATCCAATTGGGGAATTCCCCATTTAGTATCTTCCTCCAGGGACATTTCATTATCCCCCTGGCCTAGTGGTTCGAATGTAGTGTTCATGTCTCCCCCCACTAGGATAGTGATATGCGTTGGTAGATGCTCCAGATCGTTATCAAGTGTTACTACCACCTCTGAAGCTTTACCCCCTATTGTTCCCCTGGCATATATGTTATAGAGGGCCATCTCCTGGCCATCAGCCCAGGTTATCACAATTGGCAGTAAGTCACAATTATTAACGGGTCTCGCTCTAATGGTACATTGTTATGATTGGCGTACCCATGTGATTAGTCCCCCTGAGGGCTGCCCTTTTGGATGCTTTTTCGCAGGGACAAAGAAATTTAAAAAACCCTGACGATGGGCAGGGATCACTGCCCAGGTTTCCTGGAACATAATTACATCATGGAGGTCAATAAATTCGCACCAATCTGGGGAATCTAGTTTGTTAAAGATTCCCGCCAGATTCCAGGATAGGAATTTAAGACCTTCCTTCAACGGGCTAACCCTCACGTTCGGTGGTGATACATATTGGGCATGCAGGGGTTGGGCCAGAGTAGGAGGGGGGCTAGTTGCCCTGCTATTTTCAATAATGCGGGGAGTGGGAGCCAAGTGCTCCATAGTACAAGAATGAACCCCCGTACGACAGGGTGTCCTCCCATTACTAGAGTTAGTGACAATAAGCTTCTTAGCAATACCAGTTTCCCCCTCTTGGATCCCAACTATGTTTCCCTTGACTGCACTCATCCGCCCATTCAGTCAGTCACACTCGTTGAGATCAGAAAGGGCAGAGTATCTATTTTCCATCGGCATGCCCCAATTACTTCTTATACCAAGGGGTTTGCCTTTCCTTACCACAGGATTCCATTTTGTTCTAAGTACTGTGGGATTTAGAGTGTTCCCTTTCTTTGCATAGAAAAAATCTAGCGTTAGAGGAACTATCTCTGTAGATCTGCGCTGGGGAGGATATATGTTTGCTAGAATGTTTGGCAGCACTTCAGGATCAGAAAAATGTAGCACCACACAATCCCCTCTAAATTTTTTATTACCACCCCCGATCCATTCTACTCTTCTAGCCTTCACAACTTCTTGTGCCAACTGGTCCATGCCCTCCGGAGAAAAGGCCATGTTCCTATCTAGCCAGTGCAATGATTTATTTATTAGGGATGATGAGTTCTCTACTTGCCCAGATTCTAGGAGTGGGACATTCGCCAGGACCAGTACTAGGGGAGATGCCTCTACAATTAATTCTACTGGTCCCTTCTCTATATTGGAGTCTACCAGCCTGTCCCATTGCCTTGGCCTTTCAGAATCACCGATATTAGTACCCAGTCTCCTGGGATCCCCCCCCTATATCGTTAGATGGCATAGGAATAAGGGGAGTATTTTCCAAGGGTTCTGTCCTGGGTGCTGTCTGTGTTTTTTTTTACTCGACTCTAAGTGTTTCCTGCTTAGGATTTTTTGCTGCTTCCTTTAATGATTTTTGCAAAAGTCCCCCCAACCTGTTCACCTCTTCAGTGAGGTGATCTATTTTGCATAGAAGGGGTTTAGTTATGGTCTTGATTTTATTATCTAGGGCGTTTAACAGTTTTTAAAATTGATCTTCGTCCAAAAGTAACTTCCCCCCAGAGATTCCCCTTACATCTTCTCCAGTACTTTTCGGTGGGGATACATCTGAGCGTTTTTTTTTCTTGAGCGAAGCCCGCCCCGTTTTGGAAGACTCTTTCCCCCCCCCTTAGCAACTCTTGGGGCTGGTACCGGTGCTGGGGGCTCCTCTTCTAACAATACTATGTCTTCATCAGGTATACTCTCAGCGTCTGAGTCAGCTATAGCTACTAATAGCTGGGTTAATGGGTTATTCTCAGGTTGCTGAAAAACCTCATTGCTAATATCAAGGTCAGGTATGTCTGGAGGCATATTATCAGGTGATGGCAGTACAGGGGAAAGGCTCAACCCCAGTGAGGATCTCCTATCACTGTTTATTTTTGCAACAACCTGGACCATATAATTGTCGAGAGTATTAATAGCTTGAGTCGTTTTTGACTTCGACATATTAGGAGATTGTAACACCGGTTACCCCCAAGTTATACCGTACAATACTGTTACACAGGATGACTTTCCTATAATTGCAGTGTTAGGTGTATTTGGTACAAACTCACAAATGGTGTTTTGGGCAGCGTTCCAGGCCCTGTCCCTGACTCTTCCTGCCGATGAGGGCCGTAGAGGGCCCGCCCTTTGCCCGGGCTTCGCCCGGCGTCCCGCAACGCGGAGGGCACATCTCTCTTGAAGCCCCTCCTGACGCTGAAAACGCGTCAGGGCTAGGCGCCGCCACAAGGGATGCCGGGATTGGTAGTCCCGAGGCGGCAGCGCAGCTGGAGGTAGCGGTGGCAGTCGTTGGGTGGTGATAGCGCTCCTGCGCTTCTCCTCTCAGTGTGCAGCAAACTCTCTCACACAGGTACGTGGTCTGAATAGTGGTTCCCCCGCTCCACCGAGGGCACAGCTCTCTTGAAGCCCCTCCTGACGCTGCAAACGCGTCAGGGCTAGGCGCTGCCGCAAGGGATGCCGGGATTTTTAGTCCCGAGGCGGCAGCGCAGCTGAAGGTAGCGGTGGCGGTCGTTGGGTGGTGATAGCGCTCCTGCGCTTCTCCTCTCAGTGTGCAGCAAATTCTCTCACACTGGTAAGTGGTCTGAATAGTGGTTCCCCCGCTCCACCGAGGGCACAGCTCTCTTGAAGCCCCTCCTGACGCTGCAAACGCGTCAGGGCTAGGCGCCGCCGCAAGGGATGCCGGGATTGGTAGTCCCGAGGCGGCAGCGCAGCTGGAGGTAGCGGTGGCGGTCGTTGGGTGGTGATAGCGCTCCTGCGCTTCTCCTCTCAGTGTGCAGCAAACTCTCTCACACAGGTCAGTGGTCTGAATAGGGCATTTAACACAATAAAGACTATGTTACCACATCATAACATCTGATATGTCAGTAAAGGAGGTATGCTTATCCTCATTCCATTTTAAATAGTCGAATTAATGGATGGTCCCGCACTTGTTTCCCATTAATAAAGTGAGGTGTCCACAATGGTCGATCTGTGTGTGCACCATTCTGTAAGACTTACATGAAGATGCTAGGTAGCTTAAAATATTTGCCACAATAGAGACAGAGCACAGCATTTAACTGAGTGTGTCAATTTGACTAATTGCGAATGGGCATTGTGATCTTGTAACATTTTAATAACAACAAATTAGTGAATCCTCATGCCCTTCTTTCTGCAGCTCCTGCGTCTCATAATGATGGTGACAAACAGATAAAATCCCAGGTAGAACATGGACACTAAGACACCGCAGTCAGCAGCAAGTGTTTGGAGACACAATGGGTTTGCACAAGCCATATGCAGTCTAAGAGGGCTGCACACTACTTTTAGATATCATTCAATTCAACAGCACAGGCTCGGAGGGTGGCGCATTGATTTTACACAACATTTGTACACAACAGCTGGCACAATGCTGCAAGCTTCCAACCAAGGTCTCGAAGGAGAACCTTCAGATATAACGGTTTTTACAAATTACGAGAAACTGCACAAATAAGGCTCTTTCAGGAAACAATAATGGAAGACCGTCTGCCCTACAAATGGTAGGCATTCTGACCTACTTCTTTCTCTCCAGGAACACTATGAAAAGATAGGCAGTCTCAAACAAAAAAACCTAGGAAATATGACCCAGACTCCCTTGTGGAAAGCTCTCAGTGTAGCAAGCACATTATTTTTCCAAAAAACAAACTCTCACTTTAGGAGTAAAACAAAAAAGTCTGCTGGGCACCCGTGTGAAACATGGCAGCCACTCAGCAAACTTTACGTGCTTTTAGAGGAGCTCCTGTTGCTCCTCTGAAGTCACAGGGATGGCCAGGTTGGTGGAGGTCGCTAAACATGGGGGACGCTAGTGTAATGGTGTAGTGGAAGTTGGTAAACATGCTCCTCTGGCAGACCGTGGACACATTGTCAAACTATACATGAGGGGGACAGTCTTCAAATGTAACTCAAAATAGAACAAGCATTTGCAATGCAATAGGTCTCGCATTAGGAAAGTTTGAGCTATTGGTATTGTAAATGACCTAAAAATCACTAAAGAAAGACAGGCAGGATTCAGGTTGTGGCAGACAGAGCACTCTATCAAAAATACAACCTAGCGTTGTACCAGCCAAACCACCGGTCCTCCCACCAGCCCGGTTTAGAGTTGGAGAGACTGTCATCTTTCTATTGGAGATCACATTGGGTCTGTGAACGAAAAAAAAACTTCTTCCTAAGGAGAAGGGGCTCTCGGAGAAAACCCATCAGGCATTATTAGATAAAGAAGCGCTATATAAGAACCTTCAAATAAAAATGTAAGTCAATTTTGCATGTGACAAATGCATATTTAAATCCCTCGTATGGGAGTATGCTTTCAAGTACTCATCATTCGGTAGCATTTTTATGGATTATTAACCAGAGGAATGCCACTATACACACATTTTACGTTTTCCAAAATAAATCTGGTATTTATTGGGTAAAAACGACTGACTTAAGTTCCTAACACAGGAGTGAAGCCCAGATCTCAGTATTACAGGTAGCACTTCTCTCTTCATTAACACAGATGCAGAGGTGGTACCGTCGCAAGCAAAGAACTGCCTCTCACTCTGAGAGAAGGCACACTGGGGAGAATAGTCCACTCTGATACCACCTGCGCTAGACTCCCAGCTGAAAGCAGTCATGCTATGGAGGTTTGACCCCTCTATTGCCAAATAAACTAGGCTCCTTGCTGACATCACAAATTATCTTTATAGTTTAGGGAAGAAATCACATTTAACATCTCTTTCCATGCAATCAGCAGTCAAATACCATGAATTCAAATACATTTTTTGTTTTATTACAAATCAAAACATACACTTGTGAGAAATATTTAAAATCTAGTCATCATTGTGTACATTTAATAGTCTCATGATTGTTCATGCTGTATCATAATTTAGTTCATGTTAACGTTACAGTAAATTGAATTTAATCCTGGTACACACCTCTGTAGTGTGGTTTTTAAAGGCTCTTGGATGTCCATACATAGGTGGTGTTTAGATGTTTGGTTATGTATCATTAATACCGATTCATAAAGTATTGGGTTTAGAATGTATTATGGCACTAATGGCCGTACAAACTACTTGTTCGTAAATATAATTTGTTCAGTTTAGAACTTGTTGCTGTTAACATGAAAGTAAAGTGAGTTTGAACCTGGAGCAAACCCCTCTAGTGTGTTATGTATAAGCATGGGTATGATGAACAGCAGTCTTGTTGCTGTTCCTCACTGGCTGGGTGGTGGCGGTAGTGATGATACTCGGCAGCAGGAAGAACTTCCCGGACTCAGCACTTTGTTAAAATGACCTCGGTGGAAAGCATTAGTTTCTACTATCTGGAGCTACTGAAGATGTATCCTTTCTTCTGATATGCATATTATATTGGTGAACTCCTTACTCTACACAAGGCTGGGCTATGAGAGCACTGTTTATTTGTCAGCTCCAGCAACACAAAAGCACATTAGAGATGAGTCAGAATGCTACGATCTATCTTATTTGTGGTCTGAAGACGTCCCAACTGCATCACAAAGTTTCACTGTTTTCTCACGAGGCAGCACTTTTTATGCCCATTCATTCACCGGCGGTTTATAAAACAAGAGTTTCTTTTTACATGTAAAAACAAACCTGAATATCATTTGTGTCAAAATTCAGTATCTTTTGTGTTCCTTTACTCCTGAATCCAGATTTTTTTCCCCAGAGCCAAGGTTCAAGAAATGTAAAGCAGGGAGTCGATAGTTGAAGACTCTAAGAGCTGGAATTTTTTACTGCTCAAGATTCAATCTTTACCTAACTCTCAACCTTTCAGAAACCTATTCAGAACTAAACTTTTCAACAGTTCTCTCTCCGATCAATAATTTTGCCATCATGCACAGATTCTGTCCTTTCACCAGTTAAGAGTTGGTTGGGTGATTCTCTGTAAATAAGACACGTCTAAAATATATTCATATACAATTAATTTCACTGTAAATAATTTACATAGTCAGTGGTGAGCCAGCAAATTTCCCAAGGGACCAGCTTGATATTGGACACCTCTGGGGATGTGCCACTATGGTGGGTGCTTTTACCTATGTGATGATCGAAATGAGCATCCTTTTTCCCCGCGTCAGGGCTTCGGATAAACGTTGTGCACTGCAAGCATTAACTCTCAGAGTTACAGGTCACATTTTCCTACTTTGACTTCTTGTGCCTTTGGACGTTGTTCTCTAGCAGCGGTCAATGAACCAGTTGTTGTACAAAATGGCCGAACACCAAAGCCAGCTACAAATATTCTCCAGTCTTTGCTCGTTAAACGTATTCAAGTGTGTTGTGTTTATAGGTTTTATTACTAATCCCAGTAGTTAGCTGAAAATCCTTTCCACAACTACTTCCAAATCCACTGCAATGGTATGGTTTCTCCCCTGTATGTTTTTGCTGATGTCCTCGTAGAATTGGTAATCGACTAAAGCTCTTCGCACATTCAGTGCACTTGAATGGCTTTTCCCCTAAGTGTGTTCGCTGAGGATTTCTTAATGTTGAAGGGTCACCAAAACTACTTCCACATTCATTGCAGTGTTAGGGATTTTCACCTGTGTGTGTTCGTTGATGTCTTTGTAGGTCTGATAATTGACTAAAGCACTTCACACACTCACTGCACTTGAATGGCTTTTCTCCAGTGTGTGTTCGCTGAGGATTCCATAATGTTGAAGATTTCTTACAACTACTTCCACATTCGCTACAATGGAATGGTTTCTCCCCTGTGTGCGATCGCTGATGTATTTTGAGGTGTGATAAACGACTGAAGTTCTTCAAACATTCACTGATTTCTCAACTGTGTGTGTTGTGATGTCTTTGGAGATTCGATACCCGACTGAAGCTCTTGAAACATTCATTGCACTGGGATGGTTTTTCCCGTGTGTTTTCGCTGATGTTTCCTGAGAGTTGAGGATTGACTAAAACTACTTCCACATTCATTGCAATGGTATGGTTTTTCCCCAGTATGTGTTCGCTGATGTTCTTGTAGATGTGATAACCGACTGAAGCTCTTCACACATTCATTGCAATGGTATGGTTTTTCCCCTGTGTGTGTTCGCTGATGAATCCTGAGAGTTGAGGAATGACTAAAACTACGTCCACATTCACTGCAATGGTATGGTTTTTCCCCAGTGTGTGTTCGCTGATGTACTTGTAGATGTGATAACTCACTAAAGCTCTTCACACATTCAGTGCAATGGTATGGTTTTTCCCCAGTGTGTGTTCGCTGATGTCTCTTAAGATGTGATAACCCACTAAAGCTCTTCACACATTCACTGCAATCGTATGGTTTGTCCCCTGTGTGTGTTCGCTGATGAATCCTGAGAGTTGAGGAATCACTAAAACGAGTTCCAGATTCATTGCAATGGTATGGTTTTTCCCCAGTGTGTGTTTGCAAATGTGTTCGTAGATTTGATAACTGTCTGAACTTCTTCACACATTCATTGCAATGGTACGGTTTTTCCCCTGTGTGTGTTCGCTGATGTATTTGGAGTTGTGATAACCAACGAAAGCTCTTCACACATTCAGTGCAATGGTATGGTTTGTCCCCCATTTGTGTCCGCTGATGATCTTTTAGGAGTGCTAACTGACTAAAGTTCTTCACACATTCATTGCAATTGCACGTTGCTTTTCCTGTGTGTGTTTGCTGATGGCTCTTTAGTAGTGATGACAAACTAAAGCTCTTGCTGCTTTTGAATGATTTTTCTTTCTTGGGTAGTGTCTCTGGGTCAGGTTTATATTTGTCTGCATCAGAGTACTGCGTTTTCTGAGGAGCTAACACGGTTGATAAAGCACTTGTGTTATTCTCACATTCCCTGTATGTGTGTGATATTTTGGATGCTTGATTTCAGATTTTACAACGAAATGCAAGACTCACCAATTACATATATTATACTTGTGGCAAGTAAAACTTCTTTGTATGTGGTTATGTCTTTAGATTGTATAATGGTTTTGCATGTTTACGAGTGAAGATTAGTCTTCCTTCAGGTCGATGCAAATTGGGACAGTCTAGTAGATCAGTAGATCCTTCAGTTGTCTGGCTCTACTCCATTATGCTTTTCTCTTGCTCCTGTGGTTTAGCCAGAAATTGTTTACAATATGCGTAGCACACTGAATGGTGGTCTACCATCATTACAGGAAACAGAGCAATGCTGTATCCACCTCACACCGATCCAATCATTAAATCTTGGAGACTTGTTTATACAGGCAGTGGTTAGTTATTGTTGTTGCGTTAATTTTCTAGAGGTCATTTCTTCGTCTTGTGGCGTAGAGGTGCACAGCTCAGACTCTTAAATCCACTGAATTGCTCGTGACTGCTTCTTCCAGGATCTATCAGTTTATGTTCAGGTTCCTCAGTCTCTGACTGTGCAGCTCTTTACCTGAATATTGGAGCTAATTTTTCTGACCGCTTTTTGCACATTTACACGATTAAAGTCATTATTCACAATCATTTGTGCATTCAAGGTTGGTTTCCTGTTGGATGTAAAGAGATTTAAAATCACTAAATGGAAATGTAAGAGAATGTAAATACACAATATTTAACTATTTGTAAAAGCCATCTCTTCTTTACCATTTTTTAAAGTAACCAAGAGATATTTCACAATACACAGATATTTAACTGAATGTTCTATTGCGCATGCCACATCTTAATTCAGAAAAGGAGGTGATAACTTAGTAAAGAAAGGGCACTCACGGAACACCCATTCGCTAGAGGTGTAGCTTTAGGAAGACGCACAGTCAAGATTTCATTTAAACAAGAAGACATTGTGGAAAAAGAAATGATCAGGATATGCTGCTGTCACTTCAGTTTTACAAAGTGTATAACAACTGTAACTCTTCAGGAAGTATATGAAAAAGGAAACTCTTCAAGATGTATGTAATAAAGGTAACACTTCAGGAAGTATATAACAAATGCAGCTCCATTCACACTCTTCTTGACAATACTTTCCTGTTCACACTGGATCAGCTGACATTCCAACTCCCATCTTTACTTTTCTGTTTGTTAAGTTATCTTTGCCACATTCCTAGGGATGGTTCAAGCATTTGTTGGAAGATTGCAGCATTTATAATAGAGATTTTATCACATCCAGTGATATACCTCTGACATCCCTGCTGCCAAGAAGTGTGTGCTTTTTGTCTTTTTCTACCTTACCATGATTTCGGACTTAATGTCTTACGTTTGCTCGTCTAAGAAGCTGTCAGACGGACGTGCGCTGCTCCCGGAAGAAATACGATTATTTTGTCATCACTGAATATTTAGTGAAGGCTCCCAACACGTGACTCCAACCAGCTGGTGGATGTCAATTGAGCCCTTAGATGAGACTTGTTAGAAATGGGATTTCAGGTTGGCTAGGACTTGAGCCTTATCCAGGCAGAAACTCTAGTCAGAGCAGGGAAGTTACACGCCAAAGATAACCCCTGCTCACCCCCTTGGTAGCTTGGCACTAGCAGTCAGGCTTATCCCGGAGGCCATGTGTAAAGCATTTGCGCAACCCACAAAGCAACAACATACTAGGCACACCACAAAAGGCACTCCACACAAGGTTATATACAAAATAGCCTTTGTATTATCATAAAATACATTAGAATAGTAATCACACAATATACACTGTGCCGACTGGCACTAGGCAATATTTACAGGGGATTATATACACATGACAGGGCCACTTGGACCACTGTCAGAACCATCTAGTAAACGGAGAACATATAATAAGCTTGGAACACAACCAGCAATTAATGGCAAACACTGGACTCAGCATCATCCTGCAACATAAATCATATTATCCACTGTATCACATTAGGCGTGAAATATATCCTGCGCCAACCTCATAAGCCTAAACATATTAGACCATAACCTCCTAAGCATAACTCACCTTAGGAAATAATCTCACTAGCATAAACCACAGTAGAGGATAACTCAAACATAAATACAGTATGCAAAACCTCACAATCCTAAACCACATTTAGAGGCATAAAACAGGGTGTGTAAATCATACTACATAAATCACATTTCCTAGCACCACATCCATCACATTAGGGCCTGGCGCCCTACAAACCTGACAGTCGCTCTGGCCAACCGGCCTTCTCAAAGGGGTTCAAAATGCCCTATGTCCAAAGTGTCAGGGCAGCTGCCAATGCAGCAGAATCCATATGCGCATTTGCGCAGACCTAGACGATGCAGCTAGCACTGAGTGATTCACAGCTGTGCAAGTACGGGGCTTAAAGGTGGGAACTCAGAGGCACATCTCCTCAGCTGCAGCGGCCCACAACATTGCTAGCGATGATTTTTGTAGTATGGCAAAGGCGGGCACTCAGCGGCACAGCTCCTCAGCTGCAGCGGCCCACACTAGCTGTAGCGATGATTCTCCTAATATGGCAAATGCGGGCACTTAGCGGCACAGCTCCTCAGCTGTAACGGCCCGCGATAGCAATGATTCTCATAGGACGGCAAATGCGGGCACTCAGCGGCCACAGCTCCTCAGCTGCAGTGGCCCACAATAGTGATAGCGATGATTCTCGTAGGACGGGGTCTCTAGTTGGCAGAGGTAGGTACCACTGTCCAAATAGGGACCCTTGCTTCTAGTCAGGGCAAGGAGGAAACCCTCTGAGATAACCCCTGCTCACCCTCTAGGTAGCTTGGCACGAGCAGTCTAGGCTAACCAGAGGCAATGTGTAAAGTATTTGTACCAACACTCACAGTAACACAGTGAAAACCCCACAAACTGACTCCACAACAGTTTAGAAAAATAAAGGTATTTAATCTAAACTACACAAGACCAAAACAACAAAAATCCAACATACACAGTTCAAGAATTTGGTTTCAAAAGAGTTCTTAAGGTTGCGATAAAAAATTCTTCAGGTTGCGTTGAAATTCTTTAGGTTGCGATAAAATAATCCACAGTTACGTGAAAAGTTCACAGTTGCATCACGTTTAGCTCACAGTACCTTTAACTGCGACAAAGTTCCAAAAGCAGAAGCTGGTGCGGTGGAAAACAAGCGATGCGTTGCTTCTGAGACCCTGGGGAGGCGTTTGCGACAGCCCCGCTGCAGCAGCGGGCGTGTTGCGACGAATACGGTCTGTATGGGGAGGAAGGACACTTGTATGGATTCCGGTGCGTAGGTTCCGTAGGAAGTTTGTTCTCGCAAAGGCACGATGTGACGATCTTTGGAGGTGCGACGATCTCCGGGGCGACGATGCGCGGACCAGAGGTGATCTTCTCTCTCGCAGCTCCTCGATGCGTTGGCTTCGGCGAAGACTCTCGCAGCGACATGATGCAGTCCGCAAGCAGGCGGTGCGGCGATCTCACCCAGTGACGACAGGCTCTGCGACGACACTCGCAGCGATGTTAGACTTCCCGCACCGATCGGGTGCGTCCCGCAAACGAAGGATGCAACGGCTCTGACAGTGGCAACAGGCGCTGTGACGATCTTGACCTTCGCAGCAGCGGGAATCTTCTCGCACTGTTGGTGATGCGCTCCGCAGCGAGCGATGCGATAACTTTTCTTTAGCAAAGTCTCTCAAGCTTAGTTTCCAGCTTCCCAACACAGGTACCACACATGGGCCAAGCACTCCAGGAAGGACAGGACTCTCTCAGTAGAGCTCAGGGGAAGCTGGGGTTGAAGTCCTTTTGTTCCTGGGACTTCAGAACAGGGAACCAGCTCTTCTCAAGCTCTTGGAGATTCCTTCAAGCAAGGGGACACAGCACAAAGCAAAGTCCTTCCCCTCGCCTAGGCAGCAAAGCAACAGCAGGGCAATCCAGCAGAGCAACAGCTGGACAATCTTCCTTCTTCAGTTTCAGCTTTCTCCTTGGCAGAGGTTCCTTCTTGATTCCAGGATGATCTAATTTTCGGTTGTCAGGGGTCCTGTACTTATACAAGTGGGCCCTGAGCCCGGTCTGAACCAGTTCTGGGTGTTGCTTGAGCACTTTGTTTTCCTGGCTTCTCCTTTCCTTTCAGAGTGAGGGGCAGGGTCGTCAGCCGCCCAGCAGGAGGTGGAGCCAGCCTTGTGGAAGGCAGGCACAGCCCTATTCAGGCCCAGGTGCTATCTCCTCCCACCACTCAAGTTGCAAATGCAGTCATTCAGCCTAGGGCTGACTCAGCCAGCCTCCTGGGGAATCCCCAGCCCCTGTCACTCTCAAACCAGACAGTCAATACACAAACAGCCCAAGGCACACAGAAGAGTCAGACAAGAGAACAGCAACTTTCTAAAAGTGCTGTTCTCAAACACAGGATTTAAAAACAACCTTTCTAAAAGATGTGTTATTAAATTCTGAGTTCAGGGATACTAGACTCTTTTGTCCTATCTTGTTCCTATGAGAAGAAATGCTGGTAGCCACTGTAGCCAGCATCCCCCATGTTAATCTATGGAGCAAGATAGCCTTACAATAGTGAAAAACTAAAATGGCTGTCATTCACTACCAGAGCATGCACCTGCACCAGTACATGCTCTACCTTTCACATACACTGCACCCTGCCCAGGGGGTACCTTGGGCCTTCCATAGGGGTGACCAATGTGCACAAAAAGGGAAGGGTTAGGCCTGGTCAGTGGGGACACTGACCAGGAGGACATGGCAGTTCATAGACTGCATGCAGGCACTGCGGTGGCAGGCCTGAGACACCATTTTAGGGCTACTCATGTGGGTGGCACAATCAGTGCTGCAGGCCCACTAGTAGCATTTGTCATCACCAGCCCTGGCTTGTGATGACAAGGGAGGGACTTCATGGTGATACAAATATGCCAATCATGTATATCCAATCATAATAACAATTTACATAGGGAGCACTTACTCTCTGGCACTGATCAGCAGTGGCAGAGTGTCCAAAGCATCTAAACCAGCAAAAACGAAATCCAGTACAGCATCAAAAATACAGGAGGTAGAGGCAAAAAGATAGGGGGAAACCACGCCAAAGATGCCAGGTCTAACACGGGCACTCAGAGGCAACAGCTCCTCAGCTGCGGCGGCCCACAATAGCGATAACGATGACTTTGGTAACACAGGCAAATGCGGGCTCTCAGTGGCAACAGCTCCTCTGATGCGACAGCCCACAATGGTGATAACTATGACTTTCGTAACACAGGCAAATGCGGGCTCTCAGCGGCAACAGCTCCTCAGATGCGGCGGCCCATAATAGCGATAAAAGATGACTTTGGCAACACAGGCAAATGCGGGCGCTCAGCGGCAACAGCTCCTCAGCTGCAGTGGCCCACAATAGCGATAACAATGACTTTGGTAACACAGGCAAATGCGGGCTCTCAGCGGCAACAGCTCCTCAGCTGTGGCGGCCCACAATAGTGATAACGATGACTTTCAGCCCGCATTCCCCACAGTAGAAACAGAGGCTTTGGAATTCTCAACAGAGGCCTCACCTGCGAGGAGAATTCCCCTCAAATAGGAATCCGGACGGCTGATGGGTGAAGTCTAATGTCCCTGAGACTTCAGCAGGAGGCAAGCTCAAATCAGGCCCTTTGGTAGTTACTTCAGCAAGATGGATGAAAGTTTCAACGTCCTTTCCCTCTAGTTATTCGGACAGAGGTTCGTCTTGGCATCCAGAAGTAACACGTTCTTCCTCCAGGAAAGAATTAAAATATATTGCTCACAGGGTGCAAGGAGCCATATCTCCAAAAGAAAAAGCCCTCTGCAATCAAGGGGGCAATGCAGGGGCCAGGGAGGCAAGCCCTCGTGGCAGTTCCTGGGCCCCAGCAGCAGCATGCCCCAGCAGGATCAGGAGCAGCACATCATCCTAGAAGAGCACCATAGAACTGAACACTTTCATGGGGTCACAGCCCCTTTACTTATACCACCAAAAGACTTTCTCAAAAGTCACAAGTCACTGAAGCAAGCCAGAACCAGTTCGGTGTGGTCCTGGAGAACTTTGTTTACAAGGCTGCATCCTGCCTTTGAGGAAGAGGGGGTCTGCCATCAGCCGCACAGTGGAAGGTGGATCCATCATTCACCTTACCAGGCACAGCCCTGCAAAGATTAAAGGGTCACCCCTCCCCATACTCCAACTGCAGATCTCTCTATTCAACCCACGTCTGGCTCAGCCTGCCCTGTCCCTCCAAAACCAGACATGCAATTCACATCAGGCAGGTGGACACAGCACACAGAAATGCTAACTTCTAAAAGTGGCATTACTTACATAGTCATAATAAATCTCCGCACACCATTGAGCAGCATTTATTCTCACAATTTCATACATACCAGACTTGACCATACTGCTCCTCTCATAACAGGATTTACCACTGACACACACTGAGCAGCGAATCCCCCATGCATTCCTATGGGAAGGCAGGCCACTCCCACTCCCACTAAATGTAACAGAGAGCGCACGCACTTTACACTGGACCACAGGGTTAAAGTGCCCAGCGGCCTTAAACCACTAACACTACACAGAGAAAAGGGCTGGGAGAAATGCTAAAAGTTTAGGGGTGAACCTGCAAAAAGAGCCAACTCCAACACAACCCCCTTCCAAACAAAATGCAGGGTAGACCAATCACTACGTTGATGGGCTTCCCTACTTCGGGCGATAGAACACGGACGTGGGCCCGCACTGCAGGGACACCCTCCGGTTCTACACCTCTCTGAACCCACATGGTTCCCTCTGAAAAAAAAACTCTCAGGCCCAACTAGGCTACCCCACTGGTACTCCCTAGTTGTCCACTGCCAGGACCAGGCCATCCAGATATCATTGGTCCTTAACCCCTGGCACATAATAGCCATTCTCCACTCTTCCTCTCAGTGGAAGTACTCACACTTTTATTGTATAGTTAATAAAAACCATTACAAAAAGTAAAAATACGTCGATTAATATGCGTGCACAATTTTAATATAAAAATACTAATAAAATACATATTGGGGAAATTATCACTGAACTACATAATCCAACATTGTGTTAGTTCTAAGCATAAAATGTCACTTTTTCACAGAGTTAATCTTGATTTAAATAGATCCCTTATCTGGCTTATTGAGTGATTGAGAGTACAAAGTTCTTATTGCTTCTTTTTGTTACCTCATAATCTTCTTACATGATTGCACATATCGAATTCTTATAGCTGCGTTAAGTTATAAAGTTATCAGAATGTTTCACGGCTCTACCTTGACACTTCTTTTTGTTCTCGAACTTCAGAACAAACTTAACTTATCTACAGATTAATTGTGGGTCTGCCGTACACAGGACTTGTATAATGGCTGAGCGACAAGTCGGTATTCCATGTTCATTATACTTTGCCTTTAACCAGTGACGACGTTCCTGGTCCAGTGCTGGACAAATGCAAAATAGGTGGATGAGATCTTGTTTTGCGGCCCCACATAATTCACACTCCCTGGAGTCTAATTTTCTCCAATCTGGTTGATCTGCATTTGTTGGCAGGTTACCCATCCTTAAGCTGAGGTATTTCAGTTTGACATATGGGAGAAGGAGAAGCCGAGGTAGGGTGCAGGTTTGGACGTGTTATAGGATTGTACTATCATCCAGGCATGAGCACAGTGACTAAGAGTAGACTTGTCGTTGATCAACGAATGCCTGTTTGTAGCCTTTTTGACAACTTGCTTGAATGAAGGTACGGGGAGTTTAGTTTGCCATAATGAAACGAGTTCAGTAGTGGGGAGAGATGATTTCAAAAACTTGGTGTACTGGGAGTTGGGATAGTTTTGCATTGGCTCCCACGTGGCAGAGTTGATTTCTGTTTCCCTGTGCATCCAGACGTTATACCAGAATTTAATGGTCTCGTATTTGTTTTGCATTTTTGCAGTTCTTGGGATTGTAGACCAAACTCGAGTCGGACCTGTGCCGGAGAGACATCACCCGGTAAACTGAATAACCGCTTGTAGACTCTAGTTTGGATTTTGTCTAAAAGCTGCGCACTTCTCCCATGATATAACACACTGCCGTCGGCTATAGTAGGGAGAAGCTTGGCTTTGATAACTGTCAGAAGTGGATTAAACAAGGGGCCTTTTAGCTTCTTGGAAATACTATTGAATGCATGTAACTGGGCCATTCCCTTTTTTTCAATGGCATCGAAATGCTGGGAGAAGTTAAGGCGTCTGTCCAGTTGTATTCCCAAGTACTTATAGCTATCCACTACTTCCAGTTTCTTATTGTCTAGGAAAAAAAGCGGTGGTGCTTTGCGTTGACGAGTTATTACCATGATCTTTGTTTTTTGGGTGTTTATTTCGAGAAGGTTCTGCCTTGTGTATTCAGCCAGTTCATATAGGAGGCGTTTATTTATTTATTTATCTATTTATTTGCAGGTTTGTATCGCGCACTGAAGAACTGTAATTTTTAATCTCAGGGAATACTTACTAATATAACAAGAACTTGGCACAGAATCTGAAAATATGAAAAGACATCTTTATTAAATTTAACATAGTGAGGCCACGTCATCCAGAAGCCGTAGCAACTGAACGAGGTAGTCTGAGGAACACAGAGGACAGAGGCCTTTTATATGTTTTTAGCGTTACATGACTCAGTACAAAAGTAAGGGGCAGTCCTAGTTTTTGCAAGCATGCAAAAACCCAACATTCCTTCTTACACAAGCTGCAGAAACCCATAATAAAAACCCGGCACATCCCCATCGTAAACAGGCCATAAAGAAAGGAGCAGAGACAGGTGTGAGTAAGATAAGACATAGTTGTGTGCAATAAAGGTGTATGGCATGCTATGCCTTGATACTATCTCGATCGGCCACTGGGAAAGGAACTGGCCGAACAGGTTTGGCTTCAGGCAGTGGAGTCAGCTTGCTCAGGTCACAGAGAAGTCAGCAAAGGTGTACGTGTCCTTCAGAATCGTTTTTGGCTTTAGTCACTGGCCTATGTGAGGGCAATCACAAAATGGCTGCCGTTCACAAAAAGAAACCCGAGGGTTCAGGACGAAAACTCTGATTTCGGGGTGATTCTGTCACTTGAATATGACGAAATTGCTTGTGCATAGTGTACTAGCCATTCTCGGTCTGCTGATATCAAAATCGTCATGATACGACGATGTTTCATGACACAGGTCCAAAATTTTCAGTACCACAGCTGGCTTCGACTCCCGGAGGAGTATCTCCGCGCTTTTGGCTCCTACCACATAGGTTTAGGGGAAGAACTATATGAGCAGTTATTCTAGTCTAGTGTTGAAATAGGAAGGTTTTCAGCATCTTTCTAAAAGGGAAGTGATCTGCACATAGCCTAAAAGATATAGGGAGACTATTCCAAAGGGAGGGTCCTGCTACAGATAGTGCTTTAGTTCCAAGTCTGGCATTCTTTGCTCTAGGTACACACAGAAGGCCTTGTTCACTCGACCTGAGTGTCCGGGGGGGGTATGTAAGGGACAAATTTGGTGGTCAGGTATGCAGGGCCCATCCCGTTAATAATTTTATGTATGGTGCAGCATACTTTGAATTTTGCCCTCTGCTTGACAGATAACCAATGTAATTTTGTCAGCAGGGGTTTGGAAGATGTATGAGGAGGGGCGTTCAGAACCAAGCGGGCAGCCGTGTTCTGGACCACCTGAAGTCTTTTTATGACTCCCTCGTTGACAGACAGGAGCAGGCCATTGCAATAGTCCAATCGACTCAGGACTAGAGCCTGTACCAGTGTCCTCCTGGATGTGTCTGGTAATAAGGGGAAGATTTTACGCAGCATGCCAATCACATGGAAGCAGGCTCCTACCACCTGGTTGCCATGTTGTTTGAGAGTAAGTTCTTGGTCTAGTCGGACTCCCAAGTTCTTGACTATTAATTTGGGTTTGGGTACTGGTCCAAGGTCTTGTGGCCACCAGTCTGGAGTCCAAAGTAATTTTGCCTCACCAAACAACATGACTTCTGTCTTCCCAACGTTGCATTGCAGGTAGTTGGAAGACATCCAGTGGGCCACTGCTTTCATGCCCTGGGAGAAGGAGTTCCTCACCTCGGGGGTAAAGATCTTAAAGGGAAAGAGGAGTTGCCTATCATCCGCGTAAGATATCGGGATGAATCCATATGTTCTCATGATGTTAGCCAGGGGTGCCACATATATGTTGAAAAGTGTGGGGCTCAGGCATGAGCCCTGTGGCACCCCCTTGGAGATTTCAACTTCCTCTGACCGATACGTACCCATGGTTACTTGCTGGGTGCGGTTTACTAGAAAACTCCTTAACCATGCCAGAGCTTCGTGCTTCAGGCCTATGTTAGCCAGCCTAGCAGTTAGGATGGAATGACATACGGTGTCAAACGCCGCAGACAGATCCAACAGCACCAGGATAACGGAGTAGCCCCTATCCTGGTACATGTGGAGATCGTCTGCGACTGACATCAGGGCGGTCTCGGTACTGTGCCGAGGCCTGAAGCCCGACTGTGATTGGTCCTGCACTTCTGCTAATTCAATGTATTCAGACCATTTTCTGTTTACGTATTTTTCAATAATTTTGCCCAGAAACGGGAGCAGTGATATGGGTCTGAGGTTGGCTAGCTCATTCCAGGGAGTTGCAGTGTTTTTCCTGGGCGGTTTGACCAGAGCCTTCTTCCATCCTTTCGGGACCAGTCCTGTGCTCAGCGAGAGGTTAATCAACCTCTGGATGGCAGGACCCAGATCCGTTGCTAGTGTGGGCATAATACGTGCAGGGATAATGTCCATCAGGCAACCACTCTTTATCTGGGAGATAAGTGCTAATACTTCCTCAATCGAAATGGGGGGAAATACAGAGAGGGAGTGCATGACCGGGGGTTGTATTTCCGTATTTAAAGTAGGGTCATTATCATTTCTACTGTTTTGATTCGAATGTATGATTCTATCATAGATAGCATCAATTTTTTGAGTGAAGAACTGGGAGATATTGTCGCATAAGTGCTGTGAGGCCACATCCGTGCTTTCGCAAGCTATAGGTTTAATGAAAGTCTCTAAGATCTGATATAGTGCTTTGGGGTTGTTACAGGCCACCAGTAGTTGGGATGCAATATGGTTTTTCCGCGCGGCGCGAATAGCTTTATGGTATGCTGTCAAGGAGCTTCTATATATTTGTTTGTCTCTGTCTTGGCGGGAAGCCCTGCATTTTTTCTCTAGTTTTCTAGTGGCTTGTTTGAGCGATCTAAGGTGCTCTGAAAACCAGATTTCCTGTTTGCGTGCAGGTCTAGGTTTAAAGGTTTTTAGTGGAATGATCCCATCTATGGTTTTAAGTAGCATCTCTTCGTATCTGTTTAAAAGCAATATCAATGTTCTCACTGGCGCTAGGTGTCGGTGCTACAAATTTTTTATTAAAATCTTGTTGGGTCAATTTGTGCCAAGGTCTTCTTTTGCTTGATAGGGCAATATGTCTCATGTCATGCGAAATAGGAATGAGGGTGTAAAATTCAATGATGAAATGGTCTGTCCATTCCACTTGATAGGGGGGTATACATTCAACCTGCAGGGAATTAGTTAGAACTAGATCTAACGTATGTCCCGCCTGATGAGTGGGGCCGGTGTTAACCTGCCTTAGGCCCAGTGAGTTCAGGTCTGCCATTAATGTCTGCACTTCAGTACTGTTGTCTAACTCACTGTGGACGTTAAAATCACCTAGAAGTAGGAAGTCAGAATTGCCATGTATATGGGGTGCCAATGCTTCCATCAATACTACAGATATATTGGAGCAAGGACCGGGGGGGCGATATATTAATGCTCCCTTTCTACTCTGTTTAGATGAAATATGGATTTTAAAAATTAAGAGTTCTAATTCGGGGGTGCACATCGCATCCAGTACAGTGACATTAATTTCCTGTTTATGGACAATCGCTATTCCACCTCCAATTTTAGTAGGACGATCTAGCCTAACGATTTTGTAACCTGTAGGAATTCCTAGTGTTATGGCAGGGACTGAGTGAGGTTTAAGCCACGTTTCCGTTAGGAAGCACAGGTCTGGTTCTTCTGAGGAAATTAGATCCCACACTTCTACAGCGTGTTTTGGTAGGGATCTGATGTTACATAACAAATTTTTATTCCTCAGAAGAGTATGGGTAGCCTTTTTGTTTATTGGGGTGGAGGTGTAAGCCAGAATGCCATTATCGGGTGAGCGACGTTTAGGGAGGGTGTCAGAGGTGTCTTTAGCCCCTGCCTCAAATTGAGTTTTACAATGGCGGCATGTAAAAGGACCCTCTAAACTGTCCTCCACCCTGGTCGAACACTTCATAGATAATTGATTTTGGATATTTCGTAATACTTGTGCAGAGTAGGTTAGTCGTACATCTGTGTGTGACGCCATAGCCTTCGGCCCCTGGCACCGTCCTGTCGCGGACGGGCGCAGACAGGCAGGTCTTTGGCTTGTCTTCGGCGCTGGCTAAGGCGCCACACTGCGGGCAACTGCTGCACGCTAGGGCCGACGAGGGCTAAATAGCCCTGTGAAGTGGAGAGCTGGAGCGCTAACCGCTCGCCTTCCTGGGCGTGTCTTGCTCTTGCCTGCCCCCGCCCTCCGCTCAACGGTATAGGCTACCGAGTCAGACCAGGGCGGGCAGGCTTGAGTATTGGGCAAGACAGCCGGTGATGTCGTGGGAGCCTCACTGAGCCCTGTCAGGCGCGAGTGCATCCAATTACAGAGAGAGGTAAACACACACTAATCTCTATGCGCTTCAAAATTCTTATATCAACTTTAAAACACAATCAGTCTGAGTTAGTGCTAGGGTTTTAAAATTCTAAAATCAATTTTAAAACGCGATGGGTGCGGGGTCAGTGCTGGGACAATTAAAATTATTAAATCAATTGCAGACCTATTTTTGTCTGACTAAGGAGCACCACATCGTCAGCATAGGAAAGATGTGTCAGCCGTAAGGTTCCTAGCCGCGGTGGGTGGGAGTTGATCCCGCCAGGCATTGTGGTTAGGTCTGCCATGAACAGGTTGAAGAGATGAGGGGCCAGAACGCAGCCTTGTTTCAATCCATTATGTGTACTGATCTTCTGTGTTAGCCAATGCCCGTTGGCGATCTTTACCTGCATCCAGGTGTCTGTGTATAAGTCCATTATTGGATTTAAAATTGTGTCCGGCAGGCCCTGCTGCTTTAATTTGGACCAGAGTAGTTGATGGCTGACACGCTCAAAGGCCGCCTTAAAATCAACGAAGCAGGAGTACAGTGCTTGCTGGCTTTGAATACTATTTTCGGCGATTATACTTATTGCCATGGCGTTAGCCATTGTGCCGGTACCCCTGCGAAACCCAGTCTGATTTGCCGGAATCTTCTTATTTTCTTCTGACCATTTTATAAGGTCAATCAACACCAGGGATGCGTAGTACTTTGCTTCGGCGTCGATAAGTGTGATCAGACGGTAGTTAGCTGGATTTTGGCGGTCTCCTCCTTTGTAGATGGGATTTATGATCGCCCCTCTCCAGCTTTCTGGGAGCCGCCTTGTGTTGCTTATTGATTTGAGTAAGGTATTTAACTTGCCTGCCCAATATTGGGGGTCCTCCTTGTAGATAGCCTGGGGGACCCCATTCGGTCCCAGAGCAGTATCTTGCCTGCTTTTTTAAATTATTTTTAGTATTTCTGTTTCAGCGTATGAACTGGGTGTTTTATCTCTCCGTTGTTGGTTGCTGCTCAGATTGTTTGATTGTGCCAAGACGAAAGTCTTCGAGTTCACTACGTTTAATGTGTTGTGAGCTGTTGTTTTGGACGACGATGGTGAGTTTACTGAAAATGTTTCAAGTAGATGATTGACCCATACCTGTTCCGTGACACAGGTCATGTTTATTGTTTGTACTGATCTATTTAAAGCATTTACCTGTGACCAGAATGCTTTCGAATCAGATTTCTTTATGTTGTGTAAAAATTTTGTCCATAAATCAGTAACTTGGATTTTTTTTCCCGTCCAAATTTGTTTCTTGTATTGTTTCCTTAATGTTCGGATTGTTTGCCAAACGCACACATTTGCACTATGACCCTTTGCTTGGCTCATTGACTGCTGCAGACACCTTCTTAAGGACAGTATGGTCTTGCTGGGCTTACCATGCTCCTTTTGAATGAAGTTCATGCTCCTGTTGGCTCTGGTGTTTGGTAGCTTATTTAAAAAGGCTGTCCATGTTTCTGCACACAATACGTTGTCATTAGTTATTGTTTGCAGTAGGTGCTTTGCTTGCTGTGCTATTTGTGGTATTGATTTACTCGTCCACCTTATTCTCTTCAGGTTGGTTGCTGATATTTCCCCAGCTAATAATCGGGCTTTTAAGTGTCTGGGTGGTGACAGGTTGGTTACGATGTGTTGCATGGAATGATCACTGTCTGCCGAACATAGAATTTGGAAGTTATCAATTAACTCCAGCAAAGGAAGAGAGATGATGGTATAATCCAGGGTTGAACTTGTACAGGGGCCAATATAGGTTTTGGAAGGGGGTCTATCCTGTTTGATTCTTCCATTGAGTACTCGCAACCCATGATTTTCCAGGGCCCACATCAAGTGTCTTCCCACTTGATCGGTCTTCTTGGCGAGCGGGATCTCCTGTGTTTCAACCGCCCAGAATTCATTGGCGGTGATGATATTGTCTTCCTCTTCTGGGTGCTGAATAAGGTTAGCGGTGAAATCGCCCGTGAGGATTATGTCCCATGCTGGTTGATCAAGACGGAAGCCAGATATTACATTGTTGATACAATTAAATAGCTCCTTTTTTACCTTCATTTTAGGGTGGGCATATATGTTTATTAGGATTATGGTTCCGGTGCCAGCCTAAGATATCTTCTCAATTTTGATTATTTGCATATCTGCCGTAGAAGCGGCCAGTTGGGAGGCCTCGATCTTTAATGCGGTATTTATGTAGACCGACAGACCCCCCCCTTCGCTTGACCATGGCGCTGAGTGCGAGTTGCACTAACATGATAACTGATTCTGCCTGGAAGGTCAATTGGCTCTATCAGCCATGTTTCCTGCAGGGCGATGATGTCATAATTGTCCCAATTGTCTATTTTCCTGTTGTCATTTAAGATTTCTTTCGCACCGGCGATGTTCCAGGAAAGCATTTTTAGCGTGCATCGTCCGGTGTTGCGTGCCCCACTATTAATTCAATCTTCCGATGGACCTAGCAGTTGTCTGTTCTGTTGCTCGATTTCAGAAAGTTATGCGCCACTCGCGCCATGCAGTACGGAGTATGTATGCAGACTTACCCCGATATCAACTTCTCCTTTAATGCGCTTTCTTAACAGGGGCGAGGGATACCCTGTTGTTGCCTCCTCCTTAAGCGAGATTCCCCATTCTTCAAATTTCGTGTTTTCGTTAAGTAGCTGCTTAACTATATCGTCGCTCTTCCAAATTGTCAGGGTACCTTCCTTGGCTGCATTGCTCTCAAGATTGATAAATTCAATTGACAGTAAGTCTGCAGATTTTATATGATTGAGGCTCGGGATGGCCGATGTCAGATGTAGGATGTTACCTCGATTTAGATAATCTTGTGTGCCTTGCCTTTTATAATTGGGTATAAGGAGTAACCTTCCAGTTGTTGTTGGTTTTATACCGTACATATTGCAATTCTGCCATGCTCTTGTTGTTTTATTGCTTCCATTATCCTTTGCTTCGTCCCTTTTGTTTTTGACCTGTTGGCTTTGGTCATCATACCCTAGTCGCTCTGATAGCATGTTTGCCTTGGTTTTTGCTTTATAAAATGTTCTTTTTTGTTCACCTAGTTCTATATTTGGCCTATGATCATTTATGATGGTCACTTTTTCCGGTCCTATGGTTTGTTGTTGGTTATACTGTTCTGGAATTAGCTTTACTCGTAGCCAGTCTTGCTTATTCTTGTCGACTTTTGCTGTGACTAGTCTTGTGTTGGTTTTCTCCCTTTTTGAGATCGTGTTAATGGTCATGGTTGTACTAGCGTTCAGAATAATTTTATGTTTATTATCGATACCTTTAGTCACAACCCTTTGGTACCCGTGCTTGTTGGACTCAGGTCTGCTGTGCTCTTGTGTTATTTTTTGACGATTAGTTCCTTGCTGCGTAGACCAGAATTTGTGTCGTTTTTTTCCGTTAATAGTTGGGTCGTCCTTGGGACTCCCTAATATTCCGATCTGTTGCGAGCAGTCATAATCGTTACTTTCCAGACTCCAATCCACATTACTTAGTGTTGTGGCAAGGATTGCGTTTTCGTTCTTATTTGGGTCATCTGTATCTGAGTTTGTTATGTAAGCAATCTCCTCTGATGTTGTTGATGTTCTAGATCTTTTTATTTGGGCTTGGTTATTACTACCTTCCTCTTTGACTGTGGGGTATTCCCCTACTGCTTTAAAACTCTGCTTCCGGAGGCTATCCAGGGGTTTCAGTGTTTTTGATAGCAATTGTGGACCATCTTCATTGCCCACTTTAGTTTTAATTAGTGGTTTTTGATAGTTGAAGATCGGGAAGTTGACCTGGGTCTGCTTGGTAGTGGGCATTCGATTTAACAGTTGGTTTCTGTTTTTCCTCTCACGTTTTTCTGCCTTTTAGTAAGGGGTTTTATGATGTTCAGGTATTTTTCATTGTGCTGTTCGAGCTGTTTTTTATCTGATGATTCATGGGTAATGCTGTGCCGGGCTCCTGTGTTTGTCCCTGTAACATTTATCTCTTCCCGTGGTTCATCAGGTCGTTTTTTTTAACTTTGTTTGCTTAAAATCTTTATCTGTTGTTAGTTGAACTACTAATGTTGTCAGATCTACCTTTCTCTTTAATTGATTTCCTATTTCTTCTTTCAGTGCATCTTTTTGTTGAGCAATGAGCTCTCTTTCATTTAGTGTTCTATTGGCGCCTTAATTTGCGTACTTGCATTCCTGTAGGATGGCTTTAAGTATAGATGGCAAGTCCTTTAGCTTGTCCAAAATTGGGCTACAGGTGCAATTTGGAAACTGAGACCAAGGGCGAAACCATTCTGGAGAGACGTCAAACAAGTGACCTATGGTGTCCAGTTTTTTGTTTATGCTGGATATGTGTTCAGCTATTGTGCTCATTAAATGAATTTGAATGTCCAATTTGTCTGACTGCAGGTTCAGTGTTTTAATTGAGGTTTCCAGAATGTTGCCCAGTGCACTGTGTAAGTTGATTATGGATTCCAGGTTTTGATTGAGACCGTGCGCTCCCGCTTGCTGGCACGCGTTTGCTTTAGTATTGGTGACCTTTATTTTGCAGTATGGAAGATCATCAGAAACCGATGGAGTTCGGTGATCCTCCTTATGTTTTTGCGGAATGCCTTTGCGTGGACTTTTTGCGGATGAAGGTTCACTTGATACTGACGAACTAGGGATTTCTATTATAGGAGGTCCCTGACTGCACGCACCTTCGTGGCAGTTGGCCAAAACTGAAGGTTCTTGTGTTTCTATATCCTGATTTGACCCACTAGATATTTCAATTACGTGGTTGTTTACTAGCTCCTGGATACCTAGAGTGCTTCGGTGCTGTTCACATAAGTTTTCTCCTTGTTCCTCTGTTGTAGGACCTACAAACGTGTTGTGTACTTTGTGGTGTAGTTTAATTTGCTTGGGGCCAGTTACACATATTCGCTTATCTTGTTTTTCTTTACAGGGCACTTTGCTTGTATTCTTGTCTGAAAAAATTTGAGAGTCCGACCAAGGATTGCACCCCTCATCAACTTTGATGGCTTTTTGATTTATTTGATTTAGACGTGAGTCCAATCTGGGGGTCGAGTGGTTGTTTGGTTGTTCTTTGTGTGCGGCATCTGTCTTTCTAGCGTTTTTTATTTCTTCATCATCATCGATGACCAGTGGGCTACTGGCCCTCGGTGGGACTAAATTTGTGACGTTTGCTGATGGGGCTGACATAATGGGTGAAGTTAAGGTTATTTGGAGCCGAGAGTTTGGTATGTTCTCTTCCATATCTTTTTCGCTGAGACTATCCATTATCCACTTAATGAAAGCAGGCGACATTGTGTGGTTAATTTTTTCTTGGGGCGAGTCATAACTTTTGTTTTCCATGTGTTCCATGTGTACTTGAGCTTGTATTTGTATCTCGTGCTTACTACTTCTCTGAGCTATTTGTGTGCACTTGCCTTGTTCATCTGTTCCAATAACCTTTGCTGAAGTGACGTTCGCACAGGGCTGAGGAGACTGTGCGATAGCTCGGACAGCTGACTCCGTGAGTACCTTGCTCGGGGTCATAGGTTTTTGTAATCCATTTGAGGTTATTGGCATTGAGTATATTGCTGTTGCTGGATCTTTCAGAAATGTGAACTTTCCAGTGGGCTTCATTGTGCCAAAAACTGGGTAGATCGGTGGTGTTAGTGGGGTAGCGGGGGGATTGACTACGATGTCTTCGGAGGGGCTATTAGGTACTTTCGTTTTAGATTTCTGCTTCCTGGACTGCGGGGGGTTCCTTCGTGTCCTCCAGGACCTCATCGTTCCGGCCGGCTTGACACCCATGCTTTTCCAAGGCTTCTCACTGACCTTAGGGGCCTGTGCACAAGGACCTCAGGATGCGTTGACTTGCGTAATACTCAGTAGTTACGCGTAGTGCTGGTTAACAGTGGGCTGACCTAACCCGAACACCACCTTCACACACCAGACCGAACTCCTCACCAGACAGTGGCTGATATTACTACTACTGTGCTCCGCCACTGACACCTCTGTCACCTCCGCCTCTCAAACCCCTCCAAAGCCCCTCCACTACTCCTCACCAGGACTGCTGCACAATCGCAAAATGCTGCTGCTCCTTTGCAGACTTTAGTTGTTGTTTGTGCTGCTGTCGGAGTTTTTACTGGTACGTGGCTCTTCCACCTCCTCCACCTCCTGTTCGACCAGCACTGATACCGCCACACAACACTGCTCACGGACTCTAATGGGCGCCCCAGGGGATCCGACCGCCACAAGTGCCAATACCGCGAGGCTGTCAGGGCACTGCAGGCACTAAGAGGCGCTACAGCGCAGCACGTCGATGCCGCCGTTTCGCTCGTTGTTCAAGCGCCTCAGCCTCTGTCTCAGCCTCGGGGCTTACACGCCCCCGCCTCCATCTGCCACTACTACTACTGAGCGGTGTGGTGCGGTGCGGAGTGCCGCAACGACTCAGGGCGGATCAGGCAGAAGCTCTCACACGGCCCAGCTCGGCTCCCGTTTCTTCTTCCACGATGCGATGCGGTTTGTCTCGGAGCTTGTCTAGGGGCTTTGGGATGGCTGCTTCACGCCGGCCGGTAACGGTAATGGCTTTCCGCTCCTGGTACAGCTCCCGCTCTCAGGCAGCCACTCTGCTCCACTCGACTGCCCGACAGCGGCTTCCGAAGTAACAGCTCAACAGCGCCCCTCGTACCACTTGCAAGTAAACTACCACCAATCCTTCAACCTAGGGTCCGCACCTACCACACTCAGCCAGGGACCCTAAAGATCCCGGCTAGGCCTGCACCACCCCTCTGGAGTGGTATCCCTAGAAGGCAAACCGGTCAGGACACTGATTACAGTTGCCCTGCCGTCCAATTCAGAAAACACCTGCTTCTGGCTCCCCAACCCAGAGACGGTACCCTTTGGTCAGATGCCCGCAAAACCAGAACTTCATGGGGAGCACGCCTACCGTCTCCCCAAGGGTGACACATACCTAATGTGTTGTGTGACAGTCTGCCTGGCGCTGGGCTCGTGACCTCCTGTCCCTCCGACAGTGCGCGAATATGCCCCTGGACAGAAGTGGCGTCACCATTGCCAATCATTGGTGACTTAGCCCTTCTATCTGGCCCCTGACCCAATGGTTCTTCCACTGGGGACTCTTTCCCCCTGTCACCCCTCAATCTGGACTTCCGCACACTTCACTTAGGAGTGGCACTGCCAGACACCAGAACTGTTTGAGGCCTCATTAGAGACACTCCCAGCTTACCTAACACGGGGAGATCCCCCTCGAGGAATGGTCAGACAGGACAGACTAGGCTCCCTACCTGGTTTTCCCTCTAAGAACCATCCAGTACTGGAGACTGAGGATGAGGCTCGGAATACAGCCCAGTCTCACACCTTCCCCTGCGGGAGAGGATGTGAGGCCTTGCATCCTCCTCACTTACAAGGTCACCTAGCTGGGTTAATCTGAACCACTTCCACCACTCTGGGTTGGAAGACACTTGCACCATTGTTCTAGTATCCCTCCCCAATATAAACTCCCTATAACCACAGAACTTACACACTCCAACGGGTGTTGGCGCGGCTCCGGAAAACAATTACGGGGCCTGTTCGGTCTGACAAAACATTTTGAACAGCCCTTTACCACCATTTACCATGCTAACCAATCACTCAAATGTCCAGGGCATCACAACATTCATCCACACTCCCCCCACAAGACTGGTGAGACAGCATCTTACTTCCCCTGAATCTCAACCAGTCTCCCTCTTAACCGGGAACCGGGTACCATACTCTGGGATCTGGGAATGGGACTTCCTGCTGTGGAAACTTGGCAGAGACTACTGTTAGGCTGAGCTGAAGCCATTTTGTTTTTAGCATCAATTTTAGTTAAGCCATGTGTTTGCCATGCTTCTCTATTTCGCCGAGTCATCATCTATAATTAGCTCCAACACTGAGTACTGCACATGCTCAGAGAGGCCTTAGATGTTAAGATGCACCTGTCATGTTTTTAACTGTCAGGCTATTTTAACTGATGTCAGCAGCATTGTAGCTACTCCCATTCTGTTGACTAAGCAATTCTGATGTATCCTTGTATGTAACTGACTATTTGTGAGTACACTTGTACCGCCTCCTTTTGAGCCTCCATGCTTACTCTGCAGTAAAAGGTGTATATATAAGGCCCATGGTTTCTGTACCCCATGTGCTCACTCATACATTGCCTGAGGGTTCTGTATCGATGTAGTTCCACTCATGTGTCCTAATAAAATACTTTCGTGATATTACAGCTTCCATGCCAATCTCTACTTTGTCAGTCTAAAGGACCAGTGCGCAAAAGGGCGAACCCCTGCACCAGGTGGGCTCCTGAAAAGGCTCACCCCCACAAATTGGCGCCCGTTACGTGGGGCTCATCGGTGACTCGGATGCCTGATGGAGTGGTCTTGACGGAGGTTTGGAATCTCGCTAAGGATGTGCACTGCATGAAGAGGCCCTTGTCTTCGCAGGCTGAAGTGCTTTTCCGATTTTCCCACCTCGACCCTCTAGGAAGTGCCAGTCTACGACTGAGATCCCTTTTGGCGTTTGTCTTACAGTGACCATTTGGTCGATTCAGAGCTTGGCAATTGGAGGCTGGAGACTTTTGTTTGGTAAGATCGCTAAATGTGACGCTTTTTGTTTGGATTTGCTTGGCCAAGATTTTGGTTTGGTTTGGGTATATATAAATTGCAATTTATATAGGCAAGTAATGTGGAGATTTTTCTCTAATTTTTTTAAATCTTGAACGGTACTATATTCGTGTTAAGTACCACTTTGTTATAATTTTATATATACTATAATATTTGTGGGTGCCTGTTTCACGCACGCTTCGAAGGATGTGTTGCTTTCTTGGAGGTACCAATATGGATTTAGAACGAAATCAGCCGGCTCCCTCGAGGAGACACCAAATTGGAATATGTACATTAAAAATGGTATTTCTTCCACAATGTATAGTGCACTATGGAATAAATATACTAAGAAGGATTATGATTTATGATGGCCAATACATGGGTCATTCGATATTAGAAAAATTCACTATGTGGAACAGTGTGTGTTTAAGAGCAAAAGTAGACCAGATATGTTTGACTGTGTGCGAATGTGGATGAAAGAAACGCATAAGAGAGTGAGGAAAGAGCAAGTTTCAGCAGACAAATAACAGCGCAAAGACATCTATCTGAAAGGGCAGGATATAAAAAATAAAGAAATGAGGGAAATAAAAGAAAAAGAGGATAGTGATCGCAGTTTAAAGGTAAATGGCTAATACCCTGTCGGGCGTCCTCTCTATGCTCTACTTAATAAACCACAGGATGATTCAATTTTGTTAGATCGATCTCTGCCACCATATACTTTTGCTTCTGCTACTAAAGATGATTCTGATGATGATAAATCTTCCCCAGATCACACAGAGAAAGAGTTAGACCCTAAATGACAGACTCGCTCTTTTTTGACCGCTGATCGTGCAGTCAATCTCAGATCTGCTGCTCGTAAGGCAGCTCGTGGTGATGCCTCGGCTCCAGACATTGTAGCAGATGTTCAGCAATGGCCGGACTCAGAGCAGTTATATTTTACAGAGTCATTTACCGGAGAAGTAATTGAAAATTTTAGGAAACATTCCACAGACTTAGAGCCTGTTGATATAAAACGTGATCATAAATAATCGAGTGACAGTCTTTTTCTCCCTTCCCAGGTGGCCGATTTAATTAGACGTGTGTTTAAACTACGAACTGATGCGTTCCGTTTGCGAGAGGAGAAAAAGGCCGCTGCTGCAGCTGAACAAACAACTCAGACCCCATGCCGCAGGAGAAAGATCCAGGGACAGATAAGGATACTGTATTTCATGGGAAATCAATGTTTGAAGCTGCACTTTTATATGTCCTTCCTAGGGGTATAGGTACAAGTGATAATAAAGATTCAGCAAATGCTGAAATCAAGAGAACATAAAGTTTTTTTTTTTTTATCATGGCGCTTACAGCTGCCTTGTGCAAAAACAACAGTTGATGGACAGAATGCAGAACAATATCATACATTCACCCCAGTACAGATATATGGGCCTCAAACCATCAATTTTTTGCTCTCCATGGCATTCCAGTTTGAACCCACCTATATGTAAATCAGTCTTGAATCTGTGCCTCATGGGAACAGTCCAGCCCAAACTGCCAAGCCAGGTCCTCCCTGGACTGGAAACAAGCATCCTAGGACCGGTTTCGGGGTTTCACCCCTGTTCAGCCATGATAGCTTGATTCCAGTGGCATGGAGAGTACGGGACCCACGTCTGGGCATACCCGTAACACTCGGGGAGACAGATGCAAAAACAAAAGTTGATGGACAGAATGGGGAACAATGTCATACATTAATCCCAGTACAGAGATCTGGGCCAGCAGAACACCACCGAAGATGGCCTCAACGAAAATAAAAAATGTGCACTATCTGTCTCCTGGTGAGGCAGCACTGGTATGTGTTTGACTTAATGAGCATAATGGAAGGGTGTGTATGTGCCAAGATAGGTACCGCATGCTGTACCTTCATCCCAATGAAAGACCTATACATTTGCACACTGTCAATAGCCATCCAAACACTGCACAACCCACAGCAAGTCATGATTAAAGAAGGAGGTACCCCAAACATAGAATTGTTCGCAGGGTTGTTTACCTGGGTACCAAGGAGGATCGCAGACTTATGCAAAGCCTTGTTACCAGTGGTTGTAATCTTACTCTTGCTGTGATGCAACCTTCAACTAATATGTGCCTCTGTGAAGAAGACTACCCAGAAAACAGGGGGAATACACCTGATTAGGACAGCCAATGCCAGGGGAAACACTCGTACCTCTAGACAGAAAGAGAAACGGTCCATGCTCAAGACACTCAATTAGATGCGGTAATGTTAGCTTCTGATTAATTTATAGGAAGATCCCGCTCTTAGGAGTCCAGCACACCACAGAACAACTGTTGCCTACGCTACCTAAATTCACTTTAACCAATCAACATAACACAGCTGCCCTCTGTTCACCCCTAGCACTTCAAGTGATGGAGACACCAAGGGCCAGATGTACGACCATGACAATTTGTGACTCGCGAATTGCGCTTGATTGCGAGTTGCAATTTGAGAGTTGGAAAATGCCATGTACAACAGTGTCTGAGACACTGTTAGAGATTTCCAATGGGGTTGCAAATTGCATGCCTCATGAATATTCATGAGGCTCTCGCAATTTGCAACACCATTGGGAACGGCTGGCGCTCCCAGGGATGGTGGCCTGCTAGGTTCAGCAGACCTCCATGTCTGGGGCTGCTTTTAAATAAAGCAGTTTTTTTTAAAGCAGCCCGTTTCCTTAAAGGAAAAGGGTTGCATTTCAGAAAAAAAAGAAACATTTTTGTTTCTTTTTTTAAGGGCAGGTGGTGGTCCCTGGAACCTCTAAACATTCTTACCCCTGCATTTGCAAACGGGACCCCTTCCCTTCATTTTGTAAAGGCAGGGAGTGGCCCCTGGGACCCTTAAAAAATATTTTCCCCTGCATTTGCAAAGGGAACCCCTTCCCGTTTGCGAATGGGTTACCACGCAGCCACCTGGACCACCTCAGAATGTGACTTTCAGTTGGTATTTATGGTCCCTTCTATCAGAGTGGGATTAAGCATGTAAACACACAATTTATGAACCACTGTACCAGTATTTCCTGCCTAAAGTGGGACAAGCTTCACTTTATCGCACCGGGTGAACAGTATAAAGCATGCTATATACCTAATGCAAAGGGAATTTCAGCAAGCAGCTGTAGGAGATGTGGCTGCTGTTCCTGATCATTATTGTTTAATTACATTTAAACTGTTACTGATTGCCAAGCCTCGCTGTACTCCTTTTTGATAATCAGAACCTCCTTCAACACAGCAATGGCTACAACATTCCACATTATCTGTAGTTAAACCCTTGCATGCTCATGAAGAGCTCAGCTCGTCAAGAGGCACAGTGAAGCTCTGCTCATGACGAGCTGAGCTCTTCATGACTGCCGCTGACGGCGCACGCGGGGCAAATTCCCCGCCTTTGCGGGCATTCTGAAGGAGTGGGCGGAGTCAGGATGAGCTCAGCTCATCATAAGCACAGCTCCACCACGGGGAATTAGCCCAGCGTGGAAGGGGTTAAGGAATATCTATATTTACTTTCTGATGACATGGATTTACAAGATTTCTTACAATGGTGAACTTGTTGCACTGATTCCGTTGGTAAAGCAGAACTGTTTGTTAGGACAACAGGACATCAAAGTTTAGGGACTGAGTCTCTCTACAACGTCAGTACTTGTCGGCCCAATCTTGGCAGCACACAGTGCCTCACCTGAACGCCTAATCTTTCCAGAGTAACAGGTGATCTCAGCAAGCTCAAACACAACCCTCTAGCCCCAAGGGCACTGTGGAAACGGATCCTCCCCTTTTGTTACTCACTTACTCACTCATGCATGACCATTCTAAACACAAGAAAGACACAACAAATGTTTAAAATACATTTATTGGAATGATCATATTCTATTATGTAGCAAATGTGCTGCGATCATTAGACAGATGAAACTAAAAGTTATTAGAATTACTAATCTGATTGTATAGTACCAACATCCCAACCATGGCAAATTATATATGTGTCTAGTTCTACCCTTACTATGTGAGCATAGGGATACATTTGCGATCTCTGGGATTGGCCCAAGACCCCATACCTAGCGTAAGTAGTAAGATGGTCCGCATCATGAGTGTAAACTTAGTTTACGCAGGGCTGCATATCGGGCACTGCTGTCATTCCAGAACAGTCCTGTCTCCTGGAATTCTCCTCTCTGCCCCCCAAGGGGACAGAACACCGTTTATATCATAAAAGTATTGTGCTGGAGTTGCAGTTATGCGACCGTGTTATATCTAAATGTAAGGAGCTGTTGCTGGACGAGCAAAGAAAACAGTACACTATGTTGTTATATACTCCAAGCACCTTGTGTGAAATGTGTAGACGAAATCGCAAGACTAGTCCTTGAATAACAAACACGTACAGCGTATTCTCAAAATAATAACATAAATGTATTATATGTGGCTATGCAGAGCAAGCAGAGACAGCCTAAAATGGAAAACTAAGGGAGAACCAAAGTGGACCCAAAAGGGAAAGCTTTACATCTTTGTCTTTTAACCATTCTTGTAATGCTGGTTACATTGCTTTATTTGTTTTGACTGATAATTGCAACACACTCTTTTTACGCAAGAATACGATTGCTTCAATAAATGTTTGAAAAGCCAATTCGTATCTTTCTTGTGGTTACCTTGGGCATGCAAAAGTAAACAACAAAAGGGTAGGTCTGTTTCCATGTTTCCCTTGGGGAGTAAAAAAGTGGTAATGTTCGTGGTTGCTGATACCATCTGGTATCCTAGTGAGTTTAGGGGGTTCAGATGGGGCGCTGTGAGCTAGTTAGGAACTAGGCCAACAATTCCTGATGATACTCATGAACCAGGTTCCCATATTTTGACGTTTCTGTTGTCCAGAATACACAGTCCTACTTAATTCGTAGGAACCGATAACATTCCCATGGATAGGACGCAGGCAAAAAGGAATTGGGTTTCAAGTCAGTACAAAAGGAAAAGAACATCCTTTCAAGCTCAAAGGGATAACGTGCTACAGGGGTCACACTGAGGGGGCATTCACTAAAGAACTGTCAGGTGACAGACGTGTCCCAGCAGCACCCATTATAGTGAGTTGTTAACTTGGGTAATGTGCCCCTGTTGGACACAATCTAGCAGCAATCACCATTTTGGAAGGGGACACAGATGTCCCTAGGTGCATCCATCCAAATATCATGGGGTCTGTGCTGTTAGCTAGCCTCCAAGAGAGGAAGGTCATTACCCTGAAGGATGCAGGTGCTACAGGACTATGGCTGAGAGGAAGAATCCCGAGCATAAGGAGATTCTCTCTGGTGCCGGTTGGCACAGGCTGGCTATCCAGTGGGGATACTATGAAGTCCTAGCAAGAGAACTTACTAGCACCGTGCACTTTTCACTGGGTTTCAAAACAATCCCTCAATCATAAACAAATATTCAAACAAAAAACACTTGCTCAATTAGATCCATACATACATATACTGTATTATTTAACATAAGTTTTAACTATCAAGTCTTACATAAAACCATAAATATAAATCCAATCACAGTATATTTGAACATTTTTTCATATCCTAGGCATGATATAAATCATAAACATATAGTTGAAAAACATGTATAATTATTCCATATGTCTCTTGTGCAGGCCCTGAAAGAGGGTTTGTTTTGAAACTCAGTGAACAGTGCTTGGTGCTAGTAATTCTCTTGCTAGTACTTCTTAGTATTCTCTACAGGCACTTGGTATGATTGATTGATTGTGGGTTTCTAAAGCACTAGAATCGACTCCCAAAGGAGTATCTCTGCGCTGTAGACCGCTGGGGAAACCGTCCTGGCTTTCCCTGTGAGATGGTCCCTACTGGGTATCTCCAAGGTGAAACCAGGCCTCCTCGGCGTATGTGGGGGACCGTTGTGGAGATGAGGCAAGCTAATGCCCAGAGTTGCCGAGTGTGATCCCTAGTTAGAGTAGGCACCGGGGCGAGAATTATCGAGTCCGTTGACCCTGGTCCAAGACCCTGCCGCGTCGGGAATTGAACCCTGGTCCCGGGCCGTCCTCTGCTCCTGGGTCTACCACCTCTAACCAGTGAGCCACACCATTCCACGACAGCGAGTGTCATACCGTAGCACCAATAGTTAAAAAGTATTAGATATTCCTGAATCAGTTGAAAACAGACATGCACCTTCGTTCTCTTTAAATATCCAGTGGGGATGACAAGGAGTGCCCATTACCGGAGATGAGGTAGAAATTAATGTCAAGTCTACCGCAGCCAATGTTATGTTATGTTATGTTAAAATAGCTTTTATAGCGCTCAGCTGCCCCAGCAAAGGGGCGTCCCGGCGCTTTGTAGTAGATAGATAACTGACTCAGGTGAGATTTAGCAGGGTATAATTCCATAAAAGCTTAGTTTAGGGGGAAGAGGTGGGTTTTGATTGCCTTTCTGAAGTCCAACAGGCCTTCCAGTTCTCGTATGTGGGCTGGTAATGAGTTCCACAATTTTGCTGCTAAATAGCGGAAGGAGCGTCCTCCCGCTCGGCAGCGCTTGATCCGGGGTACCCTGACCAGATGTTGACCTGCAGAGCGTAATGCGCGAGGTGGAACAGACGGGGTCAAAAGGTTGCAGAGCATTTTAGGAGTAGCAAGTTTTAAGATTTTAAAAGAAAGGCATAGTGTCTTAAACTGAATTCGCTGAGCCATAGGGAGCCAATGAAGTCTCCGGCTGGAGTCAGAGATGGAGCAAAATCGGGGAAGGCCTACTAAGGCTCTGGCAGACGCATTTTGAGTGCGCTGCATCCGAGAGATCTCAGCTTGATTGGCTGCCAGAAGCAAGGAACAAGCTTAGTCCAATCGGGAAAGAACCGTGGACTGGACTATCAGCTGCCTTGTAGACAGTGCTTAATTTCTAAAATATGAAGTGCAGGTGCTCAAACCCACTTCCCTTGGCTCCACCCACTTCAACCAATGGCTCCACCCACTTACGCTAGTTGCTCTACCCCAGTGCTTAATTTGTAAACATAAGTGCCAGGGCCCTTTTCGGGAGATCTTGACAGCCTGCACCACACATTGCCCCTGCCAGCGCTGCCAATGACCGTTCCAACACAACTACTTACCATCTCACCCCTAAAAGTGATACAATTCAGGCTATTTTAATGTATTCTGACTTATTAAACACAGTTGTTGTGCTCTTGTGGGCAATATTTTGCAGACATGGTTTGGATTTTAATTTTAAGGTAAATAAAAATAGAGAGAAAGAAAAAAACACGCTTTTGCAATGCAATTGGTCTCGCCTTTGTGAAAGTTAAGGCTATTGGCATTGTAAATGGCATTGTTTTTTACATATTTCTTTTGTTTTTAGTGTAGAGGATGTATGTTGTATGTTGTGGAATTATGTAGTTTGAATTGGAATTGTTATTTGTGTGGTGTGTAGTGTAATTTGTGTGGTGGGATTATGTGGCATGGTGAATAGATAGTGGTGAGAGCATCGCTTCTAGAATATTAGATTTTATCACAGTGTATTGCAACATCTGTGTACTATAGTACAGTCCATGTCATTTGGGTATATTTCCAGGGGGTATTTTCTATCGTCCAAACATTAGGGAATGTTCTATGAGCATTCCTTATTGACGTGCCTGGCTTTTGCTATGTTTTTCTTATCCACACAATCGTGGGAGCCCATAAGAAAACTGTGGGTGTGTGTATTTACAGAGAGGTGACCCGTAGGCGTGATCACTGGGTGAGCACAGACGGGAAATTGGGAGCTCAGAGAAAGAGGGCATTGCCAGGATCAGTGCGGTATTTGTAAAGAAACTAGGGAGATTGGCAGCCATGTGTGTTACACTGTGACAACCCGCACACACGCATCAGCAATGGAGAGGTATGTGGCCGGCAGCAGCGTCGCTACAGCTCCCGGGGGAGTCTTACATTTGTTTCAACAGGAACAGCTTGCGTAAACTGGAAGCCTCCAAACTATGCATGTAGTTCAATAAGTTCTGATTCCAATATTAATAATAAAAGCCTATCATTACAACTCTCACAGATTGAGAGGCATTAGAAACGAGGGGCGTCAGAAAATATTTATACCGGCGAACCTAAATGTAGATACAGTATGTACTCAAAGACCCAGAAGGAACAGGGCAGAGCTATACAAAAGACAGGAGAGTTTCTTTGTCTGGGATTAAAATGAATTTGATTGGTAAAAAGCTTAAGCGTGAACCTTTCAGGTGATGAAGTAAAGCACAAGTGACAATGGGCCATATGTAGGTGGCCAAATACCGGTCGGTAACGGCCGATTTCGGCCGTTACGACCGGTATTTTGGAGTTTCAGATGTAGGGGGCCAACATATTACCGAATCTGTAAATTTACCGAATCGGTAAATTTACCGATTCTGTAAATTACTGAATCGGTAAATTTACATATTCGGTAATATGGGATGTAGGTGGCACTGAAAACAGTGCCACAGGCCCTTAATATTTCGTTATTTACCATCAAATTATATTTGATGGTAAATAACGAATTCCTGTGTACATGCACATCTGTGCATGTACACCTTTGCCATGTGGCACACAGACATGCACTAAGGGCATGTATGTGTATCTCATGGCACACAAGCCTGAATTAGGGGTTCAACAGGGTGTCAAAGTGACACCCTGTCCCCTTTGTTAAATCGGTAATTTTACCGAATCGGTATTTACCGATTCGGTAATTGCCATTGGTTCCTATAGCAATTACTGAATCGGCGATTCGGTAATTACCGAATGTTACAGATTCGGTAAGTATTTCGGTAAAAATACTTACATAGCATTTACCGAATCGGTAAAATTTGGTATTTACAAATCGGTAAATGCCATTTACCTACATATGGCCCAATGTACAATGTTGACTTGGATTTAATGTTTGTCGTGTGGTAAGTCTAATTTCGGGTGAAGAAAATAAAAGCTTGAGAAATGATTCACTATACCTGGCCAACAACTACGTGTGCGTTCCTCGTGTCCTGCTGCACTGAGAGGTGGCAATCCGTAATTTGGAGCAGTTTAAATGGCAAGGGGGGCATCCAGCATGCATCTGTCAATTAACCTCAATGTCCTTAACTAAAGCACAAACAACCACCAGGATGAGGTAGGTTAGAAAATGTGAGACAAATTGGATGAGACAGTCATGTGATCTTCCGATCTTCCGCCTACTAACACCCACACAAGAGATTCATAGACTTTCTCAAAAGTGATGATTTTTTTCAAGATATGAAATTACGTCAAACGCCAATCAATACACAGTGACTTCAAGGAGACAAGCAGCTATGTACCAAAGAGAAAACAGCTGCTGTAGTTATTTTGTCCAGGGGCATTTATTAAATAAAGCTGATCACTTTCAGCTAAAGTGCCCTGGTGATTGGATCACGTGGTGTGGGCTGTCACAAATGTAAATTAAATTGTAAATTGATACTTGTATAGCGCACTACTCACCCGCAAGGGTCTCAAGGCGCTTGTACGAATACCGCTGTGGAACCCATCCTGGCTTTCCCTGTGAGGTGCCCACTCCTGGGCACCCCCAAGGTGGAGGCCAGGCATCCTTAGCATTGTGGGGGCCGTTGTGGAGATTAAGCAAGCTATTGCCCAGAGTTGCAGAGTGGGACTCCATGATTGGAATAGGCACTGAGGCGAGAATTACCAGGTCCGTGGAATTTTGAGCCCAAGACCCGCCGAGGCGGGGAATTGAACCCTGGTCCAGGGCTAGACCTCTGCATCAGGGTCAGCCACTCTAACCATTGAGCCAAACTTCTCCACAACAGTAATTGTGTCTGTTCCTGCGTTGTTCATTTTGCAGCCTTCTGAGGCTGTGTGCCTGTGTGTCTGCTTATGACAGACTCCTGTGACTTTGAATACATTTGCTGCCAGACAAAGTTCTTTGTGATTGAAACTTATGAGCGGTCTATCACTGTGCTGCCTGTGGCGAGTGCAAACTACAATTAATTGGCACAGCTTAAAATAATATTTTTTAAAACATGTTTTCATGCCAGTTAGTTTAAAAAAACTAGCAGTTTCATTTAAAATACACTAACAGTAGAATGTTTGGAAGTCCTTTACTGTAGCCTTATTTCAAATAAAAAACCAGCGGTAGGAGCTTTGGCTGGAGCGAATTCAGAAGCGCTACACGAAAGTGCGGTGAGTATGTTTGTTTCCACATCAGCGCGCGGCAGGCAGGGGTTTCTTCGCCTGAGTGACTCTGCAGGGATTAGTGACAGACTGGCTCATTTGCAAGTGAAAGAAACCACGAAGGCCAGTCTCCTTACATCACAAAAGTGTGTCTGCTATTCAGAAGAAAGTGGCAAAGAGAGTTCGGGAGGAGCAGGCCGGGACCCTCTGCATTATCAGAGCTGTCACGGTTTCAGAGTGCTATGTGTGACAATTTAATAATTGCACTGGGCCCGATTCACAGAACTAATTTAAGACAAAATCCTAAACTTACTACTTTTGGTATTCACAGAAGTTAGGATTTTGTCTTAAGTTTATCTTAAGACAGACTTAAGTTAGGAGTTTGTCTTAAGTCTGTCTTAAGTTTGTCTTAAGACAAACTTAAGACAAAATCCTAACTTCTGTGAATACCAAAAGTAGTAAGTTTAGGATTTTGTCTTAAGTTAGTTCTGTGAATCGGGCCCAAGGTAAATATGAGTGACTCTTCCTCGCAAGCAAAATCCAGCAATGAAGAGGAGGAAACCCTATAATTATAAGAAATTACACCCATTTGAGAACAAGAAACTTTAAGACGATCTTAAAAATCTTGGAAGTAAGTGCTCAGGGCTAGGCAAAACATGAATGCATATACTTAAAAAACGGAACGGTGGGTTTCCTTTCAGAGTTTCGAAACATATTTTAATGATGTAGGAGGTATTCTTGGAGGTTGTGATTTGGGCTAGGCAAAAAATGAATACATATACTTAAGACAACTGCCCTTTCAGAAGCTCAACTCTACCAGGGCATGAAAACGAATGATGGATGCGTGGATATTGAGCAAAATAGACGACACTCCGGCATGGGTAAGGAGAGCCAATACACACGTAAAAAAATGAGACTGCATTATGCACCACAGAAAGAGTTAGATGAGCAACGCTGCTAACACAATCACCACTTTAAATATCGGCTGTTCCCGCCCAGCCCAAAATAAATGAAGTTATTCCTGTCCTATATTACACATACCTGCGTGGAATCAGAACTCTCGTGCCCAGACCTCCGTTTGGAACTCAAGTGAGCACATGGTTGGCAGTTCATACGGGCGTCTCCTTGGCTATCAGTGACACCCTGTTTGAATAAATGACACTGCCCCGAACTCCCCGGGGTCTCGCGCCTAGGAGTCTGGGAGCAGACCTCCTCTATCTGCCGTTTCAGCTCAGGGTCAAATAAGGAAGCCGGCTGCAGCGCGGGCCTGCGTTGATGCTGTGATTAGATTTGAAGATACTCTCTCCACAAATACAAAAGCTCAAACGCACAAGAGCGAGTATCACCTCATCATGCCTCCCTGCTGTAGGGAGAGCGATGAGGTTGGAGCTTCGCAGAAAGAAGCGCGGGCGGCAGGAAGTCAATTAACTTCACCAGTGGGCACTGCAGTGATGTCATTTTAATTTCGGCGAACAAAAGAATTGGGGTCCTATGGGGAGCCACAAAGAGTGGTATCCGTGAAGAAACTACCCGTACTTAATAGCACCTTAGTCAATGATACCAATCACACAATGGACAAAGAAACCTCAAAATGTTCAGTTGTGTTTACCTTCTATTTGTCTAAGTGAAACATTTGGTTGGTCTTGTTGCATAATATTCAAAATGATGCATGCAGCAGACTTAGTAAAATTAAGTACATAAGTAACAGTGAAAAAAGACAAAAATATTTATCTGGCAAGAATGTTTTTTAATCGTAAAGAGTTAATTAATTTATACAAAATAGTACACAGTAAAAAATAATCAGACACAATGCATCATATTTAAAACGAATGAAATAATGTAAAATACTCAAGATACACACTACAGAAAGAGAAAATGATATAAAAATGTTCAAGAGGAACAGTTGTCGACGCGGCGTTTCGGTACAGTGTTAAAAACCTTCATCAGGACAGTTTCTGTTAAAGAAACAACAAAATTACTGTGTGTATGGTTACATATATCATCATTTTTTTAAAAGTCACAGACAAGCTGTTGTGACCCAAAACATAATTCCAAACTGTTTGTTTTACATTTTTTTGTCTCGTTTATTCTTCACATTTTTGCACTGCAACAAGGGGCCAACACAAAAAAGCAATCGGGCACTGGTTCGAAAGAGGTTTACGTTATTGGTATCATGAAAAAGGTGGGGGTATCAAAGGGAGTGCTAGGTACTACTACTGTGGAATTAAATGTATCCTTATTCACAATGTACATGGTAAGGGAATGCTTACCTCAGTCATTAAGAGGTATGATGATCTTAATGATGCACTGGAATAGCGTGCAGGGTATTGGGCATAAAAAGTACAACCAAATTCATAAATTTTTGGCTGGGCTTGAGGATAAAAACAATCTAAAAAGTAATAGAGAAAAGGCCATTACCAAAATTATAATTGAAGGTGTAGTTGCTGGCACAATGCGTTTTGAGGGGCAGACTGAAAATACACCCGTGGTCAGTACCTTTATTAATTCAGGTGCAAGCTCACACTGGAATAACAGGAGCCACCGATCTCAAGATCCTGTTTTATTGGGTGTATCTGAATAACCTGTTTAATTGGATGTATCTGAAGCGAAAAAGAGGGAGGAGAACAAGGCGGATTTATTAGTGCTGTTACTGCCTATTTTGTATCCTCAAGAACCCTCTGGCTCTGGTTCTCACTTACCCCGGTTATTTAATTGGGCGCATGAGATATACTGTTTGTTTACTTTAAATTAAGTCCGTCATTCGAATGCGCATAATCAAGCAACAGTTGACGCTAATGTTGCCACGTGTCTAGTTAATTCTATGTGGTTACTTTACAAATAATAATTTCTGAACAAACTCTACCGGACTGAGCAAGTCCTCGTTGTTTAATTTAAACCAAACAAATAGCATATCTGATGAGCAGATAATCGCGAGTGATGCCACATGTTGATTTAATCTTGCGTGGTTACCTAACCAATGACATTTTATGTATGAACAGCACTGGACCCGTGGGGTCTTCGTTTTTTTATTTAACTTAATTTAAAGTAAACAAACAGTATATCTCATGCGCTCAATATAGCCATAAACTGCAGACTAATAGCGCTCTTTTCCCACAGATATCGGTGGCTACGAGGGAGGCTGTCTCTTCCCCCTCTCTCCCAGTGCACACACGGGGAATCCATTTAAAAACCGTGGCTGCATTGCTTCTTACCCAATTAAATAACCGGGGTAAGTGAGAACCAGAGCCAGAGGGTTCTTGAGGATACAAAATAGGCAGTAACAGCACTAATAAATCCGCCTTGTTCTCCTCCCTCTTTTTCGCTTCAGATACATCCAATTAAACAGGTTATTCAGATACACCCAATAAAACAGGATCTTGAGATCGGTGGCTCCTGTTATTCCAGTGTGAGCTTGCACCTGAATTAATAAAGGTACTGACCACGGGTGTATTTTCAGTCTGCCCCTCAAAACGCATTGTGCCAGCAACTACACCTTCAATTATAATTTTGGTAATGGCCTTTTCTCTATTACTTTTTAGATTGTTTTTATCCTCAAGCCCAGCCAAAAATTTATGAATTTGGTTGTACTTTTTATGCCCAATACCCTGCACGCTATTCCAGTGCATCATTAAGATCATCATACCTCTTAATGACTGAGGTAAGCATTCCCTTACCATGTACATTGTGAATAAGGATACATTTAATTCCACAGTAGTAGTACCTAGCACTCCCTTTGATACCCCCACCTTTTTCATGATACCAATAACGTAAACCTCTTTCGAACCAGTGCCCGATTGCTTTTTTGTGTTGGCCCCTTGTTGCAGTGCAAAAATGTGAAGAATAAACGAGACAAAAAAATGTAAAACAAACAGTTTGGAATTATGTTTTGGGTCACAACAGCTTGTCTGTGACTTTTAAAAAAATGATGATATATGTAACCATACACACAGTAATTTTGTCGTTTCTTTAACAGAAACTGTCCTGATGAAGGTTTTTAACACTGTACCGAAACGCCGCGTCGACAACTGTTCCTCTTGAACATTTTTATATCATTTTCTCTTTCTGTAGTGTGTATCTTGAGTATTTTACATTATTTCATTCGTTTTAAATATGATGCATTGTGTCTGATTATTTTTTACTGTGTACTATTTTGTATAAATTAATTAACCCTTTACGATTAAAAAACATTCTTGCCAGATAAATATTTTTGTCTTTTTTCACTGTTACTTATGTACTTAATTTTACTAAGTCTGCTGCATGCATCATTTTGAATATTATGCAACAGGACCAACCAAATGTTTCACTTAGACAAATAGAAGGTAAACACAACTGAACATTTTGAGGTTTCTTTGTCCATTGTGTGATTGGTATCATTGACTAAGGTGCTATTGAGTACGGGTAGTTTCTTCACGGATACCACTCTTTGTGGCTCCCCATAGGACCCCAATTCTTTTGTTCTCTGTTCTCCCCTGGTCCATAATCATTACCAGTAGGGGGCCTCCTTTACTTTTACTCATTTTAATTTCGGCGCCACATACCTGTCCTCTACAACTTGGATACATACATACATTGTAGCAGTACTTGCAGAGCTGCAAGCAAATCTAGCCAGCCCGGGCAGGAAGCGGAGAGTCGGGCGGAACGTATAGAGTGGGGGAAGGTGCCTGTTCTGAAAGGCTCGTCTGTCTTGGAGACAACACAGCTTTTAAAGCAGGAGGAACTAAATTAAAACCGGGGAAAATGATGTTCCATCAGCAGCCTTAGGCAGGAGCATGGGCAGGTACTGCTTGCTCCGTGTCTGCTCTCGGAGTCGGATAGTCCCTCTCCAGAGAGGCGGAATGTGACTCATTAGTCATCCATTTTTAAATATTTTACAGCATTCACCAGAAAGACCCATGTGGAGGGTAGGCCCGGCCCTGTGAAATAAGTGCCGGTGCTAAGCACCGGAAAGCCCCCGCACAAATTAAGCACTGCTTGTAGATGAGTGAAAGAACATTAAAATAGGTCTTAGACCTCGTAAAATGCCAAAGCATGCAGCAGCGACTTTTTTGGTATGTAAGCAAAAACTAAGGGAGGAGTCCACCCACACCCCCAAGTTTTTGACTTCTGTTTTGGGTTCTGGGGCTTTACCCAGAGCATTGGGCCACCAGTGATGGCCCCATAGGTCCAACCAGTAGCACCTCTGTCTTGTTTGCATTTAGTTGCAGACAGTTAGATGTCATCCAGTCTGCCACGGCAATAAGGCCGCTTTTAAACCTAGAGACATTTGGGGCCGATCCCTTAGTTAGGGCAACCACTAGCTGCGTGTCGTCAGCATATGAGACGATGGTGAGGTCCCATTGTCTGGCGACATCAGCTAGCGGCTGAACATAAAGATTAAACAATGTGGGGCTCAATGCTGAGCCTGGGGGCACGCCCTGCTCAATAAGATGTACCTGAGATAGGAAAGGAGGGGTGGAAACACAAAAGGACCTCTCAGTCAGAAAGGATCTGAACCAAGTAAAGGCCAGATCAGTGATCCCTGCCTCCTCAAGACGGTGGGGCAGAACCTTGTGGGATACAGTATCAAAGGCGGCACTGAGATCTAACAGGATCAGTGGCGCCATTTGACCATGGTCAAGGATACTCCGCAGGTGTTCCGTCATGGCCAAGAGAGCAGTCTCGGCACTATGACCGGCGCGGAAACCATGTTGCGTTTCGTCCAGAATGTTATTGGAGCTCAGGACGTTGGTGAGTATAGTATTAACATGTGATTCTGCCACCTTCGCTACCCAGGGAAGAAGAGAGATAGGCCTGAAATTTTCAGGCTTTATAGGGTCTAAACTAGGTTTTTTAAGGATGGGAGAGACCCACGCCTGTTTCCATTTCACCGGAACAATGACGGATGAGAAAGAGGCATTAATCAGCTGGTGTAGCGGGGCCATGCAGGGCAGAGAGGATTCTCTGAACTGAGCAGGTTTGAGTGGGTCGGCCGGAGAGCTGGACTTAATTTTCACAGTCAATTTGCTAAATTCTTCCCAGGAAATCTCGGGATAGCCGTCAGATTAGAGGCTAGGGCTGGTCTAATGAAAAGAGATGGACCGGGCATAGTCATGGAAGGAATAGATTGATAAATAGCCCTTATTTTCTCCACAAAGAAGGAGGCCAATTCTTCACATTGGGGTTCTGACGTAGGAATAGGCGCTGGAGATTTTTTGGCACTGAGATTGTTGAGAATTTTGAAGATGACTTTAGCGGGGTAGGAGCTCAATTTAATCTCAGAAGCATAGTACTCCGCTCGAGCCCTGCATACAGCTCTATGATATGTTTTAAGTTCGGCTAGATAGTAAGCTTTTTTTCCAAGACCATAGTCTTTCCTCCACTCGCGCTCATACCTTTTACATGCCTTCTTCAGTGGAGTCAAGGTGTCATTATACCAGGGGTTAGAATCCTGCGTGCGACCCTTAATCCAAGAGTGTCAAGAGCCCGGGTGATCCAGGCACAAAATGAATCATATCCTGCCTCAACATTACTAAAAGGGCCTAAAGGGTCCGCTTCTAAAAGTGCGTGGAAATCTTCAAGTCGAAACTTACGCCACAGTTTTTTATATACCGAACGTTGAGTATTGTTGTGTGAAGATGTAGGTGTGTGTGTGGTCATTTCGACTAGGAAATGGTCGGACCTGGCCATAGGAGTAGCGGTAGTCGCTGTGGCCATCTCAATGTTGGTAAATATGGGGTCTAACAGATGACCTCGTTTATGTGTAGGGCTCTTAACTATTTGATGGAGCTGAAATGCGGCTAAATCGGCAAGCATAGTGCGAATAGTCTGATCCTGGTCCAGATCAAAGTGGAGGTTAAGATCGCCAAAAATGCTAAAATTAGCCGATTCCACAGCAAATGCTCCAACTGTCTCTAAGAGAGCATTGTTAAAACCGGAGGCAGGTCCGGGAGGCCTATATATTAATAGACCGGAAAGGGTAAAATGAATGCTCACAGAGATACTAAAGTGAGCACATTCACCTCCCTCCATATTAACTTTATCAAAAAGACAGGAGTAGCCAGACCTGGTAATCACAGCGATACCGCCTCCCCTAGTCGCTCTGTTCACCAAAGAAATTGAGTATTCAGGGGGTAGTGCCAGATTCGGTGCATTCGTCATATCATCACTAAGCCAAGTCTTGGTCAGAAAGAAAATATCAGGAGTTTCATCAATGATAAGGTCGTATATTTCTGCATGGTGTTTAGCTAATGACCTAACATTTAACTGCAGTATTTTTAGCCCATGTTGAGGGGGGTATGACAGGAGATACGGATAAAGGCATAGGTTTAGAAAGTACAAACGTGCCGCATGGACAGCATGACGGGCCACTCAGGGGATGAAGTGGGGGAAAGCTACAATGGTGAGATGAAGAACGCAGATTTAATAAAACCTCTCTGGAGTAAAGACAGCTACCTGGCAGATTTTGGCCAGCGTTTCTGGGGAGAGGCGACATACTGGCGCGGACGGGTGCAGACTGGCTTGCCTTTGGCACACCAATCGGCGCGCCGCCGGCACGCCCGCTCTGCCGTCCGCTGCGCTCACGTGCCATATTGGATTAAAATAGTTGGCAGGGGGTGTGTAGCAACTAGAGCACAAACCAAAATGGCTGGTTCCGGTCTTTGCTCTTATCTATGCCCTCCACATAAATCAGCCACAGGGCTGCGGTGGACCGGCCGCAAGAGTGTGTAATAATTCAGGTAGGTGTTCAGGGTTATTCAAGCTTTTTTAAAAACAATGACGAAATAAAATAGATCTTCCCTCCATCCACTGAACCTGAAGCCTAAATGCAGGAATTAGCCTTAGCGATGTTTCCCCGAGTCAGCAGGATCGGAAAACTGCACAAACAGTATGCCCGCGCCGTCTCTTAGCTTTAAATAGGAAATGCAGCGTGCAGCAAGCAGAGCGCCGACCAAAATGGCGCGCTACCGGAAGTGAGTGGTTCCGGTCTTTACTCTTGTCTATGCCCTCTACATCAATCAGCCACAGGGCTGCGGTGGACCCGGGCGCAAGAGTGTGTAATAGGTCAGGTAGGTGTTCAGTGTTATTCAAGATTTTTTTAAAACAATGACAAAATAAAACAGATCTTCCCTCCACCCACTGAACCTGAAGCCTGAAGCCTAAATGCAGGAAATAGCCTTAGCGATGTTTCCCCGTGTCAGCAGGATCGGAAAACTGCACAAAATGTAAATGAATGGATGGTTGGGCGTGAAACAAGGTGAAATGATGTGATTGACCCTGGTTAAGTACCAGGACCAGAAGCCTTCTCATGGATACATCTACGGTTGCTTTGACAGTCAGATCAAGCTTGATGTTTTTGTCATTAAATTAGGCTGCGATTGTCTTTGTGACAGTATCTCTGTAAATGTCCAAAATCTTGAAGTAGGAGTCCTGCAGTCACACCTTGTTAAGTACTTTCACAAGTGCACTGGAAGATAAACCTTCCACTCATTAGTCCTTAATCTGACTGGGTTACACTTTGGCTGTTTTTAGTCTCTTGGTAAAGAGTATGGGATCACAGGAGCCTGGATGTGTATTACACATAGTATTACAGACATCAAGTAGACAACCAGAGAGGATACAACAGGTTCCTATCTGAAGAAGGTGACCTTCATAAGGACCGAGTCCCATGTGGGGAAGAAAATAATTTATTTTTCTCCTCAGATGTTCACAAACTAAATGAGGTTCTAATTGGGTCAGAGATTGAAGCATTCAGCACTGGGTATCCTCAAAATATTTGGAAGCATTAAAGTGAACTAGCCGAACTATGTCTTTTCCTGTTAACGATAAAGTGAATGATCAGAAGCCAGTAGTCCCAAAGAAAAATTCCGGAGCAAGATTGGAAAAGGCTTGTCTTGACTTTGATAATATAGAGATATAGGTCTGTGTAACAGAAAGAATGGACATCAGAACGAATCTAGACTTGAGATTATCATTGACTCCAGCACTTTCAACCTCCATGGAGACCTGCACTTTCATCTAGAGGACCGTATTGATTCCAATTCAAATTCCCTCCTCAAATGCCTTGGGAACCTCGGCCGTACTCAGCACATCACCAGACCCACCCACACAGCTGAACACTTCCTGGACCCTAACTACTCCACACTAAACAACATCAGAGTATACAAACACCTATCACCTGAACTGAAACACCCTTTAAAGGTTCAAGCTCACCACCCTGAATCACAGGAGATCCACCACCTCTGGGCAGCTGCGGGAAGAACATCTCAGAGAAGGACTGGGCTCCTGCCCACAACACACGTCACCTCAAGCACATTAGCAACCTAACGGAAGACATCAAGAACTTCAATGAATGGATCACCACCTGCACCAACAACCAGGACCCCCTCAAGCATACCAGCAACCTAACGGAAGACATCAAGAACTTCAATGACTGGATCACCACCTGCACCAACAACCAGGACCCCCTCAAGCATACCAGCAATCTAACGGAAGACATCAAGAACTTCAATGAATGGATCACCACCAACACCCTGGACCACCTCAAACATAACAGCAACCTAACGGAAGATATCAAGAACTTCAACTAATGGATCGCCACCTGCACCACAACCTGGACCCCCTCAAGCATACTAGCAACCTAACGGAAGATATCAAGAACTTCAATGACTGGATCACCACCTGCACCAACACCCTGAACCCCTCAAGCATACCAGCAACCTAACGGAAGATATCAAGAACTTCAATAACTGGATCACCACATGCACTAACACCCTGAACCCCTCAAGCATAACCAGCAACCTAACGGAAGACATCAAGAACTTCAATGACTAGATCACCACCGGCACCAACACCCTAGCCCCCTTCAAGCATATCAGCAGCCTAATGGAAGATATCAAGAATTTCAAGTATACCAGCAGCCTAACGGAAGATATCAAGAACTTCTATGACTGGATCACCACCTGCACCAACACCCTGGCCCCCCTTAAGCATATCAGCAGCCTAACGGAAGACATCAAAAACTTCAAATAATGGATCACCACCTGCACCAACAACCTGGCCCCCTTCAAGCATACCAGCAGCAACCTAACGGAAGACGTCAAGAACTTCAATGAATGGATCACCACCTGCACCCACACCCTGGCCCCCCTCAAGCAAACCAGCAGCCTAGCGGAAGACATCAAGAACTTCAATGAATGGATCCCCACTTGCACCGACACTCTGGACCCCCTCAAGCATACCAGCAGCCAAACGGAAGACGTCAAGAACTTCAATGACTAGATCACCACCTGCACCAACATCCTAGCCCACTGAAGCATACCAGCAGCCTAACAGAAGACATCAGGAACTTCAATGAATGGATCACCACCTGCACCCCCTCAAGCATACCAGCAGCCTAACGGAAGACCTCAAGAACTTCAATTAATCGCTTACCACCTGCACCAACACAGTGGACCCCTCAAGCATATCAGCAGCCTAACAAAAGACCTCAAGCACGTCAATGAATGGATCACCAACTGCACCCCCTCAAGCATAGCAACACAAAAATAAAATCAAGATCAAAAAAGCATGCGAGCTGGTACACAGAAGAACTCAGGGTGGTGATGCAGCAGTATAAGCAACTCTAAAGCAAGTTGAGAATGAGCAAAGACACTGCAAACAACATCGTCTTCAAATCTGCCCTGACATTCGTCCACCAGCATGTCTGAAATGCCTTGTGAACAGCCCACAACAACCGCATTGAAGTCAGCAACAACCCCCCCCTTACAAAGCCCATTGCACCAATATCTAACTTCTTTTGGAGGAAGATTATATCCACGTACGCAACTTCAATCTTCAACCTGACTCCAGCGACCTCGCAGCCAGTCTCCCAATCTCAGCTGAAGAATGGACCTTGACCATGTGGAACGGCATCACCGCAAACGAGACTGACGCAACCATGAAGACCATCCACTGTGGAGCCCCATTAGACCCATGCCCCCACCACACTTTCAACAAAGGTCTAACCACCATCAGTGAAGTCCTCACTCCCATCCTGAATGACTCCATCAATGTGGCCCTCTTCCCAGAAACCTGGAGGCAGGCAGCTGTCACAGCCCTGCAGAGGAAACCCTCCGAGGATCTCACCAAACTCTCCAACTACGGACTAATCACCCTCCTAACATACATGCCCAAAGTCCTAGAGAAAACCATCAATAAGTGTCTGACCAGCTACCTCGTCAACCACCAGTTCCTCAAGGCCACCCTATCTCGATGCCGCCCAACCAGAGCACAGACACAGCACCCATTGAACCTACCTACGCCATTTGCATGATCCAGGACAGAGGAGAGGGTAAGGCTGTCATCCTATTGAACCTCTTGGTGGTGTGTCACATGGTACCACATCTCATCCTCATATCAGGCGCCTTCACAAGATCGAGATTCAAGAACATGCATGCAATTGATCTGCTCCTTCCAGATAAAAAGAACTCTGACATTCAACCTGACGTCATACTCCTTGGAAACCAGAAATCTCATCCGCAGAGCACCTCAAGGTTCACTCCTCAGCAGAACCCTATTCAACACTTAAATAACCCAACTGACTAACGTCATTCATACCCAGTACATCAACATCCTTTGCAACAGTGACAACACACAACTAATAGTGACACTCTTGGGCAAAGTCTACAGCACAAGAAACAAGTTTACTACCTGCATGACGGAAGTAGAAACCAACACTGACAAGACAGAAGTGTTGATCTTTGGAAACAACACCTGCCCATGGGACTCCACCTGACGGCCATCCAACCTAGGACCTACTTCCACCCCCAACTCACCTGCCAGCAGCCTAGGGATCATCATCTACAAAAAGCTGAACTTGTTCGCCCAGGTCTATGACATCACTGCTTCCACACCCTGCAGAAAAATGTATAATGGCTCACGAGAATCACCAGAAGACCGCCATCCACGCACACATCACCAGTAGTTTCAACTACGTGAACACTCTCCGTGTAGGAATCATCACACAGCTAACCAGACAGCTGCAAACCACCCAAAATGCAGCAACCAGACATATCCTCATCCTCCCACTCAGAACACATATCAGAGCTGCTTAGCTCCAGATGTATAAGCACCCACATTTCAAGGCACTAACCAACAAATCCCTGCCCACATTCACAACTGCATCTCCTTCCATCAACCCCCTATGCACCTATGTTCAGCCGGACTCATACTCAGACACATCCCACGCATACACAGAAACAGATCCGGAGGCCAACTCTTCTCATACATCACTCCTAAAGCGTAGAACGACTTCCCTCAACACATCAGAGCTTCCTCCTCACTTCTTGAGCTAACCAAGAAGCTGGCGCCCTTGTTCTTTGAATGACTCCTCTCTAGGCTAGACTTCCACACCTGTACAGCACCAGGATAACTCTTGGGTGACAATGCGTTCTACAAATACACTTAACAAATGATTATGCATATCCCAACTTATTTTCCTCAGTCAAGGTAAAAAGCAGTTCCAGTGCACAGATTAAGTCTTCAGTGAAGGTCTCCACAAAGTGAAGTGCAGTGTAGTGGTTTCCTCTTCTGTTAGCACTGCATACAGTGTGAGTACAATGCAGTGCAATAGTCACAGACACCCACATTTATTTAAACCCCCTCAGAGTGCCAGACATAAAAGATACAGTGTGAAAGTTTCCACAAAAAGTAAATACCTCTCACAGTGTGGGCAATAATCAGTGAAGAGCACACATATTTCTTAAACTCTAAACACACTCACTGCACTTCATATTACTAAATAGTGAGGAATCTGTACACGCTGCAGTGCACCTTACTGCACTATGAGGAATCTGCCCATGCTGCAGTGCACCTTACTGCACTATGAGGAATCTGTGCATGCTGCAGTGCACCTTACTGCACTATGAGGAATCTGTGCATGCTGCAGTGCACCTTACTGCACTATGAGGAATCTGTACACGCTGCAGGGCACCTTACTGCACTACGAGGAATCTGTACACGCTGCAGTGCATCTTACTGTACTATGAGGAATCTATGCACTGCACTGCAATATACTGCACTGTGAAAAATCTGTGCACCTTGCACTTTACTGCACTATGAGGAATCTGTACATGCTGCTGTGCATCTTACTGCACTATGAGGAATCTGTACACGCTGCAGTGCACCTTACTGTACTATGAGGAATCTGTACATGCTGCAGTGCATCTTACTGCACTATGAGGAATATATGCACTGCACTGCCATATACTGCACTGTGAAAAATCTGTGCACATTGCACTGCATCTTACTGAACTATGAGGAATATGTTCACACCGCAGTGCATCCTATTGCACTATGAGAAATCTGTGTCACTGCATCTTACTGCACTATGAGAGATCTGTGTCACTGCACTGCATCTTACTGTACTATGAGAGATCTGTGTCACTGCACTGCATCTTACTGCACTATGAGAGATCTGTGTCACTGCACTGCATCTTACTGCACTATGAGAGATCTGTGTCACTGCACTTCATCTTACTAAATTGCAGTGCTGTGGTACAGATTCTTCAGTGCAGTAAGATGCAGTGACACAGATCCATCATAGTGCAGTAAGATGTAGTGCAGCGTGGACAGATTTCTCATAGTGCAGTAAGATGCAGTGCATTGTGCAGAGATTTGTCCCAGTGCAGTAAGATGCAAAGCACAGATCTTAACACAAATGATCATCACAAACACCCACAGGGCCAGAATGAAAGCCTCCCCTCCTCTCCCCTCCCTCACCCCCACCCCGTAGAGGAGCCCGGCTCCTGACAGAGATTTCCTCCAGGATTATACTGTCTATTTCTACAAACACAGCAGAAGGTGCTGACAATTTCCTACCTGAGCAGAAACCTGTGCAGACATTTACAGGCTCTCTCCTCGTCCAAGGGCGGGGGCGGGGCAGGTGCACATCTGCGGTCTGTGAAGGTCTCAAGATGAAGATAACTGCACAGAAAGCCATGGCGTCCTTCCTCCTCTGCAGCTGACTGGGAACAGATAAAGAGGCCGGAAGTGATGTCAGCATCCGCTGCTGGTGCTGTCTCTGCCACCGCTGACCTGGAAGAGGAAACTCTTCCCCTTTCATACAATGTGCTCAGTGGTTTCATCAGCAGGCGAGGAGTGCCCTCTGGTGGCCACTAACAGAACCTCCATTCCCAGTCTCCAGGAGTGAATACATTTCACAGGAACAAACATTTTGTGGCAGGAAAGACCTGGGTTTTTAGATGCCACAGATATGGATGTTTTTAAGACACACACAGTCCAAGTACAGGGTCTCATTCTCGGTTGCTGCTGTAGAAAAGTATTTACAGCTTCACTTCACATGAGCATCTTCAAAACACTGATGCAAAGGACTAAAGTGTATTTACAGGAAGCTGTCAACTGGAAGCGAGACTTTGTATTTCATTAAATATATGAGAATATGTGTTAGTGGTGCAATTAAACTGGACAGCTTATTTCTTTTTTCATTTTTTTAAACACTTTATTGGGTTTTTCAAATGCACAGCAGGGTATATAGCAACGTAAATAGAGAAAAATACCATGACGTTTTATCCACCAGATCAAATTCAGTTTGGCATAAGGCATGCTTTAATGCGGAAATTAAAAGAAACGCCTGTTGGATTCATTACGGCAGTGCCAGCACATAAGTGTATTGTTTTGTTTGTGTTTGCTGGCTCTACCTACAGCCCCGTACACACTTTTGATTGATGACTAGACATGTGGCAGACGTTGGGCTCTGCAGGTGCACAAGGCCATGGTTTTTCAGGCCCGCTCAAGTCACTCTTCTTTCATTTCACCACTTCACCTCCTTACGTCACTGTCAGGACCTATGGCAGCAGGAGACAGCTCAGCGCTAGCCTCTGGTGCCTCTCCACCCCCATCCTGCAGGCTTGAGCATAGCCCACGATGACTCTGCTGTGCTTTTTATGCTCTCACCTCAGGTAGGGTTGACCCCTTTCAACAAGATAAATACCGACCTGTTGTTGTTGTTTTAAGAGTCTGAAAGGCCTGGGTATGTCACCAAATAAGACTTTAAACAAAATCAAATATATAAATTTGTAACATCACTTTTCTGCCTTCGTTATCTCTTAATTCTTAATCAGGGAATCGTACTCCGTACTCCTAGGTGCATCAGGGTACTCAATATGTCCTTGTGCTTTAAGGACACCGGTCTTAAGCCATTTTTCGCTCTCCTTACACACTTCACAATCCACACACAAGCCATGATCTGATCATCCATACGGGAGCACCAAACATTCTCCCTCACCCGTTTTTTGTCAAAGTTTGCCCCAAGTGCCCTTCACGATAATGTTTTAGCACCTCAAACCCTCAGGTGGTACACCTGGTCACTCAGAGTTAGTTCATCCAGAATCTTAACAAATGGTCTCACAGAAGCACCAACCATGCTCTCTCTACGCTCGCCATGCACTACCATTTGTTCAACACTACGTCCCGATCCATGTACGAACGCCCAAGGCGTTAAGCGGGCCAGGTCCTGCCGGTCCTCACCGGCAGTTCTAAAAAGCAGGTACTGAGATGGTTGCCTATCGGGCTTTTTGACCTTACCCAAAGGGTGAAAAAAAAATCTTGACTCTGCAGCAGTGCCATCCTTCACTGCCTTTAATGTAACTTCAAAGAGCATCGTTTTAGTTCTTTCACAGACTCATTTCAGAACGGAAGTATTTTCAATATTATATACAACAAAGCCATAGTTGTTGCTTATTTATCTTATACAAATAACATCCAATGACAAAGCCAATAGTCCTAGTTTGTTGTAGGTGTAATCTTCTGTGGTGTATTATATATGTGAATGCAATGACAGAAGCAGCTTAGCTTAGATGTTTTAAGCCATGCCCTTAATACCATCGGCCACACCCCTTTGAGAGACCCTCCCCCAGTTTTCATCCCACGTGACTGCCTGCGAACCCAATTCATCACCCAGCCACTGCTACATTCTTCCACATCGCACAATGAAACCAAAGCCCCTTCCTGATCCCAGGCAGACCCTCTGTGACCGTTTTCCCCGGGACACTCCAAAGACATACAAGAAGGCAGTCAGCGTGCGCGTCCTTCCATATTGATATGTGGGCAACGTTGTAACGATACTCCTGAAGTCTGGAAGCGAGTCTAGCTAACCTAACTGAGCCCTTACCAGTACAACCAGGAAACCCCATAAATAGGTCCTAAAATGCTCGACAGAGCAGGCAGCTGCTAGGGCCTCGAACTCTATAACTGAATATTTGTTTTCACGTTCCCTCAATGAGCATGAGGTAGAATCCACAGTTTTTTTGCGTACCCGTCCGCACCTGGGATAATACTGCCCCCAAACCATGCGCACTGGCATCCACCATTAGAAATGTTTTATGATGAGTGTCAAAAGGTGCAAGAATTCCCGCCTCACAAATATCTCTCTTTACACGATCAAAAGCACTTTGCTGAGCATTGCCCTAACCCAATGAACACCCCTTACGCAATAACATTCTAGATACCTCAGTCTTGATTAAAAATTGGGAAAATTAATTGTATAGTATTCGACCAAGCCCATAAATTAACGTAACTGGTCTTTATCATGTCAAATAGGTGCAGACTTATTAGCTTTCAAAAATTACATTTTAGGTTGGATGCCCTGCCCCGAAATCGTACAGCCAAGGTTTTCAATTGCCTCTACAAGGAACTTGCAGTTCTCCTTCCCTAGGATAGAACCAGCCTCCCTTAGCCTACCTTAGCCTTAAGATGTTGCTGTGTTCCTGAATGGACTCTCCAAAAACTAGAAAATTATCTTGGAAAAACTTTATGTTTTCCAGATCTCTGAAAACCTCCACCATAATCCTTTGAAGCAGGGTTCGATCCCCGGCTCTGACGGCAGGCGTCTGCCCAGCACCATGTGACTCTGGGCAATAGCTCGCTTAATCTTCCCAACGGCCCCCAGCGCCTTGACACATTCGGGCAATTGTTTATGCATTACAAATACTGGACATTTACAAAAGACACACAATTGATGGCTGGAATGCAGGACAAATCAGAACATTCACCCCCAGTCAAGAGATCTGGGTAAATTCATCATTCTTTTGCTCACCATGCCACCCCAGTTTAGAACTGGCCATATGCAAATCAGTCTTGACCCTGTGCCTCATGGTAAGAGTCTAGCCTGAACTGCCAAACCAGGTCCTCCCTGGATCGGAAACAAGCATCCTGGGACTGGTTTCGGGATTTCACCCCTCATCAAGCAGGCTAGCTTAAATCCAGTGGCACAGTGAGCCCGGGACCCACATCTGGGCATACCTTACGCACTTAGGGTGACACAGCAAAAGAACCACTATTCAGCGCTGCAGGTAGGAGCAGTGGGGCCGGCTGGGAGGATTTAGAGAGACAACCACAAGGGAAAATTAAATGAATAATTCATTTTCCCTTGTGGTTGTCTCTCAAAATCCCCCCTTCCCCCCTCAAGCCGGCCCAACTGCCCCACCGCTCTTAACTCCAGCAGTTGCGATTAACAAAATTGACAGGCGGAATGGCGAACAAATCAGAACATTCATCCCCAGACAATAGATCTGGGTTAAATCCATCATTCTTTTGCTCACCATGCCACCCCAGTTTAGACATGGCCATATGCAAATCAGTCTTGACCCTGTGCCTCATGGGAACAGCCCAGCCTGAACTGCCAAATTAGGTCCTCCCTGGACTGGAAATAAGCATCCTGGGACCAGGTTCGGGATCTCACCCCCTCATCAGCCAGGCTAGCTTGAATCCACTGGTACAGTGAGCCCGGGACCCACTTCTGGGGGCATACCCGCCGTACTTAGGGCGAGAAAGCAAAAGACCAAGCAAAACCCCTTGTGCTAGGGTTAAAAACAGTAAGGAGAAAAAGAGGGACAACAGGAACCATTAGATCAAGTCGTCCTCAACTTAACTCGACATGTTTCAGCCCATGACCTTGAAAGTGTCATGGCTTTCTTCAGGATAGTGAGTGAGCTACTGCTGTAATAGTGTAAAGAAATAACAAAAATGGTAAGTGATTCAGAAAACTGAATTTGATACTAGACCAGTGATCCAGGGGTAGAAATAATAATAATAATAATAATAAAGGGGCTTGTAAAGCGCCTGGTGACGCCATCCCGGCGTGTCCCCGCGCTGTGGAAAAGAGTCAGGAAAACCGGTAGAAGGAGATTACAGAGAAAACAAATGAGTTTTCAAAAGTTTTCTAAAGGAGGCTTCAGAGTCCGCTAGTCTGATGCTCATAGGAAGCAGGTTCCACTCTTTGGCTGCCATTACACGGAAGGAGCGGCCTCCCATTCTGGCTTTTTTCACACGGGGTATTTTCAGCAGACATGTTCCCCCAGACCGGAGAGTTCTGGTAGGTTCATAGGGGATAGCAAGGTCAGTCATGTAGGGAGGGGCGGAGTGTGCGGGATCCTATAGCACGTGAGGAGGGCTTTAAATAGGACTCTCTTCTTTATAGACAGCCAGTGCAAGGTGGCAAGGGCAGGTTTAGATGCGGCTCTTTTAGGAAGTCTAAGGACTAGGCGTGCAGCAGTATTTTGGAGCACTTGAAGTCTCCTGATGTTTTTCTGCGTTGTTCCGAGCAGAAGCACATTGCCATAGTCCATCCTCGAGGTCACAAGAGCTTGGGTCATAGTGCGCCTTGCTTCAAGAGGAAGGAGGTCAAGGGTGCGATTTAAGGTCTTCATAACACCAAAGCACTTCCCTACCACTTTGTGCACATGGCTGTCGAAGGAAAGTCTGGGATCAATCCAGACCCCCAGATTCTTGGCTGATTGGCAGGGGGTGGGTAATGGCCCTAGACAAGATGGCCACCACTCCTTGGTCCAACTCGAGTCCCTGCCACCAATCACCAAAACCTCCGTTTTGGAGCCATTAAGTTTCAGGCAGTGCTGGTTCATCCAGCCTGCCAATGCCTGCATGCAAGTTTTATAGTTGTCGGCCGCACTGCAGGGTGATTGGGTCAGGGAGATGAGAAGTTGGGTATCGTCGGCATATGAAACTAGTTCAATGCCGAACGATTGGACCACATCAGCCAAGGGGGCCAAGTAGAGATTGAACAGGGTAGGGCTCAGGGCGGAGCCCTGAGGGACTCCCTGTTCTAGAGGTATGCTATCAGAGAGGTTCACGCCTCTCTGGACCTGGAAGCAGCGGCCGTTGAGGAATGCTTTCAGCCAGCCCAGTGCTTCCTGGGTGACCCCGGCTTTGTTCAGACACTGCAGCAAGATGGAGTGTGCCACAGTGTCGAACGCGGCACTAAGGTCCAGCATAATTAGTGCCATAGTCTGGCCCAGATCAACGCCAGACCGTAAGGTTTCCGTAGCTCTCAGCAAGGCAGTCTCTGTGGAGTATCCAGCCCTAAAACCAGATTGAGAGATGTGGAAGGCATTATTAGACTCCAGATGAGCCATAAGTTGTTTATTCGCTATTTTCTCGGCTACTTTCGCCAAATAAGGTAGCAGCGAGATGGGCCGTAGGTTCTCAAGGGTATCTTGACTGACATTAGATTTTTTCTTTATTGGAAGAACAATGGCTTTCTTCCATTCCACAGGGAGAGTGGCCGAAGCAAAGGATAGTTGGAGGATATGCCTAAAATGAGGTTCTAGGACTTCAAGGCTGGCTGCCAGAATCTTCGGGGGGGCAGGGTCCCTGGGAGAGCCATAATTAATGCATTTACAAATACTGATTAAGTTAGGGGTCGGGGGGACCGAGAAGCGGTTGAGGCAGGTGCTAGTATGGGTAATCTCAACGTCCTCCATGAAGTCAGAGCCAGAGGGTGGATCGGTTGGGAAGTTGGCGTAGATGTTGGTTATTTTACTGGCAAAGTATTTGGCGATGTTATTACACGTATCAACTGAGTCATTCAGAGCAGTACTCTCGTTGGATACCACTGAGATTTCCTTAAAAATCTTAAAGAGCTCCTTAGAAGAATTCTCCGCTTCTCCAATGCGGGTTTTATAGTGGAGGGCTTTAGCGGAGCGAATGAGTTTATAGTAACGCGCTTGGGCTTCTTTATAGTGATTTTTAGCTATGGGGCAGAATTTGGAGCGCCATTCGCGTTCCAATTTTTTACAGACGGTCTTAATATTCTGAAGTTCTGCAGTGAACCAAGGGGAGGATTTTCTCATTTTTATGTTGACACGTGACCTACGAATCAGGGCAGTCTTATCAAGGGCAGTATGGACACAATTCTTCAGGCACGTATAGGCAGTCTCACAATCAAGCCCTCCGGGGGGTCCAGCTGCTGCGAGTTCATCCACGAAAGTGGGTAAATTAAAGTTTTTCCACTTTCGATTTATATAGACCTGCATATTATCATTTCTTAATTCAGTCTCAGATATCCATATGTGTATGGGGATGACAAAATGGTCAGACCAGGGAACGGGGATAGGAGGAAGCACTTCCACTCCGTTCCAGTTACAGAATATGGGATCGAGTAAGTGGCCTTGTCTATGAGTGGGGTCCAGATTTTTAAGAGTAAGTTGCAGGGAGAGTAGTTCAGCTTTTATGCAGGAAGCATCATTGTCTAGAACATCATCAAAATGGATGTTCATATCGCCAAGCACCATAAGTCTAGATTTCCTTAAGGCGAGGTGAGCAGCAGCCTCTACTAGGCTAGCTATAAAGTCAAATAGCGTGCCTGGGGGTCTGTATATCAGAATACCTGATAGAGAGTGTTGGGGCCCCAGTGTGATAGTAAATGAAGCTGCTTCGCAGTGATCGATTGTCAGGGGAGATAAGGAGCATTGTAAGGGGGCTTTAACAGCAATAGCTATTCCTCCTCCTCGGCCGTTATGCCTGTCAAGCCTCGCGAGTGAGTAGCCTGGAGGCATCGCCTCTATGATGTCGGGGTCGGAGTGTTCGCCCAACCAGGTTTCAGTTAGTAGTAACATGTCAAGCGCCTCATCCTCGAGAAGATGGTAAATTTGAATGCAGTGTTTCCTTAGGGATCTGCAATTCAGCAGAGCTGCTTTTATAAGGCTTCTAGGGGGGGCTTTAGAGGATTCCACTACCGGTTTGAAAGGGCACAAGGAACAATTGTGAAGTGTTAAAGCATCCATGGTATGTAGACATGGTACTGATATGGCAGGTTGAAGATTCAGTAGAGTATGTTTATCATACCGTATTGGAGGGGATATAGATTTAGATTGTAAATGGCCAGGGAGTCTGGCCCCGCGCCCCGTCCTGTCGCGGACGGGCGCAGACGGGCTTGACTTTGGCTCGACTTCGGCGCGCTTCCGGCGCGCCCGCTGCACGCGTCCGCTGCGCGGTCGCTGGCCAACACACATTTATAGGCAGTAGGGGCAACTAGAGCGCTGACCTGGCCGCCCGAGCCCGGAAGTGGTAGGCTCCTCCTCGCCCTCCGCAGCAAACGCCCAGAAATGGACGCGGCGGACCGGGGCGGGAGTCGGCAAACAGGTAAGACACAAGAATGAAATTCAGCACACAGTTCTTTTAAAATTAGCCTTAGTCGCTAAACATAAAATATGACGCTACAGATCAGCGCTGAAACAGTGTGGTACATCAAAGCACAGAGCGCGAGCGGATAGAGCCTGCCACTGCCACCGGCAAGACTCTTCTCCACAGCGCGACTGTGCGAGGCTGCAGACTAAATACCCACGCCTCCTACAGCGCAACTAGAGCGCTGACCTGGCCGCCCGAGCCCGGAAGTGGTAGGCTCCTCCTCGCCCTCCGCAGCAAACGCCCAGAAATGGACGCGGCGGACCGGGGCGGAAGTCGGCACACAGGTAAGACACAAGAATGAAATTCAGCACACAGTTCTTTTAAAATTAGCCTTAGTCGCTAAACATAAAATATGACGCTATAGATCAGCGCTGAAACAGTGTGGTACATCAAAGCACAGAGCGCGAGCGGATAGAGCCTGCCACTGCCACCGGCAAGACTCTTCTCCACAGCGCGACTGTGCGAGGCTGCAGACTAAATACCCACGCCTCCTACAGCGCAACTAGAGCGCTGACCTGGCCGCCCGAGCCCGGAAGTGGTAGGCTCCTCCTCGCCCTCCGCAGCAAACGCCCAGAAATGGACGCGGCGGACCGGGGCGGGAGTCGGCAAACAGGTAAGACACAAGAATGAAATTCAGCACACAGTTCTTTTAAAATTAGCCTTAGTCGCTAAACATAAAATATGACGCTATAGATCAGCGCTGAAACAGTGTGGTACATCAAAGCACAGAGCGCGAGCGGATAGAGCCTGCCACTGCCACCGGCAAGACTCTTCTCCACAGCGCGACTGTGCGAGGCTGCAGACTAAATACCCACGCCTCCTACAGCGCAACTAGAGCGCTGACCTGGCCGCCCGAGCCCGGAAGTGGTAGGCTCCTCCTCGCCCTCCGCAGCAAACGCCCAGAAATGGACGCGGCGGACCGGGGCGGGAGTCGGCAAACAGGTAAGACACAAGAATGAAATTCAGCACACAGTTCTTTTAAAATTAGCCTTAGTCGCTAAACATAAAATATGACGCTATAGATCAGCGCTGAAACAGTGTGGTACATCAAAGCACAGAGCACGAGCGGATAGAGCCTGCCACTGCCACCGGCAAGACTCTTCTCCACAGCGCGACTGTGCGAGGCTGCAGACTAAATACCCACGCCTCCTACAGCGCAACTAGAGCGCTGACCTGGCCGCCCGAGCCCGGAAGTGGTAGGCTCCTCCTCGCCCTCCGCAGCAAACGCCCAGAAATGGACGCGGCGGACCGGGGCGGGAGTCGGCAAACAGGTAAGACACAAGAAAGATGGTGGATTTGATGGAGCAGATTTCATCTGCAGTCATGCATTGTTTTATTTTTTGTGCTTCAGACAGGCTGCATTTAAATTGCCACGCACATTTTGGTGCAGGTTAAAAACATGGCACATGAAAAACATGAAAAGTGAGGCCTATTCACTTCAGACTGAAAATGCTTTTGCTGAATTAAATTAACATGTGTTTTTTTGCAAATGTAGAGAAAAAGTGGCCTTTTTACCTTTGAAGATTTTTAATAGAATGTGTTCCTCTCTTCCCAGCACATCCATGTAAACTAAATGTATTATTCCTGTCTTAATAGACTTTGACTTGTTGCACATTTTGATAAACATTTTCAGTTAATAACACCTCTTTTTATAATGTGTGTGAATTAATAATGCACTTGGGACACATAATGGACTGATTTACATGAAATTAATATTATCTTTGTGTTTGTTTTATTTTTGGGGCCTACACAAAACATGGCTGCCTGTGAATCCATCAAGGCTTTGACTTTCAATTTAATGAGAAGGGAGCATGCGCAGACTGTGGCAGTTTTCCTCATGACAAGAACAGCGTGAACTGCACATTCTTGTCATTCTGCCAATGTACCAGTTAGTTAAAAGTATCCATCTACTGCGCTGAGAAGGAAGAAGGATGAATTAGATTGAAACATTTTTCCTAGTAAATGTTGCAAATGTTTATAAATGTATTTATTCATGTATGCTTCTTTTGTTAGGACTAGTGAAGTCAGGTTTTTAGAATGAGTCAGGGAAGTGTGACCTCATGCCTTTATGACTGACCAATCACGTAAGGTTCTCCTGAAAAATGTTACATCTTTGTGTACTCTGCCAATAATTATGGTATAAATACTGTCCTCTCTGGATGGGGGCTGCCACTTCTTCTTTTTTCTCAGCTCAGCTGGCTTCTATGGGTTAGGTACGAGAAACGTCCCGGGAGATTGCTGAAGGGCGGGCTTGCGTCCGAGGAGTGTCAGGGGGAGGTTTCTTGCTTCCACGTCATATCTTGGCACTTCACGCCACATTCCTTTGAGGCCTGTGAAGGGCGGGCTGCTTTCCTCTTTAGACACAGACAGACAGAGAGTGCAGTGGATCAGGATAGGATTAGATGCTAATATGTTTTGACTAATTAATTAGGTCTAAAGATTTATTTGTCTTATGCATTTATTTCTCTTAATAGCATATTTTTGCAAACTTTTATAAGTACTGATTAGCTTTGCAAGACTATTTTTCTTAGAAACTCTTTAAGACTTTTGCACCACATTTTTCATAACTACATGTAATGCTTATATGCAGACTGTAATGTGTTCTGTATTATTGATATTTTTCCTGTTTTCTAAATTCTGTAACCTGATTGATATTTTACTAATGAATAAAGGGTCAGAGAAAATGTAACTTTTTGACTAGAAAATAAAACCCTTTAAAATACTCAACAACTCTCTTTATTGGCTTACAATAATAATTGTATTTTGACTGTTCATCTTTATTAAAATCTCCTGAAGGTAATACATGGTGTGAAGGGCCCAACACCTTTTGAGCGGTAAATTAGAGGTAGCATGAGGGTTTTGAATTGAGAAACTACCAGAAGAAATTACCGCTCTCCATCAGTTTTTGGTAAGCAGAGGATGGTCATTATTGATTAGTTTGGTGATTAGTAATTATTGATTTCACCATCAACTACTCAACTAATGGATCATTGACCTTAAGAGGGAAATAAAATAATTGCCCAGGTTAGATAAATGTCCAAGTCCTGATTCCTGACTCCAATGCTCAGAACCTGAAGACTGGCAAAGCAGTACTGCCAGGTGATGCAAGAAGAGGTGTGAGTATCAATAGGGTTGTGAAATGTTGTTAATATGCTAGCATGTTTTTTGAAGTGTTGGAAATATTAAGTTTTTTTACTGTTGGTGACATTTTGCTCATTTTGAATTGATGGTGTTATTGATTATATTGGTAATTTCAGAGGACATACTTTTTTGGTTATTAATTACATGTTTTAACTCTTCATGTTTAGTTAGTGTCTTGTTCTTTGTTGTCTGGAACACGCAGGTATGCACACCTGTGGAATCCCGGGAAGGAATAGCGGGTGGTAAATGGAAGCCACACTGCACTGAGGTTACTCGTCTGTTGGAATAGCACTGAGAAGCTAGGTAGGGCTGGCAGTGTTAAATTAGGGACTATTTTCTGTGTGAGTGATTAATAGCAAAGAGTTCGCTGGTGAAACTTTGGTCTGATATCACCTAGAAAGGGTCACACCAAAGGAGTAGCAGGTTCTTCTGAGCTTGATTGATAGCAAAAGGGTTCGCTGGTGAAACTTTGGCCTAAGATATATCTTGAAGGATAAGTCCAAAGGAGTAGCAGGTTCTTCTGAGCTTGATTGACAGCAAAAGGGTTCGCTGGTGAAACTTTGGCCTAAGATATATCCTGAAGGATAAGTCCAAAGGAGTAGCAGGTTCTTCTGAGCTTGAGTGAAAGGTAAGCGGAAGGGATTTACCTGTAGTGTTTGAAGAGTAAACGGAAAGTCTTACTTTGTGAAGGGTAAGCGGAATGTGTTACTCGCAGTGAATATAAATCTATCCTTTATTTAGCACAACAGACAGAGTAGCGAATGTATTTATGTTGTTACTAACAGAGTTATTGATTAAGAGAAATATTGCAGTAAGATTTTGTGGAGGGTCAGTGGTAGGAGTAAAACTGACTGAAATTTAGATTGACAGCTTGGAGAAAAGAAATTGCATTGAACTATTGCAAAAATGAAACTGTTTGAAGGTTTAAAGAAGCTGTTAGGAGGTAAAGTGAAAAATTCGTTTTTTATTGGTGATGCTCCTGAAGGAACACCTGTGCATTTTATGTCTACCAGTTTGGGACAAAACACATGTATGTGGGTTCAACAATGGTGCAAGATTACTGAAAAAGAGGGTGCTTTGAGGTTTCCAAAAGATGGTACTTTTGAATTGCAAATCATTGACAAATTAAGGGAAGTGTTATGTGAAATAAAGACACAATCTAAAGCTGCACAATTTGAGGCCTTAAGCATGTGGGAAAAGACAGCAAGAGAGAAAGCATGTGAGGATAAAAAGGTAAAGCATCAGATACAGGAGAAGGGAATTAATGCTGAAAAAGAGCTTCAAATAAATAATAATTCAGGGGATGAAATAATGGATGCATTGTTAACTGAGTGTCCACCACTTAATGTGGTTCCCATGAAAAATACTGAAAATAGTGCACCAGTAAATACTACAGGGGCTACTGCTTCTGTTGAACAGAGAGAAATACAGACTGAGAGAACTGTGCAGACATTTTATATTGAACCATTACCTGTTGATTCAGTACTGACAGTGATACCTCCAGGTGTTACTGCTTTAAATGTGCCTGATTTAGTCCAAGAATTGCAAACTGCAGACACACAGATAATGCCTAGAAAAATTATGACTGTCCCAATTAATATGGTCCCTACTGAAAAGGTTGAAAGAGCTGCAGAAAAAGTGATTATAGAAGGGTTTATTTCAGAAACTCAGAACACACAGATTATTGAACATAAATTACCCCAAGCACTGAAAGGTGAGGGGAAAATGATATTTACAACATCTGCAGCCCAGGATAAAATAAATATATTTGAAAATTGGATTTTTCAAACCTGCTTAGAGGAAGCAGCAGTGATTAAAAATATAGAGAACATGGGAGAACATATTAACACAGGCCCTGAAAAGGAGAAACAGCTTAGTGTTTTAAATTCAACATTTGAACATGGAGAAATTAACAGTCTCTGCTGTTTTAATAATGAAAATGTGAACCAGTGTCAGGAAAGAGAATTAATTTCCCTGAGTAAGGAAACAGCTGCATGTGCATTAACTACACATAATGGACTGACAGATTTGGCTCAAAAATATGAAAATGATGTTTCAGGAAGTTTTCCATTTCAGAAAAGTTTCAGGGTACACATGGATGATGAAGCAAATGAGAAAATGTATTCTTCAGAAATGCAATTGCACCTTGCAGAAATAAAATATATTTTCAAATGCAATGGGTTTGAGAAATTAGGAGACAAATGGGCACGAAAACATGAGAAGAAAAAGAAACGACCAGACCTAGCAAGGAAACTGGATAAGGAAAAGAAGCCACCAGATTTAGTTGAGAAAAATAATAAGGAGAATGAGGGAGAATCTTTTGCTTACTCATTGAGAGAAAAGGTGGGAGAAATGTATGTTCATATGCCACAGAATAAAAGTGAACTTGCAGCATTTCTGAACACAATCCCACAATTGAGAGACAGAATTGTGCTGTGGTACCCACAAGTTGATGGATTTGATGACTTTTTAAAAGAGTTGTGCATTAATTTGGAAATGTTCTTTTATATTGCCATGCTGACTAAATTGTGGTTTGAATCTAAAGTTGTTGTGGAAAGGCCAGGTGAAGAGACCATGAAAAGGGTTTGCATGAATGCACCATCATTTTCTGTTGTTATGGAGGAAAATATAGCAGTGATTTATTTCCTAAAAGGCAGAGTGCTAGCAAAAGATGTTGATTGGGTACAGATTAAAAGAACACAGGATGGAAGTAAAGGTGTTTTGGTTTGTGCAAATTCAGGTATGGATGTTGTACTGCTGGAAAATGTGTCCTTTTGCCATCTTTATAACAGATTTGAGCATTGGAAGAAGAAAACTAAATTTAAACATGATGCACAAAAACATGGAGAAATGCAGGTGCAAAATATGCCAGTTAAGCAAATGCAAATGTCAGTTCAGAAACAGGTACCAATGGCAGACATTTTTCAAGCACAGATGGTCCCACAAAATATGGAAAATGCTAAAATTAATTTAAATGAGTTGCCCAGAGTAAATGTGAATTGTTTCCAGAGACAAAAACAGAACCCAGTCCAACAGGTTGCTCTTTTTGCAAATGAGAGTTTTAACACTCACAATTCTGAATTTACCAATTCCATTGTGAGGGCAGTGGAAAGTCCAGATTTAGTTGCAGGAGTTTTAAAGAAAGAAATTACAAACCAAGTATTAGAAAATTGTGCACCAAAATTAGGCCCATTTGAGGAAGATTGCAAAACTGTTGTCTGTGACTCAGGCCTAGCAGGAAAACAATTATTTTGCAAACTAAGCAGCACAGATTACTGTACACCAGATAATGCTATTTTTCAGATTCCTGATGAGGATGTACATTTTAAAATGGCCCATCAAGAGACAGTTGTAGCATTGTTTTCAGAAAAGACAGTTGAAAAATTACCTTCTGCTTTGGAAAAAATATTAAACACAGAAATAAGAGAGTTCACAGAGAAGGATGCCAGGCTAATAAAATGTGCTGAACATGTCTTATTAAAATTTGAACCAGATGACATGTATTCAGGAACACAATCAGTTGCAGGAATTTTACCAATAAAAGGATTTTTGATGGAACTGATTGGAAGTTTGTGTAACTTTCTGATCATAGGTTCACAGAAAATAAATGAAAAGAACAGAATAGTGCAGGAGATTAAAAGCATATTTTTTCCATGTTGTCCTGTGGTACCGAATCCAGCCAATATATTTTTTCACATTCCATGTGGTGAAGAATGGCTTACTTTTATTGATTTTTGCCAAGTTCATGTCACAGTGCCATTGCATGAGAATAGTCAGGAGTACTGTCAAAAAGAAGATGAATGTCTGGGACACAAAATTGGAAAGGGAGGTAGAAAGGTGTCACCAGAGAAGGTGGAAATAATTTCCAAGATGAATCCACCTCAAATTCAGAAAGAAGTCAGGACATTTTTGGGAATGGTTAGCTGCTGTAGAGAGTGGTTACTAAACCTTTCCCTAGTGGCTAAGCCTTTACTGAGGCTGACACACTCAGGTGTGTCTGATCCGCTTCCATTGGACAACAACTGCACAAAAGCATTCCTAGAGTTGAAAGAGAAAAAATGGCGCGCCCCAGCACTAGGAATGAAAGTTTATTTGAAAGAAAATACACTAATTTGCAGTGAGAGGGAGGGCTGCGCTCTCTCATTGCTTATTCAAAAAGATGAATGTTTTCAAGGGTCTGTGATGTATTGCTCAATGACCTTTGACCCTAACTTCACAGAAATGTCAGCAAATGGATTGGATTGTGATGAAACTGAAAATGAGTGTCTAAATATCATGAAAATATGCATAAAGCCAAATTCAGACTTGAAGGATGAACATCTGAGTCAGCCCAACAATGTCCATTTTGTAGATGGCCCATGTTTGAAAGGTGACACATTAAAAGCAGCACATGCTGTGCTCCTTATACATGATGTTGTCAAAGCTTCATGGCTTTTAGTAATTACCCCAGCCCAAAATTCGAAATTGATTGCCCTTACCATAACATGCAGTATATCTGCTCAATTGGGAGTCACTGTTGTCATGGGAGAGAGAAATGCTAATTCAGTTGCACAAAATTGTGTTCTGTTAGCATATACATTCTATGGAATCTTCACAGTTAAGTTTAAAGAGGCTCAAGAAAATGTTTTTGAAGCAGCACAACAGGGTTGTATCAGAACTGTTTTTGAGAAAAATGACAACTGCAAAGTGACAAATGTGTTATTGCAAAGACTGATGCCCAGGTATAAATTGCCAGTTTCTCTGAAATCAGATCATAATGTGGTCTCAAAGATAATGAGTGCAGAACAACAGATTGGACAAGAAATGGATTGTAGCTATCTGCCTGAAGTGTCACGCATAATAAAGCAACACAATGGCAGCACTGAGTTACCTTTTGCAAAAGACTGTGTTTCAGCAACACTAAAGTGGCTTGAAAATGCATATGCAAATGCACTTGTGGAAAACACTGATGAGAACACTAGCCATGGCTGTGTAGGTCTGGTTGATGTACAGTGTGCAGTTTCTCACCAGATTGCAGCTGCTACACAAGATCTGCATAATGGATGGTGCAACGGTTTTGATCTGAGAGATGTTGTGGTGAAACATCTGAATCTGATCAAAGTGAAAATAAGAGTGAAAGGCCTTGGTTGAAAAAGTGCAAAGGATTGATGGTGCTCTGTCAGAATTTCTCAGCACCTAAGTAGTCCAATTTGCATGGAAAGTATGAGCCATACTGATGACAAGCTGATGACAATGAGTAAAGAAATGCTGAAACTGTCCTGTTGAATTCCTTTTTTATTATTTTAGTTACTTATTTTAAAGAAGACTAACTGTTCCAAGAAGCTACTTACAGATCTCTGCACTAAAACATTTGAGCTTGGCTATATATGATCTGATTACAGACCAAACTTGTGTTTGCCTTAGAAATAGAAGTAACATTCTTATATGCTCAGCTTTTGCAATAAAAAAAAATTAAAAAAAAAAAAAAAGAAAAAGAAAATTGTCACTTATGAAATGAAATATGTGTGATGAATTATAAATCATTTTATTATGATTTGAATTATCAAGAGGGTGGGTTGATGGAGCAGATTTCATCTGCAGTCATGCATTGTTTTATTTTTTGTGCTTCAGACAGGCTGCATTTAAATTGCCACGCAAATTTTGGTGCAGGTTAAAAACATGGCACATGAAAAACATGAAAAGTGAGGCCTATTCACTTCAGACTGAAAATGCTTTTGCTGAATTAAATTAACATGTGTTTTTTTGCAAATGTAGAGAAAAAGTGGCCTTTTTACCTTTGAAGATTTTTAATAGAATGTGTTTCTCTCTTCCCAGCACATCCATGTAAACTAAATGTATTATTCCTGTCTTAATAGACTTTGACTTGTTGCACATTTTGATAAACATTTTCAGTTAATAACACCTCTTTTTATAATGTGTGTGAATTAATAATGCACTTGGGACACATAATGGACTGATTTACATGAAATTAATATTATCTTTGTGTTTGTTTTATTTTTGGGGCCTACACAAAACATGGCTGCCTGTGAATCCATCAAGGCTTTGACTTTCAATTTAATGAGAAGGGAGCATGCGCAGACTGTGGCAGTTTTCCTCATGACAAGAACAGCGTGAACTGCACATTCTTGTCATTCTGCCAATGTACCAGTTAGTTAAAAGTATCCATCTACTGCGCTGAGAAGGAAGAAGGATGAATTAGATTGAAACATTTTTCCTAGTAAATGTTGCAAATGTTTATAAATGTATTTATTCATGTATGCTTCTTTTGTTAGGACTAGTGAAGTCAGGTTTTTAGAATGAGTCAGGGAAGTGTGACCTCATGCCTTTATGACTGACCAATCACGTAAGGTTCTCCTGAAAAATGTTACATCTTTGTGTACTCTGCCAATAATTATGGTATAAATACTGTCCTCTCTGGATGGGGGCTGCCACTTCTTCTTTTTTCTCAGCTCAGCTGGCTTCTATGGGTTAGGTACGAGAAACGTCCCGGGAGATTGCTGAAGGGCGGGCTTGCGTCCGAGGAGTGTCAGGGGGAGGTTTCTTGCTTCCACGTCATATCTTGGCACTTCACGCCACATTCCTTTGAGGCCTGTGAAGGGCGGGCTGCTTTCCTCTTTAGACACAGACAGACAGAGAGTGCAGTGGATCAGGATAGGATTAGATGCTAATATGTTTTGACTAATTAATTAGGTCTAAAGATTTATTTGTCTTATGCATTTATTTCTCTTAATAGCATATTTTTGCAAACTTTTATAAGTACTGATTAGCTTTGCAAGACTATTTTTCTTAGAAACTCTTTAAGACTTTTGCACCACATTTTTCATAACTACATGTAATGCTTATATGCAGACTGTAATGTGTTCTGTATTATTGATATTTTTCCTGTTTTCTAAATTCTGTAACCTGATTGATATTTTACTAATGAATAAAGGGTCAGAGAAAATGTAACTTTTTGACTAGAAAATAAAACCCTTTAAAATACTCAACAACTCTCTTTATTGGCTTACAATAATAATTGTATTTTGACTGTTCATCTTTATTAAAATCTCCTGAAGGTAATACATGGTGTGAAGGGCCCAACACCTTTTGAGCGGTAAATTAGAGGTAGCATGAGGGTTTTGAATTGAGAAACTACCAGAAGAAATTACCGCTCTCCATCAGATTCACTGGTGGTACCTGTAGGGGAACAAAAAACAACATACTGAGCAATGTATGAGTAAGTATACAACTCATAGTGAGCCAGCTACCATGAGTTGTATACTTACTCATACATTGCCTGGTATGTTCTCCTTGCTGTTTTTAACCCTAGTATAAGGCAGCCAGAATAAAAGTATGCGGTAAACCTTGTACCTAGCTTTAATTCACCCTCATTAGCACTGTACCACTCACAACACTCTGCCAGCTCACATCGGGTCTTAACCTCATCACGGTGGCGCGAATTCCGCCGCAGTGCTGACATTCCAATCGCGGGCGTGGTCATGACGGCTCCCAGCCGTCATCAGCACACTCCCACCGTGACTCATGACGGCCGGGAGCCGTCATGAGCATCAAAGAGGTTAATGAGGACCCTTCTGAAACCAAAACATCCCTGAGCTCCTTCCTCGCAGCGAGAGGGTTGTAGCTCGCACCATGACTAGGCTTCATTGTGCGAGGAGGATCCCCTATGATGAAACCTCTGCTGGGTGAGGGAAACCGTCCTTCAAAGGGACGCCTTCTACCTAGCCAGCCTCTCTTACCTTTTTCGATCAATAACAATATGCAGGTCAAACTGATGGACCAACCCCTAAATCGTTGGCCCATCTTCAGCCACATGAGCTTTCCCCACGACCTGTCGTGATTTGAACTCAATGGGAGATGAAAAATATCACAACACTTCTATCTTTTCTCCCTGTAACCTCTAGGATTAATATCTTTGGGGAGAAGCGTAACATAAGGTCTCTCCTTTCTCCAGGTACGATCTTCAATAAAGAGCTGGAGTCGATCCATCAGTTCCACCCATCTGTCCAGAATCTTGAATGATGCCTTTGCAGTGGCGGGTCCTCCACTAGGACGGAAGAGCGTTGCCCTACTGCTTTCTCGCAGTGTGAGAAAGCCAAAACATAAAATGATAATAACTTTTGGTTATTACCATTTTATGTTTCTTTCCACACTGCGGGGGGCGGGGGGGAATGGTGGGCAGAGCTGTTCGGGCAGGGCAGGAGTGGTTTGCCCACTCCTGAGTACGCATGCTGGTTTGGTCGGCCCTCTTGGGCCGCCCAAACCAGTCTGGGTTGCAGCCTACATGGAGAATATGCAACCGCCTACAGCCCCTGGTTGGGCGGCATCCCGGCCAATCACCTCGCTCCACTGGAGCATTGTGATTGGCTTAGGGGAGGGGGGGGGAGTTGCCTGCTTCCTGTTCCAGCCGGATACAGGAAAGTAGGAGCATACCGAGCAATGAAGATGCAAGACCCAGGCCGGCAGAAAGATAGGTTTTATTTTTCTTAAATTATTGAACCCCCCTCCCAACGCGACCCCCCTTCCCTCGTGACCCCATGCCGGGCCCGCCCATCCGTGAGCCATGCTGGCCACAACTGTTCCTTTGGTTGAATCCTGTTCTGACATATTCTCCCAAGGCAGGGAGAACCATCAACACACAATCCCCATTCTCGTCTTCCCAACTGAAGTCATCGGTAACGGCAGCATGGGATTTGGCAGACTCTTTACAAACCCCGGCATATTGACCTCTATGCCCACATCTTCTGCACTCCTTGTTTGAAGTGAAACACCACTTTGAGTCAGTGGTATGATAGGCACTGCAGCACCTGGAGCAACCCTTCGCTTTTGTGTCTCTCTGAGCTTGATTATTGTATTTACTTGGTCTTTCCAACTGCAGCAACTTCTCCTACTCATCTCTTTCATACAATCCCTCCAATTCTTCAACAACCTTGGCAATGGAGATGGCATCCTTCAAGGAAGGATTTTTTGCTGCCCACAGATGCTCTTGTGTTTTTTAACTCTGCCACTGTACAATAAGTTCGTCCCGGATCGTCGGTCATTTGGCCAAAATCAAATTTTATAGAAAGTTCCCGTAAGTCTGATACACAGTCATCCAGCGATTTGCCTGGTTTTTGAGGGCTGCTAAAAAACTAGTAACATTACATTACAATATTCTCTTCCTTGGCAAACCTTTTTTCCAGAAGTAGTTTTTCCCTCCTTGAACACATCCTCGACAGGCTGATTGTCACTACCCAGCATCTAAGTTAAATATTTAAAAATATGATGAGGCTCCTTGCTAATGATGTCTAATAACAATGCTTTATTCCATTCAGGAGTGAATTCCAGCCCATCCAGTGCAATAATGTAATTATCAAACAGGTCTATCCACTCCTCCCCTTGAATGGAAGGTTGACCCTCTGGTGCCAGAAATTGGCACAGGATACACGACCCTTAAATGCACACCGGAGGTTAAACAACAGCACAGGGAACACGACCCTTAAATGCACACCTGAGGTTATACAACAGTCAGGATACACGACCTTTAAATGCACAACTGAGGTTAAACAACAACACAAAGTCAGAACCTATAAAAAATATGGCTAGAATATGCAATCAGGTACATAGGTGAAATCACAGCCAAGCCAAAACATGCAGACTATCCCCATGACGAGAATGTTTTCAAACATATGTAGGAACAGATCAAGAATTGAAAAAAAAGTTACAAGCAAGCAGCAAAACTAGCAGACCACACACTTAAATTCACGTTCAAATTTGTATTGGCAAAATAGAAAAGGTTAAATATTGCACTGCTCACCATCAAATTATTGCTATGTACAAATGCAGAAAGAAATAATTTGTGCAAATAACAAGGCATGCTAATACGATTGGTGAGAAATGATAAGGCATGCTAAAAAAATTGGTGAGAAATAATAAGGCATGCTACGAAAAATTGGAGAGAAATGACACCGGTTCACAAACCTAGTACCCAAGTATCCACCTGCTGGGAAGGAGAAGGTTATCAAACTACATTAAGTGCACAATCCTGGAGTACAAATGAAATGAAAATATTGCAAGATCTCACAATGGAGCTGGGATTCTTGCTGTTCAGTGCACTGCACATTTTTTCGTTTTAAAATCAGCTGTGTTGGAACACAAAGATAAAGTAAATATCCGCACCTCTTCGACCAACAATTCACTAGTCCGAGGGTACATTCAATAGCCTTTGCCAGTGAGTTAATGATAGGTAAGTTATATAATTGGCGCAGCTGACGTGGCCTACAAACCCGACCAGACGATGCAGCGGCAGGACTAATTTTCTTGACTGTTTTACCACCATTACGCAGTATTGGTTAACTTGGTGGGCTGTGGCTAAGCACGTGCCATGGGATTGGCTGTGCTCGTGACCCAGCCCGCACAAAACGCACATTCTGCATATCAGTTTTTAACCTCTTCTCGGGTCCTGTTAAAGGATGTCTGTCTGCCGCCCCTGACAAAGAAATGTTTTATTCCTTTCCTCGACTCACGGGCAAGGTGTGCCTATTAACGGTTCAATAGAAGGCACCCGCTGCTGGTGGGTGCCATAGGAGGTTGGCTCCTGCATCCTGGGCCTAGAACCACATGCCCAGGAACGTGCTCGAGTACCCCAGCAGCCCTGACGGGATGCCCCTCATGCAGCCCTGCAACAGTTTACACAAGCTGCGCTTGTTCACACCAGAGTGAGGAGTCGAGGCACTGAATGCACAGCACAGCTTTACCAACACATTTATCTTCAGCGATGCTAAGAGGGTGGAATGACAATGCCGTGCAGTGAAGTTGCCATAAACTGGTGGTTCAAAGCCTTTAATTTGGCTGATCATTGAACTGAAGTATTGTGGGAAGGCAGGGGGCCATCTGTTTTCACTCGAGCTTTCACTTTAGGTGAATGCGCCATGCAAAAATAAACACAGTGCTGAGTGAAAATAAAGATAAGAAATTACTTTGCGACAGCAGCAAAGCAGACGACCCTGTCCGGATCTGCCAGACGAAAAGGTGAAAGGGCGTCAACAAAGAACTCATTTCCAATGTCAGGCCACTGTTTAGCATAAACGGTGACGCCAGCTAATGAAAATGAAGGGCGGGGCTTCAAGTCCCCTTCTCAAATCTACTTTCTTACAATATCTCTCACCCAGAGAGCAGCAATTTGTGCTGCAACGCCAGGCGAGACCTAAAAAATGGGTCTGATTGTGGTGGTTTGTATATTTTGTCGATGTGTGCAGTAATTATCCCTGCTTTGACTGAGTGTTTAAAAAGTTCATCTGAGTGAAGTGTTATGCCTTTGAACAATGGTAAATATTGTGCCACTCTGTGCCGTAGACAAGGTCTCAAAGAGGAAATCCTCCTCTATTGAGACCTTATATAAAGGCCCCTGCTTAAATGTGGCTGCTCTGGCTATGAGAGCCTGATAAGCAGATCTATCATCTGCTGTTGATCGACGGCTGGGGTATAAATCGGGATCAGTGTGAGCATGAGCGTCAATATTATAATCATCCCAAGGGTCCCCTGGTTGTGTATCATCTGGGATCTCCTGATCGTCCCTTACTGTTGCCGGAGGAGATCCGTTACCTGATTCAGACAACTGTGGTGAGTGAGGTGGTGGAGTAGCTGGTGTTTGTGGTACAGGTAAAGTAGGAATGGTAATGTATAATGGACTAGTTGCGGCATTCTTTCTCCTCTTCTTTAAAAGGGTTGAAAAGTAATGTCCAAAACCTCCTCAAAACTCAACTGGTTCTTGGGAGTATGCTGTTTTGGTGGCTGTACCATTATTTTTATCGTTCCTAGCTGAATTTGGATTGAGATTTTGGTGAAAATGCTTTAGGATTGAGGTTTTGGACTGAAATTAAAGCATTTTGGGGGTTGACGCTTTGTCTTTGATAGAGGAACATTCGGTTCCAAAATAAGTCTTTTTTTTTGGTGCTGAGACTGAGGACCGAGGTGTTATGCTGTCGGATGGAGTGGATGTAGAAGCTTGTGCTTTAGGCTGAACTTTCGGAGCCAAGATGGAGGGTGAGGCTTCAGAGTCAGGATTCCAGTGCGCACCATGGCTTGTGTGCAGTGGTGGGCTGTGAACTTTTTTTTTGTTTTGGGAACTGGTGATTTGGGCTTTGGAGCAGGTGTAGAAGTGTTCACAGTGCTTTGCTTCTTTGCCGGCTAAAGAATGGCAGAAACCTCTTCTAATTGATACTAGGGTTTGGAATCATGGGTGGAAAGTGATTCCGGCTGTGCTGCTGAAGCTTCTTTGTCCTCTCCTTGCCGACCCAAGATGTCGGAGACATTGTCCGTTTGTTTGCACTGCATTCCTTGTCTTCTAAAACGAAAGTCCCTAAGAGTCTTTTTGGACTGAAAAGACTTGCAGGCCTCACAGGTGTCTTCTCGAAGTTCGGGCGAGAGGCAAAAGTTACAAATGGGATGTTGGTCAGTGTGAGGGTATTTGTAGTGGCACTTCGGACAGAAATGGAACAAAGTGCGTTCCATGGGCAGGTCATTCTCTGAGAGCATTGGAAATGGAGTCGTTTTTCCCTGAGACTACACCCACTATGCAGTGTAAGTATGAGAGGTAATAAAATACCAATCAAAACAATGGTATATAGTATTGTATTGTATATAATATTTATAGAGCGCAACAAACACCCCACGGGTACCCTGGCGCTAAAAAAGATACGTGAAACACAGACCAGCCGGAGCAAGAACGATGAATTAGAGATGAAAAGGGATCTGAGATTAGCATTACTGAAGCCCAGCAGGATTAGTTTCTAGGAAACAACTAAGTTTTAATCTTAATCCTAAACATGGACAGAGTACTACATTGTCTGATTTCGAGCGGAAGCTCATTCCAGAGTGTAGGAAGGTGGCTACCTGACTATGGTTACCCCAGATTTTTTGCCTGTGTTTAGCTGGTTTTTCAACTTAGTTGACCTGGTTCCCTGCTAATCAGGGCCCCAGGCCATCTGCTCTCTCTGTAAAATGGATTCCATGTACCCTAGGTACATACCACAATTGGAAATGGACTCCTTGTCAGCCCCTGTATAATGCACTATAGGTGCCCAGGGCATAGGAGCCACCAAGGCCTAACAGGGGCTGCAGCATATCTTTTGCCACCCCTGGCTGGTTCTTAAATTGACACAACTGGCTGATCACTCAGCTGGGGTAAGGTGGTGTAATCACCCCTTGCTTAGATATAGTATACCTATATCTAAACCTAAATCTGGACACATATTAACCTGTGAGCCACTCCTATGGAAGGCCTCATCAATCCTGGAGGCAGAGTGCGTGGTTTCATGTGAGATGGAGCTCTAGCATGAGCTGAGCCTGTCTGCAGCTGTCGGGAACAACTCCCTAAGCTGTTTCAGGATAAGGCCATACCATATACTCTTAAGTGCCTTATAATCCTCGCGGTTATATAGCAACTTTGGTTTGGCTTTATCAAAACATGTCGTGTAAGGTGTCATACGATTTGGAATACTATCCCCTCGCCAGTTCTGGCGACGGGGATAGCATTCCACCCCTCTAGAGGGGTAAGACATGTTACTTTACTTTAATGCGGTTAATTTCTAAAAAGACCTTAGATCCACAAAATGGATGCCTCTGCCACAGACAAGAGTCTGGACCCCTGCAGCTGACCGAAACTCAGCCAAATGGGTCCTGGACAAAGGGTTTCCTGACGCAGGAGGGTGTCACCACCCTCCAGACATGAGATAGTGGATTGTAGCAGGGAGGTTTGAAAGAAACCAGACACTGCCTGGGGCGCACAAGGCTGCCCCTTGCATAATCCGGCCAAACCGGTTCTGGGGCACTCCAGCCCTCGTGCCAGGGCGGCCTGGATCAAAGGAAGGGGGTGTATCCACCCACTTCCTGGGTCCCACCCATAGGGGGGGACCTAGCAGGTAATCACGCCCCCCAGATTCGAATAAGAGTGGGAGCAGTGCCAATGCACATTAGATTCCTGAAAGAAACATAAGAAACAAAACTCTGGACCCTTGGACCTCCATCTCAACGTGGAAGCCCGAATAATCTCCCTTGTGGTCAAGGAGTGACCACCCTGTGCAAACAGGCACCATCCAGCCCTCGATGTCTATTTTGTTGCAGTTCCCGCCGGAACTCGAGCGACAGAGATCGACGAGATCAAGCTTGCCTGCCTTCCTACAGCCCGATCCACAGTCCCTGCAGAGCTGAGACCCGTGGAGGCGACCGGAAGCGTGGGGCACGCCATCTTGAATTGACCACGAGACGCTGACCGTGCAGCCCACGAGTGACCCTCGAAGCTGTACACCGGGGTTTGAGAAGCCCCCACCCTGAGCCACTCTTGCAACGAAGTTCAGCCCTTCACACTCGACGAGTGCTGCGTGGGGCCCTTCTGCTCCATTTGGCTCAACGCGTTGGCCCGGTCACTTGCCAGCCGGCTAGTGGCCCCTGTGCCAACGAAAACTTGAAACCGACTTGTGAATCTGGTTGCTCCAGATCTGCACCAGCTCCCCTGAAAAGGAGCCCCCACTCTGACCTTCCTGGTTCGAGTGAGAAGCAATCTCCCGGTTCCGCGTGGATTGCTTTTGCCAAGTGTTGTTTGCTCCAATCTCAAAGCTGACAGCGCCGACGGCGAGAGCCTACGTGGGACAGATCTTGACCTGCTCCTGAACGTCGTAGATGCCCCAGAGCCCATGTGACAGCGGAGAGAAGCACCTCGACAGCGACCTGATTGCGCCCGACATTGCCTGGTTCCGTCCTGGTTCCACCCTGGTCACTGCTGAGTGACCCAGACTCTGTCCCCTCTGCTTTCAGGTACTTTTCGACTCGAGTCCACCCTTGGACTCCACCGGACACTTCTCTTTCACCCCGCCTGCAGCCCTTTCAGCTTCAAGCACCAAGAGCCTGCGTGTCAAAACCCGACGTCACTTCCATCCTGTGCACCCGCTTCCTGTGGGTGAGGTAACTTTGCTCCGCCGGTGTTCCCACACTGGTGCACACCTCTAGGGTTTGTGTCTTAAGTTTTGTTCCTCTAGGTTCAGCGGAAGTGTCCTTAACCTTTAACTTTACAACTTTTACGCACCATTGGTTAACATTGGTGCATGCGTGCGCTTTCCGCACTGCTCCCGAATCCCGTGGGCCGTTCCCGACTTCAGCACTGCTTGTCCCGAATGCTCCCAGCGATTCCCTAAGCCCTAGGCCTAACCACTGCTCGAGTGGCATCTCTTATACCACTTGTTTAGTATATGGTTTGAGTGGCCACCCGCCCTCATCCATAATTGTGCAACTTTGTATGTTTAAACAGTGCTTTTGATTTAACGCTTGTGCCCCTTTATTCATAAAGAATACTGGGGATTGTTTTTAGTAATAAACACATATATTTTTATAATATATACTTGTGTGGTGTCCTTTCATTTGATATTACAGGATTGTATGTGGTAAAACAGCTCGCTTAACACGACCTCTTAAGTTAAGCCTTTAGGCTGCTTAGTCCATGCTACCCCTAGGATAGCTTGTCTAATAAGGTTGACTTACAACCAGACACCATAAGGGATTGTTTGGTCTGATAATAGGTGGTTCCAGAATTGGAAACATCACCTATCAGGCCAACTTCTCACATTGGTGAGCAGCGGTGCGGATTTGAGCTTGCTGTTGTTTTACCATTGCAATCTTTTATCAAATTGAAAGATCACATCAAGTACCTCTAGGTACATATAAATCAAAAGCTTAGCATATTAAGTTCTACTGAACTTAGTAGTTGTAGATTAAAGGGATTAGCACACCCTGACTACAACTCACTAGTAAGGTACATTAGGAAAACACTTAGTGTAGGTAGGTGCATCACTTACACCACACTAGAGTCATGTCTGACACAGGAAAAGCCTCAGGGTCTACTCCTGTGACAGTTGACCTTACCCAGGCAACTTCCAGCTATGACAAACTAACCCGAAAGGACTTGATTGCCTTGTGCAAATCAAGAGGGTTAAAAAGGGGCAGAAGCCCCACCTGTCCAATCCTGATAGCCATTCTAGAACAGGATGACTTAGAAAGGGCGAAGGGAATTCCCCTAAGGTCAGGAGATGGAGAGAACCCACCTGTAACTGGTACCCCTCAGGAGGAAGAAGGAGAAGAAGGAGAAGAGGGGGATGGGGACTCAGAGGTTGAGGACACAGAAGACCAGGATCAGGAGGGTAGCCAGGTTGGAGTTGCCAGGCTTAGCCAGGCCAACTTAAACCTACTGGGGAATGGAGAGGGCCAGCACCTCCCCAGACCCTATAGCATTCTCCCAGGCAACAGAAGGGTGAGATCTCCCTCAGGGGACTCTCATATTTCTAGTGCCTCAAGAGAATCTGAGAGAGGTATGACTGCCTCCCAGAAGACTGAGCATAGGGCCAGAATGAGGGCTGTCAAACTCCAAATAGAGAGGGAGGAGGTAGCCCTGGCTCAAGCTAAACTTACCTTGGCTCAAGCTAGACTTACCTTGGCAAGAGAGCAGAAATTGAGTGGCTTAGATGCCACTAGTGGCAGCAATATTCCTAAAGAGAAACCCAGGTCCTATGATGGTAGAAACCTGACAAAGATTGTGCCCCCCTACAAGGAAGGGGATGACATCCACAAGTGGATAACTGCTCTTGAGAGAGCCTGCATGGTACAGCAGGTTCCTGAGGAACAGTGGGCAGCAATCTTATGGTACTCCTTTTCAGAGAAAGGGAGAGATAAGCTCCTCACTGTTAGACATGAGGATACAAACAATTACAAAGTCCTGAAGAGTGTTCTGATAGATGGGGTTGGCTTAACCACTGAACAGTACAGGTTGAAGTTCAGAGACACCCAGAAGACACAGACACAGGACTGGACTGATTTTGTAGATTGTGCTACTAAGGCTCTGGAGGGTTGGCTACATGGCAGCAAAGTACATGACTTTACAGGATTGTATAATTTGATTATGAGGGAGCAGATCCTAAGTAATTGTCAGAACCAGCTCTTACACCAGCACCTGGTGGACTCTGATCTGACCTCTCCCCAAGAATTGGGAAAGAAGGCAGACAAGTGGGTCAGAACCAGGATTAGGCCTAAGAATCAGGACAGTAACCAGAAGAAGGAGTCTACCAAGCCTCAAGATAAGGGTGGGGATAAAAATAAAGAAAAGACTTCCCCAGGGCCCCAAAACTCCAAGAATGGGGGTGGGTCCCAAGACACTTCTTCAACTGAGAAAAAGCCTTATTGTTATGCCTGTAAACAGGTTGGGCATTACAAAACAGACAACTGTTGTCCCAAGAATAACAATAAAGAGAATATACCTCCAAAGCCAGCTCCAACACCTCCTGTTACTGTCAGCAGTAATCCCCCAGGAAGTGGGAGCACACCCAGGAATCTGGGTGGGTTTACTTTTGGAGCCCAGGAGGACCCTGGCCTATCCAGGTCCCCATCCCCAAATGATCTTGTTTATGAGACTGGCAGGGGGTTTGCCAACTTCTCTGATTGCCCAAATACTTTGAGCAAATATAGACAAGAACCCATCATCAATGGTTTGAAAGTTGAAGCTTTTAGAGACACAGGGGCTAGCATCACCATGGTGGCTGACTGTATAGTCCCCTCTAAGCAACTTTTACCTGGTGCCACATACCAGGTAACAAACATTGATGGCATCAAAACAAATCATCCCATGGCAGTAGTAAGTCTCAGCTGGGGAGGTGTCATTGGCCCAAAGAGAGTGGCAGTGTCATCAAACTTGCCTGTAGACTGCCTACTTGGTAATGATTTGGAAATCTCAGCCTGGGCTGAGGTTTGTGGAAAAGTAAATTTTACCATGTTCTGTGTCCCTACGTGTTCCCCATCTTATGTTATATGTGCATGATCGATATGCATATGTATTCCCTTATGATCGAGTAAAGACGCAATTATAGTTGTGTCCATCTCTAGTATGCCAGTTTCCAGTCTTCGTGAAAGCTACGAGTATTAGGCCTATGTAAACTTATGTGGCCACGTTTCACAGTGTGCACGTTAATTCAGTAAAAGTCCCCGTTTCTAGGCCTCAAAAGGGCCCGGACACCAGATTCAGCTCCTGTCTCCTGAACCCTCTCCGAGGAGCGATACAGCCCCCACCTGCATCCCTGACCCTTCACTTACTTCCTGCCTCACAGTGCCCGGCCCGGCCTGGCTCTGCCTGCCAGTCTGCCAAGAGTATGTTATGCTTCTAGTTATCAGTCCAGCTCTCCTTCCCTGCATTCCTAAGCTACTGAATCGCATCAATAGTTTCAGTCATAGTCTAGCCTTTCTGTCTCCAAGTAAGAGAAATACTGTATTAATGGTCATCGAATATTCCTCGACACGCACTACATGTAGAATAATGCATGCACCAGTCTTAGTGTCAAGAAGCCTTTGCCCTGATAACTTTTGGATTCTATCAACATGTTCTCTAAACATCAGATACTAGATATGGTTAGGTACATGTCGCTCTGACTCCACAGACTTTAGTCTCCTCTTCTAGCGCAGAAGTCATAGCCCCCAGTTCTCCCTAGTAACACGTCATTGCCAGTTTGCGCGCACCACTAGGTTAGAGGTCCCGGCTCCTTAGGTAGCCCCCTCCATGTTTCCGCCCCATTTATGACATATTCTGTTACGTTCACATCACATGTCTATGTACACGCCTCTTGTTACACCTACTTTCTGCCTTATCTTTCGCGACTGCTACGAACCCCGCCCACTGCTACGCCTACTGTATTGACTGTAATGCAATTGTTTTAGTATATATATGTTATGCACTGTTATTAAAGGCAGCCTTTTCCAGATCCTGCCCCCGGCAGCTGCCATCCTATTCCCGTGCAGGTTGTCCTGTTCCTGTCCCTTATGCTTTATTAAAACCTGCAAAACTCAAGATACCTCGAATCCTGACTCTTATTTATTGAGCTATCTGTTTATTAATTATTCCGAAAAATAGAACCGGTATTTAATTATTTATTTACCACATAATGGAGCCCGAATAGGGACTTGCCCTTTCCCCACGCGCCGGAGAAGCCACGTAAGCCCCCTGACCCTCTGCAGCCGTGACGGAACCATACCGTGCACGTGCAGATATTTCTGCTTCAAGTATCCCTCAGGCCCACGGAGGAGACGGAGGTTGCGGTCCAGCATCCAGACGAGGCGGTGGAGGAACGCGGCGAGTCCCGACCAGAGCCCAAACCGAGAGTTCAAGGTCCGAGGTATCCGGAGGCCCACCCGTAACTGAAGTCCGAAGTTCGTAGTCCGTCGTCGTAGCAGTCCAGTCCAGTCCGAGGCCTTCCGTTCTTGCTGCCCGGTGAGTACCGTTGCTGGGGTAGTATCTAGACAGGGTCAATTAATTTGTCTCTGGTCCGTGGGTTTGGGTACGCAAATCCAACACGAAGTGTCCACCTAGGTGGATGCGGGTCCTGACGTGTCTCTTTATGGGACCGGTATGTTTCGTACTGTTTCAGCAGTGCATTTAGTAATTCTAGTAAGTTCTGTTCTCGAGAAATTCATGTGTTTCTGTTCTCAGTATTCCAGGTAATGTTTCTGTCCGAACTGTTATTTTAATGTCATTTAATGTGTATTCAGTGTCGTGGTATGAATGATTTGTTTTTCAAGTTATTATTGTGTTTATCGTGTATTGTATTGTGTCTAGATTCCAGTCTAAGTCATGCCTTTGTTCTCAAAGTTACGTCAGTTAAGAACTAGAAAAGGGCTGCTCGAGGAAGCAGTCCCTGTCCCGCCTAGGGACAGTCCAGGTCATTTTATGTATCATAAGCATGGCTTAAGTGCCATAATATATCTAGATTTATGGTCTGATTATACCAGACATCTCGAAGAGAAATATAGATGGCCTGTATCAGGCACATGGGATGCCGAGTGCATCATGCGAGTAGAAGAAGCATTATGGAAAAAGAAAGCCAGACAGTCACAGAAAGATGCCATCGAGTTATGGCGCAAAGAATCTCATAAAAGAACCGAAAAAGAATTCAGAAAAGCAGAATTAAGTAGAGAATCCTCAGAGAGAGCCCAAGAAAGGGAATTAATCGAAATAGGTGAACGAGTTAAAACAGAACAGTCAGACAGACAGAGGAATGCCCTTATTAAGGGTATGTACCCTCTTCTTGCCGAGGGCTTGCCAAAAGCAACTCCGGAGGCATCCAGTAATTTTCCGCCATCACTAGTTCCGACCAAGCTACGTCATAAACCGACCGCAGCTGATATTTTTCTCTCGTCCTATTTGGACGACACGGTCCCAGAATATGCAAATCCTGTTCCGCCAGCTCCCGTAAATAATGTAATTCCTGTTCCTCCGGCCACCGGGGCACCCGTTACAGCACCTGTTACGGTACCCCCGGTCCAGCCCACAGTACAAGTACCCGCTACATCAGTCACTCTCCCAGCCCGTACAGTACACACCGACGATTCCAGTCTAGGAGCCGCGGGGGGAGGTTCTCCTCGTACCCCGCCTCAACATAGACGTATGACGCTACATGAGCTAGCGTTACAGCGTACACCTAAATTTCAGTCCGTTGCAGATATCAAGCGAGCCCTTACCGAATGCCGTTATGATCCAGTCCCAGGCGATGATGATATGGTCTTGTATTCATTGCGTGTAAGACGGGTGACCGAGTATTTGGACACCCTGCCGAATATGAAAAGTTATCTAGACAGAATATATCATTTCATCCGTACAGGAAGAGATCCAGAAAGTATTGGCGACACCATGGTCCAAAGAAAAGTCGAGATTCAGCTTATGATTTTAAAGTTTCTAATTAACTGTTTAATAAGAGAACAAGATTATCCAGGAAAGGATCCAGAAGAAATGAAAGTCCTGACCAGGTGGAGTGACCATATAGCCGAGGGAAGACACAAGACACAGAACAGTATAGAGAGTATGTACAAGAAAATCCGTAAAGAAATAATAAAGTTACATGAGAAACGAGAAGCAACACAAGCAACCGAGAAAGAAAATGACTCTTCTACTGAAGAGGTAGACGACGAGAATCCTTCCAGAATAGCGTATGTAGGTAGAACTAGACTTTCCGACCGACATTCACGTCGAGATTACAAGAAAACTGTTCCTTCTCCAGTACCAGAACAGTGTTCTCTAGAACAAGTATTCCAGACTACAGATAAAATTCTGAAATCACGAATAGGTTATAGTGAGCCCAGTACTATGCATGAACAAGAACTAGCCCGATCAGCAGTCCGATGGACTACTGATTCTACCACTTTTCCAGACGAAATAGTGGCACAATCGTTTCTGAAACTGCCCCCAGCCGAGCAGCGACTGGTGGGTATGTATATGATCCAGCACCTCATCACTCTGTATGAGGGTCAACATTCTGATCCAGGTCCGTTACATGATGTATTAAACGAGTTACTACAGTATAGATGGAAAGGTCTAGGTACCGATTTAATTAGTATCATTCTAGAACAGCGCCACAAATACCGAACGTTCCTGAATCCGCATTTTGTTCATGTCTCACCTCCAGACAGTAAACCATTCTACATAGACAGACAGCATCCGTTACGAGAAGTCCATCCAGTCAAGACAGCGGGTGGTGATCTAGAACGAGTATTTGTTTACACCCCGATTACAAATATGGAACTCTTAGAGATGTAGAAGTTAATTCCCTGTCATGATAAAGATCCAGCAGGGTTCCACCGAGAATTAAAAGACATGCTCCGTATGGGAGAATACACGTATCCAGATATCATTAAAATGTTAAAAGTCCTGTTGCCTGCGGGCATATATGAAAAACTCAAAGAAAAAGAATGGGAGGTGGGAGAGAAAAAGATAGATTGGACAGCTCTAGCAGCCGAAGATAATACACGTGTACCAGGTACCGGTCTAGGAGATAAATGTAAAGAATTACCCGAACTGTTAATACAAGTTTTGCCAAGATTACTAGCCACGAAAAAGGAAGACTGGGATGCCATCTCAGCCTGTAAACAGAAACCAGACGAAGATACTAGTGATTTTTATTCTAGATTCGAGAAATGTTTTATTATTAACAGTGGTTTGAAAACAAGTAGCGAGTCATACCCTCATCGTTTTGTTACTAAACTAGTCGAGAATTCAAGCCCACAAGTTAAAAACCGAGTTCTGAAAGTCGAAAGTACCTGGCAAGCTAATACTCCGTCACAAATGCTCCAGATGCTTCAGTACCACCAGAATAGAATCAGGGAAGAGCAAGAACACGAAAGGAGACGTATGAAAGACACGAAAATGAAAGTATTAGTTGCACAATCTGTTCCTCAAGACAGTCAGAAGAGGGGTACGAATCAAGCCAGTCATTCTGCAGTTCCTGTTAAAGGGACCTGCAATTATTGTAAACAGCCAGGTCATTTTATAAACGAGTGTGCAGTTCTGAAACACAACATAGCTACCGGTAAGACTAAAGAAAGACCACGTCCGCCTAGACAAGAACAAGTTTCACAGACTTCCCAGTTACCACAGAATGCACAACAGACAGTTACAGTACCGCAGCCTATAGCTGCAACACAGCATGTTACACAGCAGATGTACCAATATGCACAGTCCGAGTATCCAGAGTACCAGCAGTATTCATGAAACAGCCTAGAGAGGGAGGTAGGCTTGCCTCTCATCGAGATACCTGTAGATCAAGAGGGTCCCTATGTTCACAGTCAAGTATTAGGGAAAGACAGAAAGTTTCTGATTGATACAGGGGCAAGTAGGACTACAATCAGTCATGACGAGGTTCCAGGGGCTCCGCTCTCAGGCTCAAGAAATGTTTCCCTTGGATTTTCAGGAAAGCCAATTGTTAACGAGATTTCGAAACCAGTTTCTCTAGAAGTAGGTCCATTGTCCCGAACTACTGATTTGTTACTTACGAAGTCATGTCCAGAAAATTTGTTAGGCATCAAGACATTAAAAGAATTAGGTGCAATTATATGTTGTTCCCCAGAGGGAATTCGTTTGTTTTTACGAGACTTTAAAGGTCACTATGTATTACGTGATTTTGATCCAAGATTATTGAATGTACCGCAGCATTTATGGGCGCAAGGTCCAACTGATGTAGGATGCATGCAGATCACACCCCATCGTGTGACTCTGAAACCAGGTATAGTGTTACCACGAATCAGACAGTACAAATTGCCACCTGAGGCTGTAGCAGCCTTATCCAAAATTATTGACGAGCTTATTGTTCAAGGAGTGGTTGTAGAAACTGACTCCAATGTATGTAATTCTCCTATCATTCCAGTCATGAAACGTACTGATCCAAATGCACCTCCAGTATATCGATTAGTGATTGACCTTCGAAAACTTAATAAATGTATCATTCCCCAGTACCCAGTTGTCCCAGATATTTCGTCCCTCTTGACAGTTATTGATTCTGAAGCCACGTTCTTTACTGTCATAGACCTCAAGAACGCATTTTTCAGTGTTCCCATTCATCCAGACAGCCAGTTCCTTTTCGGATTCTGTTTAAATGGAAGGAGCTATAAATTCACACGAGCTCCTCAAGGTTTCACAGAAAGTCCTAGTATTTACAGTCAAGCACTCAAGAGACAACTAGACAATATTCACATGCCAACTGACACTGCCCTGCTCCAGTATGTCGATGATCTACTGATCACAGCCCATTCTGAACGTGACTGCGAGCGTGCGTCACTTACAGTTCTGTATTTCCTAGCCGAGATGGGGCACAAGGTGTCCCCTTCGAAGCTCCAATTCTGTGTCCAGCAAGTGGTCTACTTAGGACACTTACTGTCCAAGAGGGGTAGGCAGTTGACACCTGACCGTATCCAGTTAATAGCGAGTCTTCCACAGCCCAAGACCCAGAAAGAGGTACGAGCTTTTATCGGCCTCACTTCCTATTGCAGACAATGGATTCCTCAGTATGCATTTCTAGCCAAACCACTGATACAGTTAACAACACAGGAGGCAGCCGTATCGACTGTCCTCCCTTGGACATCCGAACATACACTTGCTTTTTATGAGTTAAAGAAAGCCTTATGCCAAGCTCCAGTTCTAGCAACACCGAACTACAGTAAGCCTTTTACACTTTTTGTCACTGAACGTGAAGGTACAGCATTATCTGTTCTCACACAAGATCAAGCAGGACAATACAAGCCCTGTGCTTATTTTTCGAGCACATTAGATCCAGTAGCCCAGGCTCTGCCTGCGTGCCTCAAGTCAGTTGCAGCCACAGCACTAGCTATCAGACAAAGTGATTCCATAGTATTAGGACATTCCTTGACAGTACAAGTTCCACACTCCGTGGAAGTTCTTTTAAACCGAACCCAGACTCAGCACTTGACAATTGCACGTTTAACAGGTTATGAATTGACACTATTCCAGCCACACATAGAAATCAGACGCTGCAACGTTCTGAATCCCGCTACACTGTTACCGTCAGTTACTTCAAATCCGACCACACATGACTGTGTGGAAGTAGTTAACACCATGACAAAGCCAAGACAAGACCTGACAGATATTCCATTACCCGATCCCGACCTGACACTTTATGTGGATGGTTCATGTATGAGAACAAGTACAGGAGAACTAGTAGCCGCGTATGCAGTGACTACTGAATCTGAAGTTATAGAGACACACCGTATTGACACTCTGTCCGCCCAAGCAGCAGAGCTAGTCGCTCTGACCCAAGCCTGCATACGTGCCAAGAACCTGAAAGTTAATATTTACACAGATTCACGTTATGCATTCGGAGTCGTACACGACTTTGGAATGCTCTGGCAAGAAAGAGGTTTTATGACTTCTCATGGAACCAAGATTCAGCATGGTCTTCTCATTCAAGCTCTGTTAGATGCAATACATTTACCGACAGCTATCGCTATCATGAAGTGCAAAGCACATACGAAAGTCACTGACATTATTTCCCAAGGTAATGATCTAGCAGATCGAACAGCCAAGCTCACAGCTCAGACTCCAGACATTCCAGTTAACACAACTCTGACACACACTCCAGATCCAACTACATGTATGACAGTTAAGGACCCTACACCATATGTCATAGATATCCAGTCACATGCTACTCCCGATGAAATCAAGAAATGGTCCGAACAAGGAGGGGTCCAGACAGATCAGGGATGCTTGACGAAGGGAAAAGCCACATGGTTTCTCCCCGACTCAATGGTTCAAGTCAATATTAATACCGCACATAGTCCTGCTCATTTAGGAGAAAAAGCTATGTTAGACAGTATCCAGAACATTTGGTTCAACAAGCATTTACGAGCTGCAGCCAAGCAGAAAGTCCGTACCTGTATGATATGTTGTCAGTTCAATCCAGGTAAAAGTGTCCCGGTGGAACAAGGTGGATTCCAACCTCCTGACCACCCTTTTGAAGTCCTCCAGATGGATTATATTCAGATGGAGCGATGTCGAGGTTTCAAGTATGTCCTCGTAGTTGTATGCGCTTTGTCCAGGTGGACAGAAGCATATCCAGTCCCAGATTACACAGCCGCGACCACTGCCAAGCAGTTGGTTCGTGAATTTTTCCCCCGCTATGGACTCCCTAGGGTCGTGTATTCAGACAACGGCCAGCCATTCTCATCTGAACTCATGAAACATGTGTCCCTTCTGTTAGGGTACCAGTGGAAGTTCCATTGTGTACGCCATCCTGAAGCAGCCGGTCTCGTAGAGAGACATAACCAGACTCTGAAAATCCGCATTGCCAAAGTATGTAAAGAGAAAGGTGTAGACTGGCTAGTTGCCCTGCCAGTTGCCCTATTTTATATGAGGATGGTTGCACATTCCAGATCAGGTCTGTCCCCGTATGAGGTCGTATTCGGCCGCCCCCCAAACATGTGGGGTACACCTAGACCCCGAAGTATTACAGATGTTTCCAGTAATATGCTGAAAGATTACCTAGCTTCCTTGATGTCTGCCCTACACTCTTGTCGTTCACAGGTTGCCGCCGCATTTCCAGACAATACCGAGGTGAAACCGCATGAAATCGTTCCAGGAACCCTCGTATTGGTCAGGAACTTTGATCGTTCAAGTCCGCTGGAACCTCGTTGGAAAGAGCCACGACTTGTCCTTCTGACCACCCGCACGGCCGTGAAGTTGGAGGGCCGCAAAGGCTGGGTACATCTGTCCCACATCAAGAAATTCCATGGATTGTGTGAAAGAACACTTACCAAGAACATTTCTAAGGACTACCTTTTTCCGAAGGACTGCCTAAACATTAACTCTGAATCCAAGCCTCCCCTGTTAGAGGAAACTCCGCAGCAGGAGTATAAAAAGAAACTCAGGTCTAGTAAAATAAGTCAGCCAGTTTAATTGTCTAAGTCCCCCTCGGGTGAAACGGTTAGACAGGTTTCTGACATGTATGAGATAGACCCCCATAGTGAGAGAGTTAGTCAAAACTCTATCAAATGTATCGTTATTCTATGTTTTCTTATGTTTTTGAGTTTAATGGTTACCTGCACAAGTTATGCATTACATTTATGTTTTCCAATTTCTCATGTAAATAAGTATTCTAATGCTACAGTAGAGCACACATTTAGTGATCTGCCTCCTCACGAGCTATCCTATCGACTTGCTATGCGTAATAATACGTTTATTAGAATGTTACATTATTCACACCAGACCAGCAATGCCACTAATTGTTGGGTGTGTGGTCGACTCCCCCCTTTCCAGACACCAAAGGGAGTTCTGCCACTCTTTCCTTATCCGTTTTCGCATAATGGTTCGTGTGGAGCATGGTCCACGTTAACGTCATCCTCAACTGATATGTCCCTTCTGAATAGTACATGTTTTCCAGACAAGCAAGGTCTCACCCATGGAACAGGGTTAGATCTAGAAAATGAAGTGTATGATTTAGGTAATTATTCTTCGAATTTCATGGTCCTGAATGTTCAGTCCGATACTACTCCAGATCTGCCTGCTATTTCAGTACTACCAGTCAAAGGCGAATTATGTGTCAGAAAGAATGGTTCCGCACATGTAGGACATAGTGATTGTACTACTATTGTCAAGTATAGTGACAGTGGGAAATCTATTTTCAAAGCCTCACGTCATTCTTATTTTGTTTGTGGTCAGACCGCATATGTTCGTCTGCCCCTCGATTGGGATGGAACATGTTACATTGCCTTCCTACTGCCACCAGTTTTTCTAGCCCCATCTGATTATCATAGAAACACACATCTAGTACACCTTAGACATAGAAGGGAGATCGAGTCCCCGATTGTCGATCAAACTGAAACTACTCTAGAACAATATCAAGATTTCAATAAAGGTTTCTTCTTCTTTATAAGCCCCGTCCAGAATAGTAAGCTAATACGTAGGTTAACCAGAACCCTTGAAGCAGTAGTGAATGAGACTACTTCTGCTCTAGGTAACTTAACCGAAGAGCAATCTGCTATGAGATTTGTCGTGCTCCAAAATCGTCTCGTTCTTGACGTCATACTGGCCGATAGAGGAGGAGCATGTAGAGTCATCGGATCTAGTTGCTGCATTTTCATTCCTAATAACGCGCCGTCTGTTTATTCAGCTATAACCAGACTTCATAAAATTGCCCATCAGTTACACCAGAATCCAGGCACCTGGACATGGTCCGGTTGGCTCTGGAGTATAATTTCTGCCTGGGGATGGAAAGTATTGTCATTCCTAGGTATAGCAGTAATGATCATTTTCAGTTGCTGCCTCTGTTTACAATGTGGCCCTGCGATTTGCGGCATTTGTGCTACATCCTGTATTCCTAGTCTAAGTCCTAGTCCTAAGTCCCGTTCCAAGCCAATTCGAGACGAGCAAATGATACTGTATGAAATGATAGATGGTATCATGAATATTGATGTTTCCTGATGGAAACGTAGTGACAAGGAGGGAATGTGGAAAAGTAAATTTTACCATGTTCTGTGTCCCTACGTGTTCCCCATCTTATGTTATATGTGCATGATCGATATGCATATGTATTCCCTTATGATCGAGTAAAGACGCAATTATAGTTGTGTCCATCTCTAGTATGCCAGTTTCCAGTCTTCGTGAAAGCTACGAGTATTAGGCCTATGTAAACTTATGTGGCCACGTTTCACAGTGTGCACGTTAATTCAGTAAAAGTCCCCGTTTCTAGGCCTCAAAAGGGCCCGGACACCAGATTCAGCTCCTGTCTCCTGAACCCTCTCCGAGGAGCGATACAGCCCCCACCTGCATCCCTGACCCTTCACTTACTTCCTGCCTCACAGTGCCCGGCCCGGCCTGGCTCTGCCTGCCAGTCTGCCAAGAGTATGTTATGCTTCTAGTTATCAGTCCAGCTCTCCTTCCCTGCATTCCTAAGCTACTGAATCGCATCAATAGTTTCAGTCATAGTCTAGCCTTTCTGTCTCCAAGTAAGAGAAATACTGTATTAATGGTCATCGAATATTCCTCGACACGCACTACATGTAGAATAATGCATGCACCAGTCTTAGTGTCAAGAAGCCTTTGCCCTGATAACTTTTGGATTCTATCAACATGTTCTCTAAACATCAGATACTAGATATGGTTAGGTACATGTCGCTCTGACTCCGCAGACTTTAGTCTCCTCTTCTAGCGCAGAAGTCATAGCCCCCAGTTCTCCCTAGTAACACGTCATTGCCAGTTTGCGCGCACCACTAGGTTAGAGGTCCCGGCTCCTTAGGTAGCCCCCTCCATGTTTCCGCCCCATTTATGACATATTCTGTTACGTTCACATCACATGTCTATGTACACGCCTCTTGTTACACCTACTTTCTGCCTTATCTTTCGCGACTGCTACGAACCCCGCCCACTGCTACGCCTACTGTATTGACTGTAATGCAATTGTTTTAGTATATATATGTTATGCACTGTTATTAAAGGCAGCCTTTTCCAGATCCTGCCCCCGGCAGCTGCCATCCTATTCCCGTGCAGGTTGTCCTGTTCCTGTCCCTTATGCTTTATTAAAACCTGCAAAACTCAAGATACCTCGAATCCTGACTCTTATTTATTGAGCTATCTGTTTATTAATTATTCCGAAAAATAGAACCGGTATTTAATTATTTATTTACCACAGGTTGAACAGGAAATCCATTCTAGAATGGTAAATTCCAATGGAAAAGTTAGTGGGGCTGTAATGGCTACAGCCCCAATCCAAGATGTCCTTCCTGAAAAGGTTGGTAGGGCTGAGAAACTCTCTGCCCCATCTTTAGCAAAGGCTCTTCCTGAACAGAATAGCAAAGCTGTTATGATAACAGCAGAAACCCAAACTGAGTCTCCTCCTGAAAAGGTTGTTGGGGCTGTGATGGCCACAGCCCAAACTCAAACTGATATGTGTGTTGTGAAACCTGAAATGATGGATAACTCCACACAAACTGAGAGCATGGAGGAGGAAGAGAAATCTCCCCCTCACCAGACTTTAGGACAGGATCAGCCTCCTCAGGGAACTGATCTTACCCCTGATGAAGGAACTGCCCCAGAGGTGGTTGGGCCTAGCCTGACAGAACCCCTGATGTCAGTGGACCCTTCTCAGGTGGGACCCAGTCTGGAGCAGGTAACCTGCCCCTCTCTACCTTGCCTTAGCCAGCCCAGGGCTGCAGAGGACAAGAAGGACAGTGAGACCCAGAGGGCCCCCTGTCAAATAAAGCACCCCCATCAACAGATTAGGGGCACCAAAACTAGTAGCCCTAGTGAGGTGAAAACTTTAAAAACTCCTGAGGGAGCCCCCTTAAAAACAGTTAGGGACCTCCCACAGATGGATTCTGTTGGGCACAGCCAAACCTGGGACCCAAAGGGCCCAAACCTGAACTGTCCCTCCAGCAAGCCAAACAGAGGGACCCAGCCTCCAGCTTTAGGTAGCCAGAGGTTGACCCTGAGAGCACAGTGAAACTCAGTTAAAGAAAGAAAGGCACACATGGTGGAAGATAATTGGAGGAAGCCAAGCCCTAACTTAGTAGAGCCTCACTTCAATACTCCATATCCAAACCAGCCTTTAACTTTGCATAAACACACCCAAGGTAGTGATTCCCTATGGTGGAGACCCTCTAATACCCAAAGGGTGAGGGACTGCTTAGTGGACCATGAGACAGGGGGTACCCATACTAGTGCAGGTACTTCCTTATATGGCCACTCAGGCAATATAGGCTTACCTGGCCAAGGATAGCCTTATCTCCTTTCGTTTGGGGGGGGGGTTATGTAGGAAGGTGGCTACCTGACTATGGTTACCCCAGATTTTTTGCCTGTGTTTAGCTGGTTTTTCGACTTAGTTGACCTGGTTCCCTGCTAATCAGGGCCCCAGGCCATCTGCTCTCTCTGTAAAATGGATTCCATGTACCCTAGGTACATACCACAATTGGAAATGGACTCCTTGTCAGCCCCTGTATAATGCACTATAGGTGCCCAGGGCATAGGAGCCATCAAGGCCTACCAGGGGCTGCAGCATATCTTTTGCCACCCCTGGCTGGTTCTTAAATTGACACAACTGGCTGATCACTCAGCTGGGGTAAGGTGGTGTAATCACCCCTTGCTTAGATATAGTATACCTATATCTAAACCTATATCTGGACACATATTAACCTGTGAGCCACTCCTATGGAAGGCCTCATCAATCCTGGAGGCAGAGTGCGTGGTTTCATGTGAGATGGAGCTCTAGCATGAGCTGAGCCTGTCTGCAGCTGTCGGGAACAACTCCCTAAGCTGTTTCAGGATAAGGCCATACCATATACTCTTAAGTGCCTTATAATCCTCGCGGTTATATAGCAACTTTGGTTTGGCTTTATCAAAACATGTCGTGTAAGGTGTCATACGATTTGGAATACTATCCCCTCGCCAGTTCTGGTGACGGGGATAGCATTCCACCCCTCTAGAGGGGTAAGACATGTTACTTTACTTTAATGCGGTTAATTTCTAAGAAGACCTTAGATCCACAAAATGGATGCCTCTGCCACAGACAAGAGTCTGGACCCCTGCAGTTGACTGAAACTCAGCCAAATGGGGCCTGGACAAAGGGTTTCCTGACGCAGGAGGGTGTCACCACCCTCCAGACAGGAGATAGTGAATTGTAGCAGGGAGGATTGAAAGAAACCAGACACTGCCTGGGGCGCACAAGGCTGCCCCTTGCATAATCCGGCCAAACCGGTTCTGGGGCACTCCAGCCCTCGTGCCAGGGCGGCCTGGATCAAAGGAAGGGGGTGTATCCACCCACTTCCTGGGTCCCACCCATAGGGGGGGACCTAGCAGGTAATCACGCCCCCCAGATTCGAATAAGAGTGGGAGCAGTGCCAATGCACATTAGATTCCTGAAAGAAACATAAGAAACGAAACTCTGGACCCTTGGACCTCCATCTCAACGTGGAAGCCCGAAGAATCTCCCTTGTGGTCAAGGAGTGACCACCCTGTGCAAACAGGCACCATCCAGCCCTCGACGTCTACTTTGTTGCAGTTCCCGCCGGAACTCGAGCGACAGAGATCGACGAGATCAAGCTTGCCTGCTTTCCTACAGCCCGATCCACAGTCCCTGCAGAGCTGAGACCCGTGGAGGCGACCGGAAGCGTGGGGCACGCCATCTTGAATTGACCACGAGACGCTGACCGTGCAGCCCACGAGTGACCCTCGAAGCTGTACACCGGGGTTTGAGAAGCCCCCACCCTGAGCCACTCTTGCAAGGAAGTTCAGCCCTCCACACTCGACGAGTGCTGCGTGGGGCCCTTCTGCTCCATTTGGCTTAACGCGTTGGCCCGGTCACTTGCCAGCCGGCTAGTGGCCCCTGTGCCGAAGAAAACTTAAAACCGACTTGTGAATCTGGTTGCTCCAGATCTGCACCAGCTCCCCTGAAAAGGAGCCCCCACTCTGACCTTCCTGGTTTGAGTGAGAAGCAATCTCCCGGTTCCGCGTGGATTGCTTTTGCCAAGTGTTGTTTGCTCCAATCTCGAAGCCGACAGCGCCGACGGCGAGAGCCTGCGTGGGACAGATCGTGACCTGCTCCTGGACGTCGTAGATGCCCCAGAGCCCACGTGACAGCGGAGAGAAGCACCTCGCCAGCGACCTGATTGCGCCTGACATTGCCTGGTTCAGTCCTGGTTCCACCCTGGTCACTGCTGAGTGACCCAGACTCTGTCCCCTCTGCTTTCAGGTACTTTTCGACTCGAGTCCACCCTTGGACTCCACCGGACACTTCTCTTTCACCCCGCCTGCAGCCCTTTCAGCTTCAAGCACCAAGAGCCTGCGTGTCAAAACCCGACGTCACTTCGACCCTGTGCACCCGCTTCCTGTGGGTGAGGTAACTTTGCTCCGCCAGTGTTCCCGCACTGGTGCACACCTCTAGGGTCTGTGTCTTAAGTTTTGTTCCTCTAGGTTCAGCGGAAGTGTCCTTAACCTTTAACTTTACAACTTTTACGCACCATTGGTTAACATTGGTGCATGCGTGCGCTTTCCGCACTGCTCCCGAATCCCGTGGGCCGTTCCCGACTTCAGCACTGCTTGTCCCGACTGCTCCCAGCGATTCCCTAGGCCCTAGGCCTAACCACTGCTCGAGTGGCATCTCTTATACCACTTGTTTAGTATATGGTTTGAGTGGCCACCCGCCCTCATCCATAATTGTGCAACTTTGTATGTTTAAACAGTGCTTTTGATTTAACGCTTGTGCCCCTTTATTCATAAAGAATACTGGGGATTGTTTTTAGTAATAAACACATATATTTTTATAATATATACTTGTGTGGTGTCCTTTCATTTGATATTACAGGATTGTATGTGGTAAAACAGCCGCTTAACACGACCTCTTAAGTTAAGCCTTTAGGCTGCTTAGTCCATGCTACCCCTAGGATAGCTTGTCTAATAAGGTTGACTTACAACCAGACACCATAAGGGATTGTTTGGTCTGATAATAGGTGGTTCCAGAATTGGAAACATCACCTATCAGGCCAACTTCTCACACAGAGTTTCGCAACAGCGAAACTAAAAGATCTTCCTCCCAATCTGGCCCTGTGAAACGTGGGTACCCTGGCCACGTAAGCAGAAGAGGAGCGAAGACTCCGAGTAGGTGCATACCAATACCATCCTTAGATATAATGGACCAAAAGGAGCCAGTAGGAGACTCAAACTGGATTGAGAGATTTTACACCTGAACCCGCCAACGGAAAAAAAACATTGAGAAGATGGCGTCGATGACCATGTGCAGTATTACCTAAAGGAGGAGTCAAAAAACGATGTAACTAAAAAAAAACTTCTTGGAACAAAAACAACTTGTAAGCATCTGAGCCCAACACTAGATAGCGGACTTATCTACAGCACACATTCCTTGAACATTAGAGTTTAAGTCAACTGCTTTATGCTGTAATATTAAATATGAAAGGCTATATATTTAACAGAGACAAATACTGAGAAATAACTTTTAGTGTCATATTTTACGAAGAAAATTATTTAAATAAATGAGGACAGGCATAAAAGAATATCACATAAGTGAGCAAAATAATCTTGTGGAAATTTATTGTGTCTTTATACTATATATTTGAGATGTCATTTTTATTTACAATTGTTTTGATATCTTAAATTGTTTTCATGTACTTTTTTGGGTGATAATTGACCTTTGTTAATAAAATGTTTTCTTTGTGCATTAATTATAGTCTTGAAGACACGGTTTTATGTAAAGCAAGGTAAAACATATGATAACTGTTTGTCTGTTTTTGGATTAAAGATATTATTTATGGGGGGGCGTGGCCTGGCGGCGACTAAGATGGCCGCATAGATCTGCGGCGCTCCAGTGGCGAACCCTAGAACCCCTGCAATCCGCTAACTATCCGGCAGACAGACGGCATCCAGTACCGGCGTAAGAGAGATCTGCCCTTCCGATGCCTGCCACTGCCTCCCCGGTCTCGATCCGACCCCGGGAGGCGGAGAAACAAGGACGGACCTGTGCGGCCCATGCGGGAGATGCCCGCCTTTGAAGCACCGGCCTCGAGTGTTTGCCGGGCAGAGACGAGGAGGTGAGGTGGCGGTCTTTGCCATTCCCGGCCCCCGGGGACTCCTGCGTGTGGCGAGGGGAGGCCTCCTCCTCCCTTTCTGGATCGGAGGCGTCGGATGTGGGCTCCCTCACCCCCCCTACCTATCTACCGGGGGAGCGGGGAAGTGGCATACTGGCCAGCACAGACGGCTGGAAAACAGTGGTGGAGCGATAGGTCATCACGCGTGAGGAGCCGTGCCCGCACCATCTGAGGCCACCGTGTTGTCCCGTGTGGAGAGACCGCCAGGAGACACTTAACTCTGGACCCAGGACCACAGAGGCGAGTGACCGCAAGCCGCAGGTGCCGGGCATACCGCGGCGAGGGCACAGGGCTGTGGCGAGGAGTGCTGCTCGATGCTGGGGCGTCCAGGAGTAATATGAACTTTGTTCTCGCCCCTGTGCGGAGAGGGAGTGCGACCAGCTGCCCCCCCCCCTTGCAGTGGGTGAGGGAAGTGAAGACCGGGACCGGCCGGCCACGAGGTGCGGCCACGGGGCGGCGAGGCCCGCTAATCCAGCGCCAGACCCCCCCAGACAGCAGGGCACTGTGGGAGCCCCGCGGCGGCGGCGGAGGGGTGCCAGGGGGACGGCTGGTCCTGATCCGGGCGCACGAGCAGTGTGGGGCTAAGAAGGCTTGTTCCCGCTCCTCTCTGGGACGACCGGGTACGAAGGACCGGCGGAGGGCCTGCAAATTGCCGCGTGCTCGCTCCAGCCGCAATGCGGAACAAGAAACCCACAGCGACCCAGTCCAACATCATGGACAATTACACGGCGGACCCGAGCAGTAGCGGTCAGCCCCACCCCGGGTCGTCCGAAGAGCCCAGAGAGCCGTCTCTCTCCTCCATCATGCAGGCCATTCAGTCACTGAGCACCACACTGGAATCTAAGATAGACAAAATGCCTATTTAACTGACGCTTCAGCGGGCGGACCTGAACAAAACGTCAGAAAAAGCTACGCAAAATGTTACCGCCATCACGGACCTTCAGGGAACCGCCAAGACGCTGCAGCAACAGGTCCAACAACTCACGCACCAACAGAGGCAAATGGCGGCACGGCTGGAGGACCAGGAAGGGAGAGCCTGAAGGAACAACCTCAGGGTGGTAGGTGTGCCGGAGAAAATGGAAGGGGCCAGCGTAGAACTGTTCCTGGAGGATCTCATTCTGAACACCCTGAAACTTAGGCGTCTATCTAAGCTCTTTGTCATAGAGCGGGCGCACAGGGTGCCGATCCTGCCGCCGCAACCAGGGGCCCCGCCGAGAACCATCATCGCGCGGATACTAAACTATAGAGACAGGGATGCAATCCTACAAGCGGCGAGGCAACATGGAGATACGCTTCTTTCCTGACTTCACCCTCAAGGTCCAGCAGGAGCGTAGATCATTTGACGCGGTTAAGAGGCGACTCCGAGAGCATGGCCTCCGCTACATGATGTTCTTCCCGGCGCGATTGAAGGTCCTGGTGGAGGGAAAATCCGTCTTCTTTAACACCCCAGAGGAGGCCCATGGCTGGCTGGAAGAGCGCCTTCAACAACAGCGGGGGGGTCCGGACTGGGAGGGAAGCTGGAGGAGCCCGGCCCCCCAGTCTCCGGCCTCGTCGATGGGGTCGACGGGGAGGGCGCGACAGCAACGAGAGAACCAGCACCAACAGACTACAAGAAGGACCCGCAGCCTCTCGGCCTCGCCGGACCTGGAGTGAGGAGGTGGACTATATGGACTCGCACTGGTAGGATTTTGCAGCCTCGCAATGTTGGGGGTAGCTATGATTGTCAGCATGGGTGGCTGGCTTTGTATGGGGTGAGGACTCGGCCTGCGCAGTGGGCTCTATAAGACTTGATGGATAATCTGCACAGGTATTTGACTTTATTGCTAGCAGCCAGTCGGGCGGGGAACCAGAGCTGGATCATGGGTGGCACTTACTTTAATACATGACACTGAACTAGCCTGGGATGCTCGTCTGACTGTTTATCAGACTGCAAAGGGGGGTCAGGGGGGGAGCACTGGATGCTGAACTTGGTTGCTCCGCTCACCCCTGAGTTTATCGTTCTATGGGCTACAGGCGCTCTGCTTGTTGGGGATGTCTGGCACGGTTGGCCGGAGTAGCAGGGTAGCAGGGTGGCGGGTTGTTCAGGGTAAGGTTAGGGGGGAATGTTTTGGTTGTTGTCTTTTGCTTTTGCATTGTTTACAGGCGTTGACTCCATCGACACACACAGGGAACGGGTGGGAAGGGGTGGGGGGGAGCGGTGGGCAGTGCCCACTCAATTCAACAGATACAATGGCAGAGTCTCCCACATGTAAAGCGCAGCACATAGACATCCTATCCTGGAATGTGAACGGCTTGCAGAATAAGATCAAACGCACTGTGGTGCTGCAGTACCTCTGCAGACACGCCCCAGATGTTGTCCTCCTACAGGAGACGCATCTCCTAGGGAACCACTGCAAGGCCCTAGACAGATTTGGTTACACTCTCCGCGCTCACGCGGGTTTCACATCCGGATCTAGGGGAGTGGGCAAACTCATTAAGAACTCCATACTGTTGGTCCCGGGGCGATGCTGGTCAGATCCCTTGCGCCGCTTTGTGGCATTGTCTGTGAAATGGGAGGGTCGCATCTTGAACCTTTGCTCACTATATGTTCCTCCGAAGCTGCATGCATCCACGCTTCCTGATGTGGGGAAGCTCCTGCTAGAAATGCCTCCAGGAATACTGGCCATGGGAGGGGACATGAATGAGGTGATGGATAGAGACCGAGACAGATCAACGTCTACACTGGGTAGGGGAGGGGTGAGCCACCTTAGGGACTTTGTTCAGGCGCTGGGCCTGATCGATTTGTGGAGAACACATAACTCGCACCTACGACAGTACACACATGTCTCCGCAGCTCATGGGTCCTCTTCTAGGATAGATTACATATTCACACAGGCAGATGGCGTGAACCTGTTTCGCGACGGCCATCACAAGGCTAGGGGGATCTCTGACCATGCGCCAGTGGGGGTGCAGTTGTTGGGGCCCAAGCGGGATTGGAGCGCCCCACCCAGGCTTAACTCCTTTATATTCAGAGACAGTGATTTCCAGGAGAGGTTCAGAGAGAGGGTCACTTTGTACTTTGAGGATAACGTAGGGTCAGTGGACTCCCCCGGGATAGTGTGGGAGGCATACAAGACTGTAGCCAGAGACTTTGTACAGGCTGAGGTGGGGCGGAGACGCAAGGACAGGCATGTACAGGTGGAGCGATTAGAATCGGAGCTTCTGGCACTGGAAACTGGGACAGAGACCACTCCGACCCAGGATCGTGACATATTGCATAAGGCGCGCCTCTTGAGCAAAGAAATACGGGACGTCCTGACGGAACAGGCAAAGTCACACGCGCTAGCCACACAGCGGAGGGTGTACGATCTAGGAGACAAGGCAAATAAAATGATCGCCTGGTTGGAGAAGAGAGACCGAGACCGCAGTTGGGTGTCGAACATAGAACGAGCGGATGGATCAGTAAGCACCACAAACTCGGCAATCGCGGAGGACTTTGCGCGATACTATGAAGAGATCTATCGGTCGCACACGACGAGGGACGAACAGGAGTGTTGTGCTTTCTTGGCCCCTCTGCAGCTCCCGGTACTGGAGCCTGCAGACAGAGAGCTGCTAGATGCACATATCACGGTCAAAGAGGTAGAGGAGGCTATGGGAGGCCTGCCGACAGGGAAAGCCCCCGGGCCCAACGGGTTCCCAGCGGAAGCATTTGGATGTGTTGCTAGCCTCACGGCACCCCACATGTGCAACATGTTCCTCGAGGCGCGGGAGAATGGACAGCTCCCGAGGGACCTACGACTGGCCACGATCGTGGTGATCCATAAGGCAGGAAAAACCACAGGGGGATTGCAGTTCGTACCGGCCCATCTCCCTCCTTAACTACGAGACGAAGGTCCTGGGGAAGATCCTGGCCACGCGCCTGGGTGCGGTGATCTAATCGCTGGTTCACCCGGACCAGTCGGGCTTCATGCTCCACAGGAGCGCGAGACTGAACCTGCGCCGTCTATTCGGGGTCCTGCAGACGGTGACTGCGCGGCAGGAGGTGCCGGCGTCTCTGCTCTCTCTTGACGCCCACATGGCCTTTGACAGTATCGAGTGGCGATACATCTACGCAGTCTTGGAGAAGCTGGGCTTCGGAGACAACTTCTGCTCCTGGGTGAAGCTACTCTACACAGGACCACTGGCGAAGGTTTGGGTCAATGGGACTATGTCACGGGAATTTCAACTGGGTCGTGGCACCAGACAGGGATGCCCTCTGTCCCCAACCCTCTTTGCCCTGGCATTGGAGCCGCTGGCGCATTGGGTGAGGACGGACCTGGGGGTATGGGGTGTAGATGTGGGAGGCGGATGGGAGGAATGCATATCGCTATATGCGGACGATATTTTGCTCTACACCCAGCGGCCGTCGGACTCTATACGGCGACTGATGGTCGTATTACGCACGTTCGGAGAATACTCCGGATACAGTATCAACTGGAGCAAATCCCTGGGCTATGTCTTGGCGGGACCCCAACCACAGGCGGCGCCCGGCTGCGAGGGCCTTGTTTGGCGCACAGCTTTTCGCTAACTGGGGATTTGGGTCACGCCGTCCGACACTGAGTTTTTCCAGCTCAACGTGCAGACTCAACTGAACATCCTGCACAGTGACGTACAGCACTGGCGAACCCTTCCAGTCTCCCTAATGGGCAGGGGCGTTCTATTCAAAATGATGGCCTTGCCCCGTCTGCTATACGTGCTTCAGAGCTCGCCATTCCCGATCCCGGAACAAGTCTTCAAAACGGTGGAATCGGAGCAACGCTCCCTGTTGTGGGGCGGGGGATGACCAAGGATTGCTCTTCGAAAATTGCAACGGGGTCCTTACGATGGGGGACTGGCGGTGCCCGATATCCGCCTGTACTACTGGGCGACACAACTGATCAATATCAATGGATGGGTGTTCGCCTCGCCGGAGGAACCGGCATACCGAGTGGACCGGATGGTCCCGGGGAGGGATCCTATTTAGCAGCTCTTTACTCCAAACCACTGCGCGACCAATCCTTGCCTCCCCAAACGGCTGTAGTGGTAGATGTATGGCACCGAGCATCAAAACTGCTTTGATGGGGAAGGAGACTCACGGCCCAAACGCCCTTATGGAAGGGGGACTTCCTTAAAGAAGTGGTGAAACTCCGTGACCTGTGACAATGGAGCCTGATAGGTATAGATACGCTGGGGGACGTGTGGAGGAGGGGACAGACGGTGGAGTTCACGACTCTCCAGTCAAACTTCCAAAAGGGGGACGGCGAATTCCTGCACTATCAGCAATTCAAACACGCCCTATATAGACATCTGACACAGGGGGATCAGGTCCCAGAATATGCCCCTCTCGAGGACAGACTGCTGTTAGACCCCATGATTGACAAGGCCATATCACTTACTTACAAAAAGCTCATTAATAACGCTCCTGATATCCTGGGGCCACTGCCGGAGAAGTGGGAATCCGACCTTGGCTTGCTAGAGGACGACGACTGGAATGAAGCCCTACAGTGTCCTAGGGAGGTAGCGATCCGAGCCAGATTCAGATTGGTGCAGTTGCGCATCCTCCATAGGTCTTACACCCCACGAACGGCACTACTCAAGATGGGGTACGCAGCGTCACACTTTTGCCTGAGGGGCTGTGGGGAAGAGGGAACATTCTTTCACATCCTCTGGGATTGCCCTAAAATCCGTACATATTGTGTGAGGCTGAAAGACATAATGGAGGAGGTAGTGGGGGCAGAGGTTCCGTTGGAAGCTAGGTGGCACATTCTGGGGGTTACGGGGGACATTACGTGGCCCAAGGGAGATAAGATGTGGCTTGCCTTGGCGAGTATGGTAGCCAAAAGGAACATCGCAAGGCTCTGGGGGAGTGACTTAGTTCCGAGAATTGAGGAGTGGGAACGGGATGTAGATTGGTGCCAGAGGGCAGAGAAAGTCATCTATGACAGCAGGGGGTGCCCCAAAAAATGGGAGAAGATATGGCAGGCGTGGAGGAGGTATAGAGGAGAATGGATGGATACCCTGGATGTCTCACCTTAGGAGTTCCCCCCATGAGGTACCACGTACTACATACCTTGGACACACCCTCTCCTTGGGAGGCCCTGGGCACCGACTGGTAGTAGAGTCTGATCACAGCACCGAGGGATGGGGGAGGAGGGTTGCAGGGGGGCGGGTTCTGGCCAAGGGAGGGGAGGGGTGAGGGAGAGAACGGAGCGGATTAGTGGACCAGCTTATATTCGGTGGGGGCAAGACCTGGGGTAGACTGTGGTACTACCCATTAATGACTGTTGTAATCTACTCAATTAATGTATGAAAACCACTGCTTTTTCGCCAATACCTGATGTGTCTTTTGATGGAGCTGTTTTGTTTCAATAAAAAGATTTATAAAAAAAAAAAAGATATTATTTATGATAACCCCATAATCATGTAAACAATATTGTTGTGTTGCATAAACGAGGGCACTGGCCTAGCTCACTAGGCTTTGGCCTTCCCACCCACGGGTGCCTGGACTGAGTTCAGTGCTCCATCATTTAAACAGAGTTCAAAGTTATTGTACCACCACACAACCCCACTGGGCACACCTGCTGGTGTGGTATCCATGCTTTCTGGGATACCAACAGTTCTGTGAAGGGGTCAGGGACGCAGTGGTAATTCAAACCCATTTTCTGTCTTTAGAATAGCACTGTAATGATAAAAGACACTAAATATGTTCATTTCAACCGCCTAGTTGCTTAGTACATGGGTAATAACCACATAGAATATATTTACTACAGCACTAATGTATGTTACAAGCAGCAAAAATAATATGAACGTTTGTAACAAGAATGTTCCAAGGAGCTTAGCAACTGGAAGACTACTTCTATGTGCTGCACTACAAGAGTTTGGAGTAGCCAACGTGCCTCTAGAGTTTCTTGGGGTTCGGCACACTGCATACCTGTTCACATTGGAGAAGCTGTGACTACCAGACTTAAGTTGGAAAAATCAGCTGGGCTTAGCTCTGCTCTGGATTGGCTCTCAGGATATGAATGGATGTTGCAGCCGTCTGGCAGGAGCTCTTGCGGTAACCTGGGGCAAAGAACTCTCTAATTCAGTGGTCAATTCATGAGGTATGTATAGCGTTAACAACTGACGTTTACTCTACATTGGCGGGCTTTCCATTAACCTGAGACATAAATGGGATGCGTTTCCGGCAGCGACCCCTTGTTGTCTCGTTATATGCTGACGAAATGCTACTTTATGTTCGCGAGCCAGCGACTTACCTGCCGGAATTACTCTGCGAGTATGAGAAATTCGAGGGCTATTCTGGGTTAGGGATTAACTGGGCTAAGTCAATGGTGTTCCAGTTGACACCTGGCACACGTGAGCTTGAGCTGGACTTCCCTCTGACTTGGACCCAGTGAAATACTTGGGGATATGGCTGCATAGGGATCCTGACCAGGTAATATCCATGAACTATGGACGTACTGTAACACAGATCACAGATAGGGTGGAGCGGTCGGCTCGGCTGCTGCTGTCGCTTGCTGATCGTATTGCAGTTACGAAAATGTCTATATTACCCAAATCGTTATATTTGCGGAATATCTCTATGTACAAGACGCTGCAATCGGCTCTACTGTCATTTGTATGGGGGGGTAAGAAGCCACTATGTAGTTGGAATGTTCTGGTGCAGCCATTTGACCAGGGAGGATTTGAGGCATCCGATATGCGCTTATATTATCTTTGCGCACAGGCGCAGTTTGCCCATTATTGGTTCTCTCCTCAGCGGATCTTGCATCATACGGCAATTGAGTCTGACGCGGCACTCCCAATGCCGCTAGTGTCGGCAACTCTCTCTGGAGGGAATAGCGACACGAGGACGGAAATTAATCCGGTACAGTGCACTGCTTGGGCCTGGCGGATGCTTGCCAAGAGGGCACAGCTAGATTACCTATATGCCCCAAAGCTCCCTATTGCTGCACATCCAGACATTTCGGCAGCTCAGGAGCGACCTGCTCTACGCGCGTTGGAGACTGTTTGTGTTATGCAAATGGGGTGACCTATATGAACGGGGTCAGTTCCGCTCACTTCAAGATGTACAGGCGGGTCGAGATTCCAGGTTGATGCTGGGATTCACCTATGTGAGAGTGCGGCAGGGGGTCAGTGCCGTTTACCCTAACTGTCCCACTCAACCACAAACACTGCGAGCACTGCAGGCGGTGCTGGCTGGGGAAAAACACAAGGGTCTGATCACTAGGCTATATGATGCGTCACAGCAGGAGAGGGAGCCAGGGGACAACCCTTCATATCTTAAGTGGAACACTACACTGAGGTATGAGTTACCTCTAAATCACTGGAAATTTTGCTGCGAGTTGACTGGGCTTCTCACGGCAAACAATAATAAAAGCATCATTCATTTGAAATTTTTGCACCAGTTATATTATACTCCAGTGCAATTACACAGATTTGGCCTGCGGAAACAGCTAATTGTGCGGACAGGTTGACGCCGATTTTTACACCTGGCGTGGCAGTGCGATGGGATAGCTGCGTTCTGGGCCAAGGTAGCGAGTGTGCTTTCAGATGTTGTGATGGGGAGTGTACGGTGTGTACCGAAGCATGCCTGTTGGGTAGCATGAAGTATCTTAAGCCCTTCAACAGGTGGGTAGTCTCTGTCTCGACCCTGTGGATAAGCGTGCTGTAGCGCAATGCTGGGGTGCAAAATCCACACCTACTGCAAAGAAATGGATCCGAGACTTAATATATTGTAGTGAACAACTGGAGGGGTACGCGGAAGAGCTGCTTGAGGCCTCACGACCCAAAGACTTTTGGGCTCCACTGACTGTGTACTTATTGAGCCACCCTGACGTGTAACGTGCCTTACGTATTTACATGATCTCTTCCCTCATGTGTCTGGCCAGGACCTATTGGACTTGGAACTACCTTTTATGTGCTATCACTCAAGTGTGTTCACATGGCTTTTGGATCCGACTATTGTATGATGCAAAACTATTTCAGTGCCGGGAGAGGTGTGGGGGGGTTCAGTTATTTTTTGAATTTTCTATGTAAATAACAAAAATTGGCTTGTATCGACACATGTGAGGATGATATTGGTGCACCCAGCCTTGGAGTGTTGTGTATATTTGTTGCAAGCATTTCAATAAACAAAAATAAAAAATGGTTGACAGAACTGCACTGTTAGGCCAGATCTAAAGGAACACTCCCTTGCTTTAAACTGTATGATGTTACAAGCTTGGTTGCAGAAGTACTTGAAAGAGTTGATGAGATGAGGAACATGAATGAGGAAAAACTGCCATATTGTACTATTCCATTCAAAATAGTTTGGAAAACTGACTGCTTGTTGAGGAGTAAAAAACATACACAGAATAAAAAGAAGAATGTTCTGTTATTGCGCACGTTTAGGAAGCCATGGCACCCCAGGAGGAATGACCCCATAAAACAGGTTCTATCAATTCCAGATTGTTTCATGGACCACGTAACCCATCTGGAAAGAGTAGCAGAGGATACAGGACAATGACGTTTCCTAAAGTAAAGATGGATTTGAGAATCAAGCATTCAGAGACCAGATGTTCAAGCTTCCTATTCTTTGAGACATCAAGCTACACAGAGATTTGGTTGCTCCGGAAAGGCAGGTTAATCCACTGGTGTTAAAAATGTTTTGTACAGCTGGAAATTGAGAACAGAATTCCAAGAGAACACTGCCTAGCCAAAACATCCATATTATGGCTGTCTGAAACGCAAAATCATGGTCAATTAAACTCAATAGACCCATCAGAGAGAGATCGGGATAGTCAGGCCAGGCATTTAACACAATAAAGACTACATTACCACATTATAACATTTGATATTTTGGTAAAGGAGGTCTACTTATCCTAATTTATTTTTAATAGTCAAAGCACTGGATGCTTCACCACAGGTTTCCTATCAATAGAGTGTGGTGTAGACGATGGTCCATCTAAGTGTCTTCACTTTTCTGTAAGACTTAGATGAAGACGCTAGCTAGCTTAAGATATTTGCAACAATAGTGACAGAGCCACAGCATTTAATGGAGTGTGACTGGTCATTGTGATCTGTAACATTTTAATAACAACACCTTATAGGTTCAACTGAATCTGCTCCTAGATTCGAAGAGATATAGGCAGGTTTTTATGCTACCCTGTATCCCTAACACATATTTTACATTTGAATACTCATGATGTAATACATCTTGTTACAACGTGATTCAGTCACATGTTCCAAGATCCAAATTGTTCATTTTCACCTAGGGAAGTCAACTGAGTACTACTAGTGAGCAACGGTTATAAGCTTCTGCTCAGTGGCAATTAAATGTGCTCGGTCACTATATAAGACAACACATTGATTTTGTCAGAAAGTGAAATGTGCTCAGCTGATTTGAAATGCATACGCTAAAACAATGATCACTAGTACACTGTGGGTTGTCTTTCTAAAGTATGAAGAGTATGAGGGGAACAGTGTTTGGAATATTTGCAACATCACAACGTAACTTCAGAGCACACATTTTGAAGAGATCATAGAGTGTAATTTTGCATGTAATATTTTTCTGCATGTACCTTATAAAGACAGACATTAAGCAGCTAATAGGGTGATATCTTCAAGCAGCGCCCTGGAACAGACCAATAGCACAGAATTGGATGTTACAAGAAGAAGCAGCAGGGGTAACAAACGCCCCCCAGACCCTTCGGTGTGGGCGGGCCTGAGCTCCGGGGGTTCCCCTCAGCACAGTACCCTGGCATGAGAGCTCCTGGTTGAGTCCAGAGGGGGGGTCTCTGTGTGTACCTTGCAGGGGGGCCCCCTCAAGTTTATACTCAGCCCTGCGTGTTCTCACATTTGTTTTATTTTTAATTTTTATTGGCTTATAAAGTGCCTGAATCATCCCAAAAGAGCTCGGTTTCAAGGAGCTTTCTAAATAGAAGGTATTCTGGGCATTTCAGGAGATGAATAGGGAGCTGATTCCAATAATAGAGGGCGAATGGAAAAATGCTTCCCCACCTAAGCGGGATTTTTGGAAACGCGGGACAAGGACCAAGGATTTGGCTCATGAGCGTAGAGATCTAGGTGGCTGATACGCTTTTCTGCTAGATAGCCAGGACCTTTACCGTTTAGTGCTTTGTGCACAATGCAGCATATCTTAAATCTGACCAGCTTCCTTATTGGAAGTCAGTGCAAACATTGTAATAGACAGAGAGAAGCTGTTCTGGCAAGGAAGAGAAATGGAAATACCCTGTGTAGGAGGCTTAATATATGAAAGCACGAGCCCACACTGATTGTAACTTGCTCTTTCATTGTGAGTTTCTGGACCAGACGTATACCTAGGTTCTCGACCACAGTCTTAGGGACCGGCGTATCTCCGAATTCCGGAGGCCACCATTCTGGATACCAGAGCAGAGGGGCTTCTCTGAAGAGCATGATCTCATTTTTTCCAGCATTTAGCTGTAGGAAATGATTCCTCATCCAAGTAGCGATGGCAACGCATTGGCTGGACTCTATGTTATAACATTGTTGAAATAAAGGAATTCAAATACTAAGGAACTTTGTACCCTTACATCTTTTGAAAAGACAATTTAGTGGTGCACCTCTCCACTCTCATCCATTAGCGATGGCAATCATGCCTTCTGAGAAAGCAGTCTGAGTATTGTGGGAATTTTAGTCAAATGACAGTAAAAGCTGGGTGTCATCAGCATACGAGATTGGTGTGAAGCCCAGCTTTTCCAAGGAGTCCAGCTAATGGAGCAACATAAATGTTGACCAGAGTGAGACTTTGGCAGGATCCCTCAGGAACTCCTTTGGTCGATTCTATGGTCTGTGATTGGAAATGGCCAAGATTCATGGTCCGAGTCTGATGAGTGAGAAAGCACAAAATCCACTGAAGGGCTTGTCCTTGGTTTCCAAATTCTCCAAGTCTGAGTAGGATGTGATGAGAAACAGTGTCGAAAACTGCTGACAAATCCAGCAGCACTAGTAGTACTGCGTGTCCATTGTCAGGGGAGTGTCTTATATTGTCAGTGACAGCAATCAGTGTTGACTCAATACTGTGCATTGGCCTAAACTAGACTGGGAGGAGTCAGGGCATCCAGTAGATTCGACATAGAAAGAGATGTTTATGAATATGCTTTTCCAATAACTTACTCAGAAGGGGTAGAAGAGAAATCGGACGATAGTTGGACGGTTCCTCCATTGGAACATTAGCTTTCTTTCGGATGGGAACTATTTGTGCAGCCTTCCATTCAAGTGGCAACTGGCCCTCTCTTAGTGAAAAATTAAGGATTGAGCAGGTAGATGGGGACAACGGTTTAAAGAGTAATGAGGAAATGTTGGCTGGAATAATATCCAAAGGGGAACCTGATTTAACTGGGTACAGCAATGTCCCAGCTGTATCAACTGTGAGAGGGGGAAAGCTTTCCAGTGAAGGCACATTGGTCAATGATGGAAGATGGTGGAATGCATTGTCATTCAGAGGGTTCTTGTCTTTAGTGATTTCATCATAAATGAGCTATATTCTCTACGAAATGATTAGCTATTATATCGCAGAGTTCTTGAGATGGTGCAGCTTCATTGTTGCAGGCCTTTGGGTTGGTAAAGGATTTAAGGGTTTGGTATAAATCTTTAGGGGCGTTCCATGCCTGGTTAAAGTGCAATGGAATGTGGGCTCTGCGTGCGTTCTTTAAGTTCTTATTATATTGAGCCTTATACCTTTCTTTATCAATTACATCATGGGTGTTGACGCCAACTTCTTTCCAAGTTTTTACAAATAGATTTTTCCTTCCGTAAATCTAGAGATAGCCACGCTGCATGATGGCATCTGGCTGATTTATGGTAATGTTTCACATTCCCTTGTTCTTTATTCGGTCTCTCTCTTTCCCTATTTTCATCCATTTTTTCCTGCTCACCCTCACATATTTCCCCCCTTTCTTTGCATCTTGGTTTCCACCCATACCATTCTCCATTTTACTTTTTACTTTTTAATTTCTCCATTCATACCCGATTGCAAGTATCCTTTCCCACACTGCATTTTTTCCAAATTTACCGTTTTGGTTTCAGTTTTCATCATCCCTCCTCGATCTCATTTTCATACACTTTTATTACTCTATTCATTAATTGTTTTCCTTTTCTTTTTCTTTTTCTTTATTCATTCTTTTCGTTCTTTTTTTCACTTTTTTCAATATTGTCTGCTGTTCATGGGATATTTTATTCAATATGTATATTGCTTCTCATGTATAGGATCTACTTGTATGATTACTTTCACATTGTATTTAAACACTGAATTCTTTCTCGGTATTCATAGTCCACCGTTCTTTTCTTTTCAAGTTTCTTTATTGATTCACCCGTTTCACTCGCATTTTCCCTCGCGTCCCACAACTATAGTCCACTTTCTATTTTACACGGCCACAATATTTTGCGCATGCGCAAACCTTTTCGGCACTTCCGCACTCCATGGGTGGCGGTTCATCGTGTTTGCAGCTTTGAATCTACGCGTTTACCGCGTTACACTTTTGGTAAGCGAAACAGTTTCAACAGCAAGACACGATTTTAAAATAGGGGGCACCAGGCTATTAATATGCACTTTTAACGATTTTCACTCGTAACACTTTGTTTATTGTTGACATGTAACATTTACAATTTTCACTTGAGCATTGCATGGAATAACCACCATATACTCGAGGCATTTCTGCACACAGTTCACCCATGTTATTATCCACACTCCACGTTATAATCTCAACGTCATTTTTCAATTTCGTAATTCTCGGGTGTACGTATAGTCACTAATAGTTCTCTTGCACCATTTTCAGAACGTAATTTTTAACCTCACGTCCCCCATCTATTTTTTGTCACTTTCTCCTTCTGCTATCACCCGATTTAATTAACATTGTTTTCTCACTATTTTTGATTACTCTCATATCACTCGGGCCCTGATTAGTAATTTCGGACTTTCCTCCTTTTTCCTAGAACACATTGACCCCCTGAAGAAGAGCTTTTTAGCTCGAACTGCATCGGGGATACTGACTCATGTTGTTCATATTCATAACCACGATGTATTGAACTTTTGTGATCATGGAATCATTACGCAATGTTTAATTTGAGCCATCTTTACCTAAAGGATTACTCTTGATTCAGAAGGATGAATCACATGTATTAAACTACAAAAGTGAATAAAACTTTGAACATTCGAATATCCTTGTGTAACTTGCATTTATCTAGCACAAAGGAGTGCTCAGGCTTCTCACCTTACGCCTGTAAGGTCCTTCTTGCAATGTTTCAATGATGCCAGCTGGTCTTTGGTTGTTTTTACTATGGAGTTGTCGCTGGCCAAACATTTCTCAATATTCCCTGATTCCAGGATAATAGTTGCCGGGAAAGTGGTCAGGTGTTATGTTATGCCACTGTCGACGGAGACTATAGGGGGCTATGGAAGGGGCAGAGTTGACCCTGGGTCCCCTAAGTAAATTAAAGAGTGATCTGTCCACAAAAGATGCTTGGAGAGTTGGTCAGGATAAGATCTAAAGTGTGTCCCGCTAGATGTGTAGGACGCTTGTTGATCTTTCCTAGTCCTAAAGTGGCCAAGTTTGCGAGAAACATATATGCGTCCTGATTAGAAGTGTTCTCACTATGTACATTGAAGTCCCCTAGTAACAGAAAATGTTTAGTGGAGATAACATGAGGGGCAATTAATTCCATCAGTTGAAGCGAAAAATCTAAAAGGGGACCTGGGGTCTGAAATACAAGGGCACCTTTCCAGCTGTAATGAGGTAAAAAAAAAAGTCTAAAAACCGCCATATCTATTTAATCATTGCAACATTGCTCAAGTGTCGATACATTAATAATGTCTTTATGGATAATGGCTATCCCTCCACCCACCTTAGACTGTCTTTCCAGCCTTTGAATATGGTAGCCATCAGGAACGGTCACCGCAATAGTGGGAGTGGAGCAAGGTTTGAGCCAGGTTTCAGTCAGAAATGCGATGTCGGGATTCTCAGAAGATCGTAGCTCCCAGATTTCAGTGGCATGCTTGGGCCGAGATCTAACATTGCCCAAAAAGCAGTTCCAGCCCTGACCAAATTTGTCGGAAGGACAGTCTAGGGGAGTCTGAGGAAAAGTCTGGGGAGAGCATCTAATTTATAATTATGCTTTGACTTTTCTGTATCAGATAGCAGCGAGCTGCATGCTTCTGCTTCAGCTCCATGCCTTGGAATTTGCAAAACCTGCACGCGAAAGGCCCCTCCATGTCATGGAATACCCGAAAGTGTCATGTGGGTGGTTAATACATTTAGATGTGCTTGATCGTTTGATATCTAGGAGTTCCCGGCCCATATAAGAGTTTATCTGCCTGTGTCCCAAGTCATTATTTACAACAAGGGGTGGTGATGGACAGAGTCTCTGAATTAAGCAGAGTACTCTCACCCAGTCAAGAGATCAGGGCTAGATCCAACACCGTTTTTTAGCTCATTGCACCATCCCAGTTTCAGAACCTGGCTGTATGCAAATTAGTCTGTCCCTGGCCCAGTGCATCATGGGAACAGGGCAGACCAGACTACAAAAGCCAATTCTTACACTGGGAAGGAAACAAGCTTCCGGGGACCGGTTTCTGCCATTTCAGGCGTCTTCGGCCCGGCTTGCTTGAATCCTGACGGTGCAATGAGCAAGGGACTCACATCTGAGTATACCCTTCCACGCTTAGGGTGGACAAAATTATTTACAACAAGGTGGTGGTAATGGACAGAGTCTCTGAATTAAGCAGAGTACTCTCACCCAGTCAAGAGATCAGGGCTAGATCCAACACCGTTTTTTAGCTCATTGCACCATCCCAGTTTCAGAACCTGGCTGTATGCAAATTAGTCTGTCCCTGGCCCAGTGCATCATGGGAACAGGGCAGACCAGACTACAAAAGCCAATTCTTACACTGGGAAGGAAACAAGCTTCCGGGGACCGGTTTCTGCCATTTCAGGCGTCTTCGGCCCGGCTTGCTTGAATCCTGATGGTGCAATGAGCAAGGGACTCACATCTGAGTATACCCTTCCACGCTTAGGGTGGACAAAATTATTTACAACAAGGGGTGGTGATGGACAGAGTCTCTGAATTAAGCAGAGTACTCTCACCCAGTCAAGAGATCAGGGCTAGATCCAACACCGTTTTTTAGCTCATTGCACCATCCCAGTTTCAGAACCTGGCTGTATGCAAATTAGTCTGTCCCTGGCCCAGTGCATCATGGGAACAGGGCAGACCAGACTACAATAGCCAATTCTTACACTGGGAAGGAAACAAGCTTCCGGGGACCGGTTTCTGCCATTTCAGGCGTCTTCGGCCCGGCTTGCTTGAATCCTGATGGTGCAATGAGCAAGGGACTCACATCTGAGTATACCCTTCCACGCTTAGGGTGGACAAAATTATTTACAACAAGGGGTGGTGATGGACAGAGTCTCTGAATTAAGCAGAGTACTCTCACCCAGTCAAGAGATCAGGGCTAGATCCAACACCGTTTTTTAGCTCATTGCACCATCCCAGTTTCAGAACCTGGCTGTATGCAAATTAGTCTGTCCCTGGCCAAGTGCATCATGGGAACAGGGCAGACCAGACTACAAAAGCCAATTCTTACACTGGGAAGGAAACAAGCTTCCGGGGACCGGTTTCTGCCATTTCAGGCGTCTTCGGCCCGGCTTGCTTGAATCCTGATGGTGCAATGAGCAAGGGACTCACATCTGAGTATACCCTTCCACGCTTAGGGTGGACAAAATTATTTACAACAAGGGGTGGTGATGGACAGAGTCTCTGAATTAAGCAGAGTACTCTCACCCAGTCAAGAGATCAGGGCTAGATCCAACACCGTTTTTTAGCTCATTGCACCATCCCAGTTTCAGAACCTGGCTGTATGCAAATTAGTCTGTCCCTGGCCCAGTGCATCATGGGAACAGGGCAGACCAGACTACAAAAGCCAACACTGCTTTTATATAACCTTTGATGCATCAGTACAGCCTTGGAGAACGGCACACTCATTTTTCACAAAACCTGACACAATGTTGCAAACTTCCAACCAAGGTCTCTAAGGAAGAATGGATTATAAAAATAAATTGGAGAATTTTGGAAGTTGATGAGAAGAATCTATCACTATTCCCCTCCGTTTGAACAGAGGTCAGAACCTCAGGAACCCTCACAACAATGACAGACATACCTGGGGTGGTTGGTGTACGTACATCAGAACATCTGCCCTACTAATGGTAGGCATTCTGACCTACTTGCTTCTCTTCAGGAACATTTTATAAAGACTGGCTTTCTCAAGTAGAAAAAAAATAGGAAACAAGCATTTGCAATGCAATCGTTCTCACCCTAGGGACCTTATATGTATTTATCAATGCAGCATATTAGCCTGGGTGCTGAAACATCTACTGTTCTTTAACCTAAAAGCTACCTTGCCTGCTGAGAGGGAAGGAGTGCACCACCGCTGCAAGATGTGTGAACGTCTAAGATGAGCCAGAAGCAGCTGACCACGGAGCTGAGGGTCCATCTACCTAGAGAGAAATGTGCGTGCTCCTGGATTGGAGAGCAGTCTTTTCTTCGATTGTCTGCACCACCGCACTCTTGTGAAGTAGGAGGGTGACACTTTCAAACACCCCTTTCTATTTGTGATTCAAAATAAGAAGCATTACCCCTTTGACAAGTCGGAAAAGCTTTCCTGACTAGTAAAAGTGATTTAGCGGCTAAGAATGTACTTGCAAAATGTATTCATACATGAGAACCAATCTTACTGAAATGGTGTTTTAAAATTTCCCCAAATGCAGTTCCTATGCGTTTTGTTCGGTAACAGCCATTCTGGACCGATTTGTGCGACCTTGAGTTGCCCTAGGCTGAAATGGAAGAAAGTTTTCTCCTGTACTATGAAGTAAGCCGAGGGACAGACAACTGAAAAAGAAACAGTGCCTACTACTTAAAAACTGTGTCTGGCTGCACAGCACCGAGTGGCTGAAAGTTCGGGAGACAACCGTACTCCAATGCAGTAAAGTGCGAGAAAGAAGTATCAAAAATCAGGTAATTGTAAAAGCAGAGTTCACCAAGACACCCTCCGAGCAGTATAATCTATACACGAAAAGCTGGTAATCATGCAGCAGAATGCTATTTGTGCACAGGGGCGCCCAAAACAGCTTCAGGATGAGGATATTGATTAAAAATACAAATTGACAAGAGGACAAAAGATCAGCTATCAAAACATTTTATCAGAGCCCTGATCTCCTGCTGTTGGTGGGCGACAAGAAATACCTCAGAGTGACTCATCCTCATAAAATGGAAAACAGTGATTGTTGGGAATTTATGACGATTGTCAACAATGGCAGCAGTTACAGGGATTTCAAGGCTTCATTTGCAGCGCCCTACGGGCTGAGATCCAACTCCAGTCTGGGAAGGCATGGCCAGGTCCAAAGTGCATCATGACAGAGGCTGAACGTTCTGTAACTGATCTGAATTGTTTTGCTATTAATGCCAATGTTTTGCAAAAGGTTTTGATTAAGGGCCTACCACAAAGGTTGCCACCTTCCAAAGACCCTTCAATCAGTCAATATGCAAGAAAATAAACATACACTGAGCAATACCAGGTGCAGCTCGAAGCACTTGGGGGTGAGAGCATTTTGCGCATATATATCGTCAAAATATCTTTTAGACTCTTTAGACTGAAATTAGACAGATTTCAACCCAAGCATAAGCAAGATTATGCAGCAATTCACGAACGCCAGAAGTAACAGATTGGTAAAGGAACTGAGGGAAGAGCAAACAGAGAGCCTGTTTATGCTTCAATGTATCAAGTAAGCAGCGTGAATCTACTATCAGGTGGAAGTAACTGCAAGTCAGGGCTTTAGGTGGGCCGGGTCCTGCCGATGCTCAGAACTGTCAGCTCTTAACAGCAGGTGCCGAAACGGGTCCCAATTGGGCTCTCCAGTTTTACCCTAGGGGTGGGGGAAAGAAACTTAACTCGTCAATATAGCACCGGGCACTGCTTTTGATGCAACTTTGCAGTGATTCATTTGTCAGTTTTCTATATGGCAGACCATGGCCGGACTGGGAACAGCAACCAGCCCTGGCAGGTTACTTCTCCACCGACCCTGGGAATGGGAGGGAAGGGGGCTGTTAGCTGCTAAGCACTGCTCACGCTTTTCTTACAGATGGCCGATTTAAACCGGCACCCTGTAAGAATCCGGTTCCTCCGGTTGGAACTCCAACTTACGAATTATATGTGAAGCATGGAGTAGGCCCCATCACATATAACGAAGTGTGGATTAAATATACCAGAAAAGATGGTGTTTTAAAATGGCCCCAATATGGTAGCTTTGACACAGAAATTCTAGATAACCTCGAAGTTAAACTTTGCAAGAAGAAAGCCCGGCCGGCAATGTTTGACTCTTTCCGCCTATGGCGTAAGGAGGCTAGACAAAAGGAAATTAAATTAGAGAAGAAAAATAAGAGAGAAGGGAATATTTCGGTAATACAAGCTGCTATGCAGTTTAAAGACAATGAAGAAGAACAGATGAGTGAGCAGTTGCACAGGCAACGTAAAATGGCGATAGATAAATGCTATCCAGTTTTGCCGCATCCCAAGAAAGATGCAGCAAAAGATACTGAGAAAGACCCGTTAATGGGCCATTTGTTAAGTTCTCCACCCCCCTATGCACAAACAGCCACGGCGCCTCCGCAACCCTTAGTTGCGCCACCCATGGTCGTTATACCTGCTCCTTCACAGCACCCACCAGCTACTCTTCAGCTGGCTTCTGCTGCTCTGGTGCAGCCTCCTCATGGCCCACCGACTACATCTACTTCGCTTATGCCTTCTACGACTTTGCCTAGTGCACCTTCTATTTCTCCTAATGCTCCCTCTGCTATTGCCTCTACTTCTGCCTTATCTTACCCCGTTTTTCCACCTGTTCTCCCATCAGCTTCTCCTTCTGTTCGGCAGAGAATGGCCAGCACTGTAACTAATAATTTCTCACCTCTTTTCGGGTCGCCTACTACGACCCCTAACACAGGACGAAGACAGTTGCGAAGTCAACTGCCTGACTACCAAGAGAGAGATTTATTGAATCGTTTAGCTCGTAAATGGATTGTGGATACTGTCAAATATGATGTGGAGTGTGTCACGGAAGTTTTCCGTCAGTGGGAAGCACCAACACAGAGATATGTTTTTGAACAAATGTGTGTTTTCCTCTGCGAGGATTTGGAAGACAATGATTTAGAATGCAACCCGCAGGAGTTGTGTCGTGTACGGTTTAAGTTTGGAGAGGGCATGATCGTAGGTCCCGATGTCAAAAGAGCAATTGAGATATTGTTGTCGTATCGAAGTAAAGGGAACACTTCTGGATCGCAATCTGAGCGCGATACACCTAGGAAAAAGGCACGACAGTACCCTATGAGAGAGGTTCCCCCTCAATGGAGAGAGGGTGACGCAAATGCTAACCCACCTATTCTGCCACACTTTCAGCGTGTGTGGGTACATGTCCCATGGAAGCGATCTGAAGTTTTAGCACTTAAACAGACGTTACCTGATCCGCGCAAAAACCCCGCAGGATATTACAAAGAGTTGTCGCAGACTGCTGGGTCATGTATAATGAATTTAGCCGATATCGATATGTTGTTTGGGAACGTTGTTCCACAGCCTTTATGGGGAAAGATTCGTCATACAGATCCTGACCAGGAATTAGGTGACTCATGGGATAATATTACTGCGACAGATGCCTTACAAATTGGTGGTGCGAAACCTGAACCTTTAATAGTAGAGCTACCTGGTAAAATACTTGATTAAATGAAAACGATAATGCCTGCAATGCGTGTGAATTGGGATAAACTGTCTGCGTGTAAGCAGAAGAAAGATGAAACGGTATCAGATGTCTTCACCAGGTTTGAAGAAACTTTTGTCGACCACAGTGGTCAAGATATGAGCACAGAAGGTGGTCAGAGATTGTTCGTCGATAAATTCGTGCACAATTTGCTTCCTGAGTTGTGTAAAAAGTTAAAGGATTCGGAAAGTTCTTGGGCATTTTCATCTTCAGCACAGATACTAGCTACAGCACAATATTACGAAAATAGAGACAAAGACGAAAAAGATAGAGCAGAAAAGAAGACTAAGGAGTTGAAAACGAAGGTTTTATTACAACAAGCATATCCACCGCGTAGTGGTGGTGGCCAGAATAATGGTGGTCAGAATAACTACCAGAGTAAATTCCAGCAGCCTCAACAGTATCAGAGGAACTCGCAAAGGGTCGAGTATTCTCAACCACGTGTTCCTGTAGGCCCCAATCAGTGTTCATATTGTAAGGAAGAAGGTCATTTTAAATATAGCTGCCCTATTTTGCTACAGCGCGCAAATGGCGCTTCTGGTGTAAGAGGTCGAGGTGCTCAGCAAGCGCCTAGAGGAAGAGGACGCGGAAACGCCCCGCAGAATGCACATCCCCTTCCACCTCAAGATTCTATGAATAAGTTTGATCAGCAGAATAACGCACCTGGTAGGACAGCTCAGTACTATACCGATGATTACTATACAGAAAATGAGAATTGGGAAGGTAATGATTGCTAGGACAGCCATAGACAAAGAGAGGGAGTTGGTTCAGTTCCAGTAGATCAGAGTGGACCATACATTGAGGTGATTACATCAGGTGTATCAGTACCTTTTCTGTTGGATACTGGTGCTACAAAGAGTTCTATTATGCACTCCAAACTCCCTGGCGCACCTTTGTCTGGCGAAACGAATGTATCGGTAGGTTTTTCTGGCGCCCCGGTTAGAAACCCGATTTCTGACCCTTTGACTCTTTCTGTTGGTCCTCGTGAATTAGAAGCACCCCTTATTATGACAACAGGTTGTGGTGAAAATTTGTTGGGATTGGATCTGTTAAAAAGATTGTATGCGACTTTGTACTGTTCTCCTTCGGGAGTACAACTTACTTTAGGTAAGAAAGTGTTTTTTCCAATGTATTTGTCGAGAAACAAACTTCCAGCAGAGTTGTCGTTTCTTCCAGATATTCTTTGGGCTACTGGTCCTAATGATGTCGGTCTTTTAGAGATTCCACCATATGTTGTAACATTGAAAGCCAATGTTCAAATGCCACGAATTCCCCAATATAGAATTTCTAGTGAAGGCGAGAAAGCGTTGCTAGCGATCGTTTATGAGTTAATTGAAAAAGATGTAATTGAAGAGACAAGAGGCAACATTTGCAATAGTCCTGTTCTACCTGTTTTAAAACGAACTGACACACCTCAGCCACCTGTGTACAGATTTGTGATCGATCTCAGAGAAGTGAATAAAATAGTTGTGCCACAATTTCCAGTAGTCCCCGACATTACTACATTATTGACTATGATCCCAGCTTCTGCCACATGGTTCTCGGTGATTGACTTGAAGAATGCTTTCTTCAGCATCCCGATTGCCGAGGAGAGCAGAGATATTTTTTCCTTCAGTTTAGGAGGACGAAGTTTCCGCTTTAAACGCGCTCCCCAGGGCTACTGTGAAAGTCCATCAATATACAGTCAAGCTCTGAAAACACAGCTTGATACGATTGTTTTACCTGAAAGGGCTACTCTTGTACAGTACGTCAATGATTTGCTCATTGCTGCAGATACTGAGGAGATATGTAAGAAAGCCACGTTGTCATTGTTGCGGCATTTGTGTGATCTGCATCACAAGGTGTCACTTTCTAAATTACAATACTGCCGACAAGAAGTGACCTACTTAGGTCACCTCTTATCGAAGGAGGGAAGGAAACTGACCCCAGAAAGAATACAGGCAATAGCGAAATTGAGTGTGCCAAGAACACAGAGAGAAGTCCGTGCTTTCTTAGGCATTACATCGTACTGTAGACAGTGGATTCCAAATTTTTCGTTATTAGCTAAACCTTTGGTGGCGTTAACATGTAAAAATACACCCAATCCCGTCCCTTGGTCTGAAGAGTGTCAGAAGAGTTTTTCTGATTTACGCACAGCATTATGTTCGACTCCTGTGTTAGGTAACCCCAACTACAGTAAGCCTTTTACATTGTATGTCCACGAGAAGGAAGGTTGTGCATTGTCAGTACTGACTCAGTTATTTGGGGACAGACAACGTCCATGCGCGTATTTTTCGTCGACTTTGGATCCGGTAGCTTGAGCGTTGCCAAGTTGTCTAAGAGCCACAGCGGCAGCAGCTGTTTCTATTCGACAGTCTGCTGGCCTAGTCATGAATAATACACTAGTCGTGATGGTCCCACATGCAGTAGACACATTGTTAAACAGAACTAAGACACAGCACTTAACCAGTGCTCGATTGTCAGGGTACGAATTGTCATTGCTAGCAAGTCATGTGCACATACAAAGGTGCAGTACACTTAACCGCAGGAGGAGCTGCAGGAAAGAGCTCCTGGTTTGGGGATCACCTTTTCGGTGAAAATCCCTGTTTAAACCAAAAGACCTGCCCCACTTCACCCATCGGACGAAATCTAAACATACCCTCTATCGACAGATACCCTGGACTTCAACGCCGGTGCGTTACTTACCGACTTTGCTACATCGTTAAGCCGGAGCTGCCTGGCCTGTTCCTCTGGGCTCAGCTACCCGACGCTGTCCTTCACTTGGCACGGCACATCTAGGTCCTGTGGAAATACCCTGTCCCTGGAGTCCGACACCCGCTGCTACACTGCTCTCCCCAAAGAACAAACACGTAGCCGACGCCTTGAGGTCCTCGAACGGAGCCCTTGTTCCCGGAGTCCGACGCCCTCTGCCTCATTGCTCTCGCATTGCTGACGTCGCTGCCCCCAACGGTCGATGAGGAGCTGCTTGCCCGACCCCGCATACTGCGACGAGCTTGTAGCCTGAGGTAAGCTGCCTGCCGATGGTGAGGTCCGCCCTGATCCCCGGCTCCTCTGATCGGAGCTAAGACTTGGAGCTCCCAACTGCCCAACGGATCCGGATGTGGCGTATCACCGGGCTCCTTAAACGCCATTAGCCGGGCTCGAAGCATCATTCGATGTCTCCCCCACATGTGCCGATCCCGGGTCTGCCAAGACATCCTTATGCCTCCACAACCTAAATAAAAAAACAAAAAAAAAAAAAACAACGATCCTGGCGCAGCCACTTTCCACTGCGACTCCGGCTATGAAATCGGCACTCAACTGCTGCTGGTAAGCCCGGTTCCAATCGAGGCTATTACGGAGAACGAGATACCAGACTGAGACCCCTCCGACGTCCTGCTGCATATACCACCGTTCACCAGCCCTAAGAAGATAAGGTGAGAGCGGCAACTACCCGTCCTCCTTTAACCTGGGGTAAAGCGACTGACGCCCGTTCTCATAGTTCAGAGACGGATGCCACGGCCGCCCGCTCTGGTGGTCCCGGGAGAAAGTAATGGTCACCCTGCTCCTGTTGACCTGGGGTGGTAAGAGGTGTTGGCCTGATGATTTTCAAACAAAAATAAGGATCTCTCCAAATCGAATATTAACTCCAGCCTGCTCCATTTCACGTACCCGGATCTCTTGTTAACATGACCGGTTAACTCGCTATTTTTAATACTTCCTGCCCTGTTTCTTTTCTTTGGTGGAAATAGCAATATGTTAAATCAGTGATTTAACGATCTTATGGAACCCATTTTGTTTTTTGTTTTTTTCTATACTCCTGGACAACAACAACTTTTTGATTGAACCACCATTTTGTGATCTCCCCTGCCTACCAGAGATCTAGACACTGTGAAAGGACTAGCTTTACTAGAATCACCTACTCTTATTCGGCGGCCATCTTTAAAGTAGCCCCGATATCGCTTTATACCACTGATCTTTCACTGCACAATCCATGTTCATCTTTGAATGTACCCCTGCTAACTCTATACCCACTCTTTTTCTCACTTAGCCACTCAACTCCCCACTCCTTTTCTCACTTTCCCCCCCCTCCATCTGTACCCTCACTATATGTCATATCTATTTATTTACTTACTTGTTATTTTAGTCCTACCCCCTTCTAGATTGCCCTTCAACCTGCACATTACTCTCTACTATGTTAATTGTATGCACTTTATTAATTTGGTATTTGATTCTGTTATTTTACTGTTGTTCACTTCGTGTCACTTTTCTAATTTGTGTTTGGTTTTTTGCATTTCATTGCTGCTTTTGTTTTTATTCAAAACTCACCATTCTGTTGATCTACCCTACCCACCAGAGATCTAGACACTGTAAAAGGACTAGCTTCACTAGAATCACCTACTCTTATTCGGCGACCATCTTTAAAGTAGACCCGATATCACTTTTACCACGGATCTTTCACTGCACAATCCCTGTTCATCTTCGAATGTATCCCTGCTCACTCTATACCCTCTCATTTTCTCACTTAACCACACAACTCCCCACTCCTTTTCTCACTTTTTCCCCCCTCCCCATCAATACCCTCACTATATGTCATATCTATTTATTTACTTACCTGTTTGGAAGCGCTGACTTGAACGCGCTCTCACAGACCTCCTCGACCACCCCTGACACAGCGACCCCAGCGCTGAATCAGGATACGCCCAAAGGCGGTAGCCACGCCCACTGCGAGGCCATGCCCACCCCCAGAGACTACAAATACGCTGAATACAAGCGGATTTGTTACTGACTTGTTGTTATCCTCTGAGGCGGAAGCCGGAGGACTGTGTTTTCAACTGTCTTTAAAACTGCACCTTTTTCACTTGTGTTAGAATTTTAAAGACCTCAGAGCTCACCTGTTTGGAAGCGCTGACTTGAACGCGCTCTCACAGACCTCCTCGACCACCCCTGACACAGCGACCCCAGCGCGGAATCAGGAAACGCCCAAAGGCGGTAGCCACGCCCACTGCGAGGCCACGCCCACAGACTACAAATGTGCCGGCCATACCAGCGCAGCGGACGAGCGCAGCGGGAGCGCCGTTTGCGCGCCGAAGGCGCGCCTGGGGCAGGCTCGTCTGCGCCCGTCCGCGCACGACAGGGCCTAGGGCCACTACCCCTGCCGGATACAGCTGCCCCTAAGGTAAGATACTCACGTCGGGAGTTACTAAGTCTCAGACCCCCCACCCCCTCTTGTGAATTCACTCACGACCTAAATGGACCTTTCATCCGCTGTACCCTCTGCAAGCCAGTACAACGCAAATTACTTATAAAACCTCACAAGCCTGCTGCCCTGATATTGGCTTCACTTAACTGCCGTTCGCTCCCCAAACATGCGACGCAGATTAACCACCTCATTGAAGACCATAAGATTGATATCCTCTTCCTCACGGAAACATGGCTCGCACCACATTCTGAGGCAGACATGGTGCTAGCAACCCCACCAGGCTTCCTCATTCAGTCCCTACCCCGCCCCCTATGCCGAGGTGGCGGTGTTGCCATCATCCACCGGGACCACCTTCCTTGCAAAACTGAGGATGCGCAGATCCCTGACTCTGAAAGCCTGCAATTTACAATCAAGCTAGACCCGACCAACTCTCTGACAGGAGTCCTTGTCTACCGCCCTCCCGGTCATCCAGGCCCTTTCGCGAGCACCCTCCTGGACACTGTAGCAACCCTGGCCCACTCCATATCGAATTTCCTGATAATAGGAGATCTTAACATCCATCTTAATGACCCCACTGATCAGACAGCAGCTGACCTGATCGCTGATCTGGCAGCACTTGACATCCACCTCCTTAATTCCGGACCCACTCATACCAAGGGTCACCTGCTGGATCCAGTGTTCACTAACACTCCATCGATGCAAGTGAAGGATGCCTCCCCCTTACCCTGGACAGACCATTTCCTAATCTCCTTCCTACTGCCAGGTTTCTTCAGGAAACCTCAAAAACCGCCCACCTACATCAGGGACAGGACCTGGTCCAGACTTCCTACCGAAGAGTGGGCCAGCATTCTTAAAAACACCAGCCCGTCAGACGCAGACGACCCGGCTGTCGCCGACAGCAATTTCAGAGAGTGGATCGCCACCTCCCTGGACTCCGTTCTCCCACTAAGAACTAGGGAGGATAAAAACGGAAAACCTGGGTCCGCCCCGTGGTATACCGCTGACCTCCGACTCCTCCGTAAAAACTGTAAAAGAGCCGAACGGCTTTGGAGGAAAGACTGGCAGCACTCCAGCAAGGAAGCCTACCACAATACAGTCAGACTCTACAAAGAGGCCATCAGACACGCCAAAGCCTCCCACTATGACACGCGGATTACAGAATCTTCTAACTCAGCCAGGGAATCCTTTATAATCGTAAAGGAGCTGCTCAAAGTACCCCACTCCCCGTCCTCCAGTGTCCCCTCGGTGGACCGAAGTAATGACCTAGCCACGTACTTCAACGATAAAATTGCTCGTATCCTAGTTTCCCTCCCCCCTCCCGGGTCCACCAGCCACTTGGACAATCCGACACCCCCCAGTCAAACCGAAAGTAATCCTCATCCTCAACTTGAGACATTCAGGCCAGTAACATGTCTGGAGGTCGAGCGAACCATGACCAAAATGAGAAGTGGTTCACCACTGGATGCGGCTCCCATCAGATTCCTTAAAACCGTGGCCCCTGTCATCGTTCCCACGGTCACGGAGCTCATTAATAGCTCACTTACCCAGGGATCTGTCCCGGCCAGCTGGAAAAGCGCGGTGGTAAAAGCACTCCTTAAAAAACCACAGCTCGATCCAGCAGACATGGGAAACTATCGTCCAATTTCTCTCCTACCGGCAATCAGCAAGCTAGCTGAGAAACTGGTCAACAGACAATTGTCCCAGTTCTTTGAAACAAACAACATCTTACAGGAATCCCAAACTGGTTTCCGCCCGGGCCATGGCACAGATACTGCCCTCCTCGCCGTCATCGATGAGGCAAGGCGCATACTGGATTCAGGAGGGTCAGTGGCAGTGATCCTCCTGGATCTCAGCGCAGCCTTCGACACAGTCAACCACCGTGTCCTCCTCCATCGGCTCGCGGCAGCAGGAATCACCGGGACGGCACTCAGTTGGATAGAATCCTTCCTCACCGGACGCACGTTCCAAGTATGGGACGGCAATTACCACTCAGCCACCCTCCCCCTCACAAGCGGGGTCCCTCAGGGATCTTCCCTGAGCCCGACGCTTTTTAACGCATATATGGCTCCCCTGGAAGACGTGGTGACACCATTTGACATAAAAATGGTAAGCTACGCCGATGACACTCAACTGGTCGTCTCTCTATCCCAACTAGTCGACCACCCAGAGAAACTGGCGAACTGCCTCACCCAAATACACAGCTGGATGAGTGATTCATCACTAAAATTAAATGGGTCTAAGACCGAAGTGATGCTCCTGGGAAAACAATGGGCAACTATCCCCCCAACAGTCTGGCCTGATGTATTCGGAGAAATCCCCGCCCCGAAGCGTGAAATCAAAACCCTTGGAGTATGGCTCGAACCGGAGCTCACCATGAAGACGCAAGCAGCCAAAACTGCGGGCACCTGTTTTGGGCTCATGCGCACTACCCGTAAGATCCTCCCATTACTACCACCTGCCTCTAGGAAACTCCTTATCCAGGGGCTAGTATTGTCCCGTCTTGACTACAGCAATATGGTCTACCTGGGTGCTCCAGAGGTCACCCTGACTAGACTACAGCAGACACAGAACGCTGCGGCCAGTCTGCTCACGAACCTTCCTTCGAGAATGTCAGCAAAACCAGCCCTCAAGGCCTTGCACTGGCTCCCTGTTCGCCAAAGGGTTGAATTCAAAGCCATGTGTACAACACACAAACTTATCAACGGATCTGGCCCTACTATCCTCAGCAGCATGGTCACCCCCTACAAAGCACCCAGATCCCTCCGTTCAGACAGTGAGCACCTGGCCAACATCCCCAAATTCAAAAGGACTCGCACCGGAGGCCGACGATTCTCGGTGCAAGCGGCCGTGAGATGGAATTCCCTCCCACGTACCCTCAGACTGGAAGCCAGCTACCTGGCCTTTCGCAAAAAACTGAAAACGCACCTATTCCCGAAATAATCGTTCCTCCTCCCTCCCTCTCCTTATAGGATAAACAATCTCCTTACAGCGCGGGGATGCCCTTGGGTCACCAGGCGCTATACAAATCGCTAAAATAAATAAATAAATAAATAAATTAACCCAGCTAAGTTATTGCCAATTGTAGAAGAATCAGATGCTTCAGAACAGCATGATTGTCTTTTTAGAACAGAAGAGGAAACGAAAGGAAGAGTAGACCTCTTTGACACTCCTCTTGCTGAATGTGATGGTATATTGTGGGTGGATGGTTCATGTTTCAAGCTTCCGAATGGTGACACGACTGCAGCATATGCTGTCACGACTTTGCACACAGTTGTTGAAAGTGCACGTATTCCACATAATTCAGCTCAAGCAGCAGAATTGATTGCACTCACAAGAGCATGTGTGTTGTCAAAAGGAATGAAAGTGACTGTCTACACCGACAGCCAGTATGCTTTTGGTGTGGCTCACAGTTTTGGACGATTGTGGAAAGAACGTGGGTTCCTGACTTCGCATGGAACAAAGATTCAGCATGGTCAGTTGGTGAATGAGCTTCTAGAATCACTGACTTTGCCTTTACAAGTGGCGATTGTGAAATGTAGTGCTCACAAGAAGGTGACTGATGATGTTGGTCGTGGAAATGCATTTGCTGATGAAATCGCGAAAGAAACCGCAAGGAATGTGATGAGCCGAATGTATGTTGCAGGCCCCGCAAGATGGGTTGGGGATGTGGGAATGTGTGAAGACACGATAGAGAGTGTGAAGTCCATTCAAGCTGAAGCCACAGAGAAAGAGTTGAGCACGTGGAGAGAAAGTTCAGGTAGAATGGATGCGAATGGTTGTTGGATTGAATTGTCAGAGCATCAGAGATGGTTGTTACCCGATGCGTACGTGCTTGCAGTAGTTACGATGGCTCATGGAATGGCTCACATCAGCGTGAAGGGGATTTGCTAGTTGTTGGCTCCAGTATGGCAAAATTCAGGAATTCCCAAGTGTGCAGAGAATGTCGTCAAGAATTGCATGGTGTGTCTGCAACACAACCCTGGTAGGGGAACCCCAACTCCAGCTGGTCATTTTACACCTCCTACGTATCCGTTTGAGGTTTTGCAGCTAGATTTCATACACATGGAGAGGTGCAACAACTTAAAATACGTGCTCGTTGTTGTTTGTGCCTTCTCAAGATGGGTAGACACGTATCCCCTAAAAGACAATACTGCCTTATCCACAGCGAAAGCCCTTGTAAAAGAGTTCTTCCTGAGATTTGGAATGCCTAGAATGGTCTGGTCTGATAACGGGAGTGAATTTGTGGGTCGTGTGATGAAGAATGTATGTGAAGGGCTAGGAATCCGACAGAAGTTCCATGCTGCAAATCACCCACAATCAGCTGGATTAGTAGAATGTTACAATGGCACGCTTAAACTTAAATTGGCCAAAATCCAAGCGAGCACAGGTCTTAAATGGCCTGACGCTCTACCCTTAGCACTCCTATCCACCAGAATGACTGTGCATTCGCGAGTGAAACTTAGTCCCTATGAAATAGTATTTGGCCGCCCGGCCAATATATGGGGAATGCCTAGGCCCACTAAGTTCAGCGAGCTAGAACACCCTGTTTTGCTTGATTACCTGTACGAATTGACGGCTAAATTGCGTGTTTTGCATCAACAGGTACACGACACCCTGCCTCCGGTCTCTGATACTCCGGGACACACCATAAATCCTGGATCCTGGGTGTTGGTGAGAAATTTCCAGAGGACAAAGAACGACCAGCCCAGGTGGACCGGACCACACCTCGTCCTTCTCTCTACCAGATCGGTGGTTCAAGTGGAAGGGAAGAAGGCCTGGATCCACGGGGCCCACTGTAAAAAGATCCCCCTACCTCTGCCATATGACCAGTGGGTCCAGGAGGGTGTCGGCGACTCAGAGACTGACACCGTGCCTCGTTTCCTACCTTTCAGCGATTCACGAGTGAAAGGGACTAACTCTGAGCGTGAAAGTGAGAATATTTTACAGGAGGCTGTGCCTCCATCAAAACGATTGAACACTACAGAGCCTGAACTCTTGTTTGTGGACCAAACAGTACCGGGAAAACGAAAATACAATTTGAGACCGAGAAATACGAACTAATAAAAATGTTTTCTTTTTGCAATTTGAGACCAAGACCTATGGACAAATAAATATATTCTTTTTCCCTCCCTGATACTATTTTTGAAAAAGCGCAGCTCTCCCATCTGAGAAACGTGCTTATTTTTGTTTTTCGAACCGCCATCCGGGTTCCGCTGCTTGGGCCGCTGACGACGTTAGGTCGGTAGTTCTGGTTCGTCCAAGGGAGTTGCCCTGGACTGACAGAAGCATCCCTTAGCAGAATCAACCTGCCACCGTGGGCAGCACTTTAGAGAGGATGGAGTTTCCCGATGTGGAGAGACCTGCCAAACCTGCAAACTTTAAACGCAAATTATGTAACGTGATGACAAAGAAGGGTTTTATAATATTGTGCATATGTATGTTATTCAGTATGATGATATTTCTAATAAGTTACATTTTATTCTCTTTTCGTGTAACATTCGCACCTACTGCATCGCCCATACCTCCTCCTACTGTTTCCTCTCATTCTTTCCACCCTCTTCCTGACCATGAATCCAATAGAAGGTTAGAGTTCATCAATAACTCCTTTGTTCAGCTGTTACACCAACACCAACTAGTAATGAACACGACTAACTGTTGGGTGTGTGGTCTTATGCCTCACACAACGGATAAAGGTATCCCTTATCTGGTTTTTCCCTTCAGCCATAATGGGTCTGTGTGGGCATACAGAACAATGTTCATATATGCACGTGAAGGGGGCGCTAGAGGGCGCACTGCGGGATGGCTGGTGCTTAAGCCAGCTCCGCCGGACGGGTGCGGGATAAACGGCCCAATACCCCCAAAGCTGTATCTCCACCTGCGGAAAACGGAGAATTGGCAATCGGAAGGTAGTGGTGTTAAGCTACCGAAACCTGCAGTGGACAGATGGAGTCCTAACGGGGAGAAAACGGCAAATACTGAAACGATGCTGCACGGCGAGCCAAGATGGCGGCGACCGAGTCTCGGGGCACCGAGTCGTACAGGACCTAGCAGACCCACACACATACTGTGAGCGGCGATACCGACTCACCGCTGCAGCGGAGACACCGCGCTGCCTGGGCCGACGGCAGAAGTGACCCCAGCTCGGAGTGCCGGACCGGCGGAGGTGATGCGTTCCACGACCGACAAAATGGCGGCCACGGTGACACGCACAAGCAAAAGACCCGCGAACGGAGCTGCGAGCCTGCTGTGATCCTGAGTAAGTGCCTGAGAGACTGGCAGAGACGCTTGTGTGTGCGGGACAGATGAGGGGAGACGGCTGGAGGGCGGACAGGTGGTGCGGCACCCACCTGCACCAGTGAGAGGCGAGCACTGCAGCACACGCTTCAGCACGATACGCACTGCAGGGAAGGTGGCAAGACGGCGGGGCAGAAACCCGGCTCTGGCGCTCAGCCCCTCAGCGCAAATTGAGGTCTGTGAGACACAGCTCCACGCAAGACAGCCGGTGCATGCACCCACCGGAGGAGGTGACGCTGACACAAAAGGCGCAGTATAGGCACGACGGACGCATGCCAGGCGTGACACGGTATCCATCTAAGGCGCCAGGACACCGCGACAATCATAGACGCAACTCCAGATGGCGGCATGAATTGGAGGTGGCCCGATGAATAAACCTGCGACGGTAGGGGCGCAAAGCAACCCAACAAGGCGTAAGCGGACCACAACCGTGCCCCAGATCGCGGCCAGCCCGACGCAGCGCCTCAGTAGTCCACCAGTGACTCCCAGCGGCATGGGGAAACCGGATAAAAATCAATCAAAACTACCCTTTGAGTCCAGAAAACACACGCAAAAAACTGTGACTGCCGCAGACGCAGAAGGAGATCAGGAACTGGAAGGAAGTGCTAACATGGAATCGGTGCTGCGTGCAATCCAACAGAGCCTGCAGGAGGTCAACACCAAGATGGACACCGTCGTCCTGAGAGTGGACGCCATGACAGCTAAACTGGAGAACCACGAGGAACGATTGGTGGAGGCGGAACAACGGATCTCAACGGTCGAGGATCTCTCCAGGGACACTACGAAAGCGTGCGGAACCATGGCGAAGACACTGGAAAACCTGAAAGCGAAGGTGGAAGATCAGGAAGCCAGGTCCCGGCGCAATAACGTGCGCATTTCGGGCCTGCCAGAGACGACCAACACTGGCAAGATGGAGTCCTATGTGGAGGCAATGCTGAAGGATATATTTGGGGCGCACAGCTTCTCAGGAGTCTTCCTGATAGAGCGCGCACACCGCACCCTGGCGCCCACTCCAAAGCCGGGGGCTACTCCCAGGATGATCGTTGCCCGCGTCCTCAACTACCGAGATAGAGATACCATACTTAGGCTCGCTCGAGAAAAAGGCACAGTCACTTATCAGGGAAACACCCTGGAATTCTACCCTGACCACACCATGGCGGTGCAATTGGCGCGGAAGGAATTTGCCTCAGTCAAACAGAAACTCCGGGACATGGGAGTCGGGTATGCGATGCTCTACCCAGCGAAACTTAAAATTCTAACAGACGGCAAACCCGTAATCCTAGTGTCGGTAGAAGCTGCACAAGACTATGTGAAAAATCTAGGCAAGCGCCGCAAAGAGCGTGAAAAAGGAGACAGAATGAGCGACAACGACTGATGGCCATAAGAGCAAGCTACAGTGAGAGGGGTGGCCGTTGGGTTTCTACATTGACTGCAGGTGCTGTGCGACGGATTGTATTCATGATATGGCGAACGGATGGCGCTCGCCTTTAGCCGCGATGAGTGCTAGCAGGAACGCTGAACAGTGAGTAAACAATACGCTGCAGAACGCTAGATGAATGTGCATAACCAGCGGCTGGCAGTACTTGGGATGCATGGCCCTTGAACTGATGGGCTCGCACCGCCGAACTCCTGTGGGGCTCTCCGCAGGTGGGACAATGCGGGAGTGCTCGACCACACTGCCTAGAACTAGACAGACCATAAATGCACTATGGCTGGAGGGAGTATGAGCTTATCTAAGAGCGCCACGAGATGAGAGGGTAAGGGGCAAACACTGTTTACGTATGCGACTGAACTCCGCACCCGTCCACATCCACTATGTGGATGGTGACGTGTGCTCTAGGTGACACCCCCAGGCGGGTGTACCCCAACTTAAGTTCCGAAATTGTTTTGAAATTTCTATGGGGATGGCTTTGGCAAAGTTTGGGTGCTGAAGTGGGTGGGGGGTGGAAGGGGAAGTTGGGGAAAGTTCGAATCTATGCACTGTATCTGAGAGGCATTGCGACTTCATCCATTGCTTACAATGTTGTTGATGTGAATACACTCCCTGTCGATGGACTATGGCACACGTGCAGCCAAGAGCTGCGAGCCCCCATGGCGAACGCTCTACCTGACACTAACGCGCAGAGCAAGCGACCAGACACTCAGATATGACACGTCATAATACGCTGAACTTTATCACATGGAACGTACGAGGGCTGGGGAACCCACAAAAGATACGACACGTTTTTGCATACTTAGATAGGAATAATGTGGATGTAGCCTTCCTACAAGAAACGCACATGGCGCCCGATACCACGTCAAAGTTGGGGAGTAGATGGGCAGAATCGATCACTAGTTCTAATTACTCAACCTACTCAAGGGGCGTTAGTATTCTGATAAAGAAGGGAACACACTTTCAGATCACGGGCACACACAAAGACATGGAGGGCAGATACGTGGTGGTGGTTGGGAAGGTGAGACAGCAACGGATTGCGTTAGTAAATGTATATGGCCCTAACATAGATGACTCCACCTTCTACAAATCTTATGGCATACGCTAGCTGATGTAGATGCAGACAAGGTGTTGTGGGGAGGAGACTTTAACGTCACGCTTAAGGATGGGCTTGATAGAGCGCTGCACACCCCGGAACCACACGTAAAAGCAAGAGCGATGCTGATAGAAGCAATGGCCGACCTACGACTGGTTGACCTATGGAGGATAACGCACCCTGGGGAACACTTAGCGACACATATTAATGCGGCGAATAGCAGCTGGTCCAGGTTGGACTTCTGGCTAGGCACACAGGACACATTAACATGGGTGAGTGACATCAGGCACCTCCCCAGAACATTGTCGGACCATAGCCCTGTACTCATAAAGCTACAAATCCCCCACTATGTCCCGCCACCATATGTATGGAGATTTAACGCACAAGCCCTGAAAGATCCACTATATGCGGACACAATCCTGAAAGCGATAACAGACTATTTTGAGCTTAACTCGTCCACTACAGAGGACCCTTGCCTCCTGTGGGAAGCATTTAAAGCGACTATCCGAGGCGTATGCATTAGCACAACCTCGGGAATCCTGAGGGACATACGACACCAACTACAGAGGCGGGAGGAGGCGATACAAGGGCTGGAACAGCAATACACGCAAACGGGGGAGGCTGCCCTGTTGGGGAATATCAGGGAACTCTTGTCAGAACACCACAACTTTGCTGTAGATGAACTGAAATATATCTTCAAACGGACGACTGCGAGAAGGTACAGAGAGGCAGGGCATTGACCGAGAAAATCTGTAGGGGCAGAGCGCCACAACACGTTGAGGTAATACAAACAACGACTGGTGAACGCACGCACAACATACAGTCTATCATGGGAGAGTTAATGAGCATGTATGGGACACTATATGGAGCAAGACCAACCATACCGCAAGAGGACCTGATGGCTTACATGGCGGACATAGAGGTGGCATGGCTGGCTGACGGGCACAGAGAATACCTGGCGCGCCCTCTAACAACACAGGAGGTGGTAGACACTATTAGGCGACTCCCCAATGGCAAAGCCCCGGGGCCAGACGGCTATGTGGTCGAATTTTACAAAGCATACGCAGACATCCTCGCGCCCCATCTAATGAGACTCTATGAAGCATCGCACGAGGCGCAGATATTGCCGGCGTCAATGCGAGAGGCGCTTCTAATTGCCGTTTTGAAGCCAGGGAAGGACGAGGAGCAATGCGACTTCTATCGCCCCCTCTCGCTGATAAATGTTGACACCAAAATACTAGCGAGTCTACTGGCGGACAGATTGAAGCCACTCATGCCGCTGCTGATCAGGCCTGACCAGTCTGGGTTCATCCCGGACAGATCAACCACGCATAACACCCGCACCTTGTTTGCACTGGCACACTACCTAGCCCCGGACATAAAGGCGGTGGCGGTCCTACTGGACGCAGCCAAAGCTTTTGACACTATTGACTGGCCCTTCCTCCACGCAGTACTGATACGAATGGGCTTCCCGCCATTGTTTACAGGCTGGATTACCATGCTGTACACAAATCTTACAGCACGAATCCGGATCAATAAACACCTCTCTGACCCAATCACCATAGAACGCGGAACCAGACAGGGATGTCCCCTCTCGCCAATGCTGTTCGCTCTTGTACTCGAGCCATTGGCATGTAAGATTAGGCAACTCTACCATCAGTCGGCCATTCAGCTCCCAACGCGGCCCATACACATATCTTTATACGCTGACGACATGGTTCTCTATGTAAAAGACCCTGAACAACAACTCAACCCACTACTGCGGGAATATATTAAATATGGCCAATATTCAGGGCTGCAAATTAACTGGTCCAAATCCATGATACTGGCGTTAACTGACGGTACTAAGACTGCCGCACTAGACTATCCCCTGGAATGGCAGGACGAGCCGGCTAGATATCTGGGAGTTTGGTTCCACAGGGATCCGGAGTTGGTTATCCGCACTAATTACGGACGCGTCATATCCTCGCTGGAAGACAAAATTAAAAGATGGGTTGGGCTGCCGCTGTCCTTGGCTGATAGACTCGCTATAGTGAAAATGGTACTGCTACCAACATTTCTGTACCTGTTCAACAATATACCCATTAAACCCCCCGCGGAGGTGTTCCGCAGAATAAAATCACTCATGCTGTCATTGATATGGGCGGGGAAACAGGCCAGGATAGATTTACAAACCATGACACTGCCGTTTGAAAAAGGTGGGTTCAAGGTTCCAGATATTTACCTCTATTATCTCTGCGCCCAGGCGCAATTCGCGCACTACTGGTTCCACGAGATACCCTTCCTGACACACGTGGCGGTGGAACAAGGTGACGCAGACCCGATCCCGCTGACAAGCATTCTGCCCCACAGCAGACCACGATTGCACGCACATGCTATAAATCCGGTAAATGCCACAATTGAAGCATGGAGACTGCTAGGTAGAACAGCGCACAGCACGCCAATCTACGCACCAGCACTTCCACTAGCTCACCATCCCGCCGTGTCTGTCACTCAAGAACAAGTGGGTATGGACCTGCTCAAACACGCTGGCATAGATAGGTGGGGCGATCTATACAAGGACAGGAAGTTTGTCACACTCCAAGAGCTGAGCTATATTCAAAACCCGACATTGCTCTTTAGCTTCACCTACTATAGACTACAAAGGGCGGTGAAGGAATATTACCCGACATTCCCTGACGAGCCACAGACACTAGCCCCTCTGCAACTAATTCTCACCACTCCCACTACCTCGCACTTGGTTTCCAGACTCTACAGCAGCGCGCAGGCACACATTGGAGGAACCACTGAGCGGGCCCGGGACAGATGGTGCGCTGCGCTGGGGGATAACCTCACAGACGTGGAATGGGAGACTTCCTGTGCACTGACGGGGATGCTGACACCGAATGGCAATCTAAGACTCATCCACTATAAATACTTGCATCAGGTGTATCACACGCCCCACAGGTTGCACAGATATGGCTTGAGGGATGACTCCAACTGCGTGAGGTGTGGGCAGGAAGATGCTGACTTTATGCACTTAGCATGGCATTGCAACTTGGTAGCACAGTACTGGGTACAGGTGATCCAGGCCATTAACGGTATGCTGGGGGCGACACTGCCGTGCACGGCCAAGGTGTGTCTATTAGGATTGGTGCCGCAGCTAAAAGCGCAGAGGAGGAGATTGTGCGTCATTGCCCTGCTCATGGCGAAAAGGAGAGTGTCATTGCATTGGAACAGTAAACTGAAACCTAGGGTGACAAGCTGGCTAGAGGACTTGGCATATTGCTGCGACACGCTAGCCACGTATGAGGAAGAGCTGCCTGCGGGCTCGCGCCCCAGAGACTATTGGGCGCCCTTTAGACAGTACCTGGTAACGGTCGAGGCAAACCGGGAATCGCAGACTGTGCTGAATTGACACTAACCGAATGTTAGAATGGGAGATTACTCGACGAAGTGGTGGAGGGGGGAGAATGCTGTGATGCAGTGCTTCAAGTTTATTAGGGGTTGTATTGAACTGTTCCTCCAGGTTACGGAGGCTGACCATTAATGAAAAAAATGTAAGACCATAAATGTCATTGTAACAACGTAACACACTGGCAAATTGCACTCTCGAACGTCACGACATTGACACGCCGCCGGACCTTATGGTTGTCGGCTGATGGGCCGTGTAAGTGCAGCGTTATGATCATTACCACCCAAACAAAAGTGCCGGCCACATCTGGTTGTAGGCGACGTGAATGTATAATAACTCTGTGACAATGTGAAATAAAAGTCTTACACAATAAAAAAAAAAATATATATATATATATATATGCACGTGAAGTCCACCCCCTACGTTCTTTAAAAGATAACCCCAAGAATAGTGCTCTGGTTAAGGGTATAGTCGACATGATTAAGGGAGAAATCTCTTATGAACATACCCCGGACGATGAGATATTTGCATATATAAATTGGAACGTGACCGGATATGAAGCCACTCTGAGTGAGAAACAGCAAACTAAAGGATCATCCCCGATCTGGATCGTACCCCATCAGGGTCACCTGTGTCTGCAAGGTACTGGCAAGAATCCCAGAGCTCAGCTAGGGAAGAGCGTCTGTACAGAAACTTATGTTTTTGGGTCCCAGACTTCCCCTGCGTTTTTAGCAGCTAAGGGTACTTATTTCATCTGCCATGATAGAGCCTATACATGGTTGCCCCTGACTTTTCGGGCTCATGTTTTGTTTCATTCCTGTTACCTCCCACCTACACAGCAGCGACAGATTACCACAGGACAAGGGTAGTTAGAGGTGTCTTGAGTAAAGAAGACACTGCAGGTCAAGAATTTGGGGACTTTGCAAAGGGTTTTCTGCCGTTCTGGGGATCTATGGCTAACAGCAGGAACATAAGGCAATTGACAAGGGTAGTTGAATCCACTGTGATTGAAACGGCTGGTGCCCTTAGTAACCTGACTGCTGAGCTCCAGTCGGATCGTCTTATGACCCTTCAGAACAGGGTCGCATTAGATGTCATCCTTGCAGACCGAGGTGGAGTATGTAGATTGATCCAATCGAGTTGTTGCATTTTCATCCCAGATAACGCTCCAACAGTGTACCAGGCCATCTCCAAACTGCATAAGATTTCCGAAACTATTCATGTGGATAAAGGAGATTGGTCGTTAATGGGTTGGTTCTGGGAACTGATATCTGCCTGGGGATGGAAAATTCTGATGGTCATTGGGATGGTCTTAGCCATTCTTTTCTTGTTCTGTCTGTGCGTACAGTGTGCTCCTGCAATATGTGGCCTCTGTGTTACATCATGTGTAAGGAAGCCTGTATCAAGAGATGAACTAAGTACTAGGATGATGTTACAGCAACATCTCAATGACTTTAGGAATACATCTGGACTCAGATTAACATGAGGATAGATTAATTGCCTATGTAAGGGCAAAAGGAGGGATTGTAGTACTGAAAATTCTGGACTCGTGTAATATGTCTGCACTCGAGAATAAAGCTTCATCGTAAATTGACGAATTTAGTATCAAAAGACCGAGAATGACGAGTACATCATGCACAAGTATTTTCAGCATATTCGAGTGACGATTTCACCTTCAAATCGTCACTCTCGTTCAGAACCCTCGGCTTCCATTTTATGTATGGCAGCCATTTTGTGAGTTGCCCTTTACATAGGCTTATAATCCAGCCGAATTCGACCCCAGAAGGACACGTACACCTTAATCAACTTTTCCATGACCTATGCAAGTTGGAACCATTGCCCCAGGCCGGACCTGTTAGGTCAGTTTCTCTCCAGTGGCCGAGCAAGATAGCATCAGGGCTCAACCGGCCATAAAACCTTCTCATTGCACACACACCTGCCGTATCTTGCTCACATCTGTCTTTACTCTTTTGCTTCACTTGCTTTATGATGGGGAGGTGCCCGTTTTTATTGGGGGTCCACCGATATCTGATGAAGGGTCGGGCCTCACCGGGTGATTTGTTATGGGCCGGACGAAGTGAAATATGGACATGTCATCATGACTCTGCTTTTTCCTTTGAATAAAAGTTATGTCAATGATCTACTGTAAAACCAAGAATGTTTGCCTGAAGCTTAAAATTCTGTATAAGAAGAGAAGCCTGATTTTGTAAATTGCGACAGTCTCCTGAGAACATACTCCCTGTGTGTTGTACTTCTAGGAGATTGTTACCTTGGTTGGAGCCAATAAAATCGATCCTTGACTTCACCTAGAAGACTCTGAGTTTCTGTGGTCTGAATCAGGAAAAGGACTCGAGGTCTTTGGGTGTGTTTCCCCTGACACCGCTGGGTTACCGGTTAAGTACCGGTCCTGAAAAACCCAGTCCCTCACAGTACATCGCCCGCTACTTCCCGCCGCTGCGTCCCTGCGGCCCCATCCCTCTACTCGCCTATTCGCTGCCACGCTCTTGCCTCCCAACTGCTCCTCCCTCCCAACTCTCCTCATATGGAGGTCGCGCGCAGTGGTCATGCCGCTGGCGTACTGAAGGCTTGCCTAAGGCTAGCCCGTTTGTGCCCATCCGTGCCTGGACCGTGCCCAGTGCCAGAACCCCTGACCCTCACAAACACCACGACGCCCGTCTCCGCTACAACTCCACCGTCCTCCATGCACGCAACGCCGGACGATCACGCACCTGCTGTTAAAACTAAGGTCAATGGACAATCAATATTTGCCCGGCGGTATCGCCTCTTTAACCCACAAAATATTAATCAATGAAGAGGCAGGCGCTGGAGACTGGAAGGCAGGAAACAAGGTTTATTCTCTCCGGAGGAGAACACATCAGTTCAGACAGCCAGTATCGTCACAAGGTGCTCTAACCGCATCTCTGAGGCCTGGCCTCTTATACACAGTTAAATGAATTTTATTGCAGGTAACACAGTCTTGTAATGCTTTGAAGTATGAAAGGACATCCTCTGAATCTCCTCTACAGGCCCGTTCCCACACACATTTACAGTTGAAGTCCCCACCCCGGTCACAACAGGTGATGATTATCGCGCAGCTGGACATTCCACCGATTCACGGAATGTGGGGGTTTGATCGGATCTCATAGGGTGGGGGCTTTGATCAACTCGGGGGTCCTTTGATGAGGGAAGCTTTCTACTGTACGGGGAGGGGCAATAAACAGTATCGGCAGAGCTAGGTGTCGGCCTGGGAAAGAGGAAGACAAACGGGCACACAGGACACAGGAAAAAGGGGGGGGGTTGGTATCAAAGGGCCTGGGACCATGAAAAGGAAGGAAGGGAGGTGTCGCGCTGGGAACAGGGTGGGGTTCTGAGGCAGAGCTGCGTTGAAGGGGGGTTTATGACCCAAGGCATGCGAGTGTGGGGGTTGTCAGCGTGCGGGCTTTGCGAGGGCGAAGGGCTATGCTGGGGGCCAGTGGCGTGCAGAGGGTGGTTCTGATCGAGGCACCTAAAATGGCGGGTGCGCACGACAAAAAGTGTGGCATCAGGGGAAAAGGCAAGATGGCGCAGATAATGTTTACCAAACCGTACTAATTTTCCACAGTCCTCCCTTTAACATATCCAAGACATCTTGCTGGCCTATTTCCTATCCATGTCTACTGTGGTGATCATAAGCAAAGAAGTAGGAACCCAGGTGAAGGAGCTATAAACATTACATTTAAAATCTTTTCGTCTTAGGAGGCGGGTCTATCGAAAAACTCGTTCGCAGGAAAGTCATAGTAATGCAATATCGGGTAAAAATTCTGTAGTGAGAGCATCGAGTACATTTCATAGATACTTATATTCATTTGGAATGTGAACTGATAGGTTATTACATATGTAAGTTCTGTTAATTTTTAGTTGGAGCATAATCAATACAATGGTGGCTGGGGGAGAAATGAGACGTAGTAAAAACAATAATCAGAGGCGCCATTGTTCGAAGGGGAGGTCCTATTGTCATGGATCGTTATTAGTGAGTTCTCAGCATTCTTTGTCGTCTTCTGTTGGCACGGTGGAGCGATGTGTCCAGCTCTCTTCTGAGCTCCGCATTGCAGGGCATGACCTTTTCCTCGCTTTCCTGGTCAAAAAGGTCCTTTTCGCCCTGTGTCCTTCTGAGTCGATTGTCAAAAAGTTCAGGTGGAAGAAGAGTGTGTGTAAGTAGTCCATAGGGTAGGTCGGCGAAAAAAGGGGGGATGGAGCAGGGCCAAATCGGGAACAGACCAGGGGGGCGGAAAATTTCAGGTAGGCGGGCTCATGACCGAATTCAGAGAGCGGGGACTTTTCGGCACACGTTGAACATTGAGCAGGGGCATCAGGTCAGCCCTTTCCTCTCATTTTGTCAGAAACAGTGCCTCGTCCTGCAACTCCTTTCTGTCGCGATCTCGCCTTGGTCAATGTCGCAGATGTTCCACGATCTGTAGTCAGGCCACGTGCTCCCACATCCGGTCTCTCTTTCCTCCGACAGCGGTACCTTTAAATGAGTTTGAAAAGACAGTCTTTAGAGAATTGGCAGAGGAAGGTAATCACATAAGTCTATTTCTCTCCCAGCTCCAAGCAAATAAGAAACATCCGTTACATTGGGGTTCACAACCATCATACAAATAATTGATGATGGGCTTGTTGGATTTCCTATAACTTTCCTTCGTAACTATTTCTTTGGTGCTTGTTGGCGTTACATTCATTGTCGTGGTACGAAATCTGGTACCTATTCATCGTATTTTGTGTATTACAGTTACGTCAGTTCTTCTGACAGAGACCCACCTTCCTAGTACGAGCCTTACAAAGCTATACCGTTCTCCAGGGCTTTATATTTTTCAAAAAAAGTGCAACGTGCTATCACCATGGTCTGATGGGTATCTTTCTGAGGGACGAACATAGGCTAAACATTTTTCCATTCTATAAATGCATCCTACCTTTCAGCTAAACATTTTACTTTCAACAGGGTTAATTGCAACGATTTCTTCATTTCGGCCTAATCTTTAACTTCGCAAACATCAGTCTAGTTCCTACATAGCCTCTTACAACCTTATTACTTTATGAAAAACCGGGGTCTTATGGAAACAACTAGGGACATAGCAAACTGTGGTTAGGGACTATCATCCTGCTTTGTGTCATAAGGGCGTTATTTAGCAGAAGGCCACAGTTCAGTTGGTAAGCGTTCAGTGACATTTCTCGAATTCTAAAACTCCGTAGCTTGCTCACCAACAGATCATTTCTAGGAACAACGGCTGGCCCGTGGTAGTTGTAAGTCGACTTGTTTCTTACAACAGGGGGTGAGGGACATTTTTAAAACTCTCGTCCGGGGCAGCTGATACAAAACTGAGGGGGTTCTGGGAAGACGGGGATGTTTCGACCGCTTTTTACTGTTCGGGGATTGCGACAATTCGGGATGGGGAAGGTCGCATTATCCTGAGGCAATTTTTTTATAGAAGCCACTGACATGTAGTTCCCTTATTACGGGCCAGATTAGGGAACCTTAGTCGTCTTACCTGTCCTTTCCCGTTTGGCCAATTCTAGGTTTCATCAATATTTAGCAGAAAGGAGAGGTAGTGACACGGCATCAGGGTGATTATATTTAAGACAAATTTTGTGCAAATACTTGCGGTATTTGGAGCCAATTGGGTGGTGTGCTAGGGGTGGCGGTTTGCCAATTTTGGTGCTAGTCGTTCGGAAGAGTGAGAGTGTGGAGGGGAGAGAGAGAGAGACAGAGAGAGAGAGAGAGAGAGAGAGATGTGCAACAATAGGCTAAATAGTACACGTGCGACATGGGGGGTGGCCGTGTATTAAGATAGGCTATTCAGCGCATTACACAACATAAGACATTACGGGTCAGTGTTAGAATTTCGAAAACATGCAGTTTGGGACGGACGAGCATTAGGCAGGGTAGAGGGGACATGCTTTGAGTAAAAGACACCATTGTATCGCACTTCTCGCACTCTCGGTCCTCCGATCAGTCAAGTTGTCATGTATTCCTATAGGTTCTGAATTTATCCCCCTATTCCTGACCCTATTCTGGTTAAACTAACTATCAAGTTAACTAACAGTCAGCCCATGAGGCAAGAAAAGCCCCCATGATGCAGATACCGTTATCTGACGCAGTCACACTACGGCACAGGAACGTGTTATCTGATTAGGTCATAACGCTTGAGATCTAATTAGACAAGCGACATTCCTCCAGCCCCTGATAAGGCATACGACGTTCTCATAACAAATCAAACCTATGACAACCTGGGCAAAACCCTGCGGCCATTGTTTTGATTTCACCGAGAACTTTAGTAAAAGAATGTGCTAACGAGCAAGTCGTATGACATCTTTATTGACGTATCTATGTCCATCCTTACGTCAATCTCGGCACCTTTAAGGTATAAATATTGCCGATCTTGCCCTATGCAAACACACGCGTGGTGACGAGACGGAGCAGCCATACTTGCCGAAGCCCAGAAGCAGAGCAGACCCCGCTGGCGCAGCCCCGCCTTCCTGACGCGCTGAGAGACGCGCTGCTATCTCAAGCCGAGAGACCCAGCACCGGCGCTTTCGGGCAGCCCTCGCAGGCGGCCTGGAATATCGAGAGCAGAGAAAGAGATACCATTCCTCATTCATCCTAAATTCCAGGTACAGAACTGAATAACCCCTCACAGAGAATTCTTTAGTTATTCACTTGGCAAAAACAAACTTAACTTAAACTGTAACTTTCTATTCCCGCCCACGCATTAGACTTAGGTCAGGTACACGGGGTAGGCGTATTTAGAAACACCAGTTGAGTACGTTTAGTCAAATGTATATGTGTATGTAAATATATTTTAATCATTTTAAACATCATATGGCTCAGAAACCATATCAATGTTTTTACAGTATTATTTTATACTATTGCTTTTAATGTATGCACTTTACTTAACTATAAGTATTGCAATAATATCGATCCATTTCTCTTGTACGAGAAAAGAGACTGATCAATAAATAACACCTTTTTATTGAACACGCCCGTCTCTTCCTTTTCTCTACAATCTGATGAGACTAAGAATGCACGTACTGACTGAGTAAAATAATTGCCTTGTGCTCACACGACTCTCGAGATTGACTCTTGATTAGGGGAGAGCAAAGTTGTCATGTTCTATGGTTGTCAGAAACTAAATCCCTTCTTGTCTAATCAGGGAAGTTAATTCCTCCTTGAACATTCGAGAAAGTTTCTAGCGAACTCTGAGCTACGCTGGCAAACCCAAAACTTAAGTCTAGTATCGACAGTAGTAGACCTAGTTAACGTCTGGCCTAGGCCTTTACTGCTGTAGGTATTATTCCAATGCGCAGAGCCTATTGGGAAGATAGGAACTACACTACATGGCGCCCAACGCATTTGGAAAGGGCGATAAAACTAACGTAAGACATTTAGAGTAACTCAGTCGTGCTTTCTCACTCAGACCCCTTTTCCCAAATACTCTAAAGACGTCTGGAGTGGGTGAAAGGTTATATCCTCCAAAACCTCGCAGGAGGGAACTCCTATGTATGGTTCTTGGTATAGTCAACGTTGAAGGATACACTGTTCCAAAATATTGTGCATCTAATCTCTGTTTCAATAAGAAACCTGATCTGCAAACAAACATAATACCATCCTGTCAGTAAAATGGGACACAGTGATGAAGAAAGAGAAGCAGTTAGATTAGCAGCTGAAATAGCAGCAGCTGATACTGCAGCACTAAATGCGGACGGGGATATAATACTCATCCCGGTCACCAAAAGGAAATCTATAACCTTAAAACTTATAGAAAATGGACTGACACCTAGAGGTGGCACAGTCATATTCGTAATTGAGGCACACGAATATCGGCAGACAGAGGTATACTATTCATGGATACATTTTCCAGCAGCAAATGCTGTAACAAAGTACTTCCACTATTACAAAATAGAGGAACCTCCTAATGAGTACACTCCTTTCGAGGAGGTGGAAGTACCACTCAAATTCCAAGAGCATTTGCTCTTATTTGATGGCGCCCTAAAACACAATAATCACATCACCAGGCTCGGTCCTTTAGGTAGACCAGGAGCAACGTGGCCGGTCTTAGCCAGATACACACCACACCCAGACATCGAAGGGATGTCTACAGGAGAGCTGTTAATACAGCTAAAACAATTACTAAAAATTCACAGACAATTAGTTCAGTATGTAATGCGGACTTCAACAATTCAGCCAGCGATTAAACTTCCACAGCTGACCCCTCACCAGGGGAACACAAATAAAATCACACCACAGAACATCCAATCCTGCTTAGGTAAAGTTCCGGCTAAACGGGAACAAATACCATTCTGGTTGGCACAGAAAATTACCCAAATAGAGGCGGTGTTTCCTGACACCACCCCATTAGAAAAACACAGGATTCTGACTATATGTCTCCCAATGGGAATCGCACCACACATTGAGGACTGTGACACTTGGGGTACAGTCTTTGCTTCCATCTACACAAAAACGCACGGTGTTCCATCCATTTTGGTAATACAAGATGTGCTAAAACAAATTCAAGATGAATACGGTCCAGAACCAGCTTTAACTCTTGGTATGAAATTACTGAAAGACTTCAAGCAGGTCTCGGCTATATTATTAGCCAATATAAAAGGTGAAGCAGCAAACGTGGCGATCCGCCAGAGGTTAAAAGAGACAGATATAGCAGACCAACCAGCTGAAATTGCCAGAATCATAGAAAAATCCTATGAAGAACTAGGTAGAGATAGTTTAGGTGGAATACCAGTAAAACCGCAACTGACTGAAAGTCCAGAAAAAATATTTTTTAATAACAATTCACCAAAAAAGAACTGGGATGGAAACAAACAATCCAATCCAAAAGAAAAGAAATTCCAGTCCAGAGGAAGGTCTCCTAGGCGAAGAGAAAAATCTCCAAACCGAAGACAGAGGTCACCGCAGAGTGACCCCTCTGGGAATAGATATAACCTTAGAAATAGGGATAATATTAAAAAACCTGATAGATATCAAGACATTGATACACGTCCCTCTCAATCTTTTCAGAATTTCTCGCAGAAATCGGAAAGAAGAGGACGATCAGAACAAAGAGAAGAGCACGCCAAGTCCAAAGACAAGGAACCTGCTCAGCTAAAAAAGAAATTACAATTTCCAAAAAAGAAGGTAGCCAGTATCAAGGTAGTTAACCATGCCGAGAATACTGAGGACACAACTGAAAAACGGAGAGTGGGCTCAGACAATGCTAGACAGCGCAGCAGAGGTGAGCATAGCTCGCAAAGTCCTTATGAATCATCTGGAGACAGTGGACACGAATGAATATCTTCAAGTGGAAACTGCAGACACCAGAGTTAGCAAACCCCACAAGATATACGAGATAACATTACGTATAGAGGGAGATAAGACTAGGAAAATAAGGGGACTATTTTGGGATAATCTCTCCAAGGGCTATGATATCCTTCTAGCTGAAAAAGACTGGCCACCAGAGTTTGTCAGGGAGTGCCCTCATGTCGAAGAAGTAATTATGCCTGCCTTCTCGAATCAAATCCCGATTCATAAAAAATATACACTTGCCAGAAAGTGGGCAGTGGCTCTAGCACCTGCTTTATATAAAAATCATGTAGGATGGGATGAGGATTCTCCTCCTCACAAAATCCAGTTAAAATCACAACCAACTGCACAAAGGCAGTACCCAATTAAGCAAGAGGCTAAAAAACAGGTAAATGAAATAGTAGATCAGCTAGAATACCAGGGGGTGATTGAAACTTGCACCTCACAAATGAACAATCCTTTGTTTCCGGTCTCCAAACCAGACAATTCATATCGTCTAGTTTTGGATTACCGACACCTTAACACATGTTGCAAAACCTTTGCAGTGCAAAACTCACACAGTGCTGCACTAATGAATAACATAGTGCGCAAAAAATACAAAACTACCTTGGACATCTCCAATGGATTCTTTTGTCAAAACATAGCACCAGAGAGCAGATATTTAACTGCATTCTCAGTAAATGGCACTCAAAAACAATTCTGTCGGTTAGCCCAGGGGTACAAGAACAGCCCGGGGGTATTCTCAGCGAGAGTAACAGAATTACTACAACTATATGATGATGAAGCATTATCTTATGTCGATGACATTTACTTAACAGATGATGACTTGGAGACTCACTTGAAAAGAGTGAACACCATAATACTTGGGTTCGCTGCAGAGGGTTACAAATTCAACTTTAAAAAGTCCAGAATTGCCCATCTGACGGTCCTATTCTTAGGATATGAGTTATCAAGTGAAGGCAAAAGCCTGGCTGACAATTTTCTAGAGAAATGTGCCGTACTCCAAGCACCTAGAACACTAAAAAACTTACAGTCGATTCTAGGTTTCCTAAATTTCGGAAGAACTTACATTGCAAATTACGCAGAAAGGGTCAAACCCCTTTATGATCTAATTAAACCAGACTTTAAAAGATCCAGTTGGACTCAAACACACACAGAAATTTTGAGATCCTTACAAACAGACATGCTAATTAAAACAAAATTAGAAACACGTGATAACACACGCAATCTTGTGATTCGAGTCATCCCAGGGAGATGCGGATTCACATACCTGACCTCTAATGAGGGAGAAAAGGTACCAATTGCATTCAAATCACACTTGTACACTAAGGCTGAAATGAAATTTAGCCCAACGGAAAAAATTCTTACAGCAACACAGACAGCTATAGCAAAAGAACGAGCCCTGGCGCAAGGTAAACGAATAGTAATCGTGACACCAATACCAGCCTTAGAGGCGGTAACAAAGGCAAGCATTCCAAATGCTAAAGCACTCCATCCAAGATGGATACAATGGGCTAACTCTCTTGCTGCAACAACCGTGGTGTACGAATTTGATCCTTACTTAAAAACTCAAGAATTTCTCCAATATGAATTTGAATGTCCTCCGCCAACCGAAATTCTGCCTCTAGATCAATACGGCTGTATAATATATACAGACGGATCAGCACAACCCGCAGTAGGGGGTAAACAAGCTTACAGTGCTGCGTGCGCGATTGTTAAAGGTCGTTGGCACGAGGGGAAATTTAAACCAACCCTCACTAAAACACAATCCCTAGGAGATTGTACAGCTCAGCGAGCTGAACTACTAGCATTCAAGATGGCGCTTGAAAATACCGATCGAGAATTCCCCACACTCATAGTGTGCGATTCGTATTATTGCGTTCAATCTTATAATGAATATTTGCAGATCTGGCTTCAGAACGGTTTCAAAGATGCTAAAGGTGGCACAATCAAGCATAAAATGCTCTGGGAACAAGTAGCTCTTTTACAAAAAGAACTACCAAAGACTCACGTGATACATACACTGAGTCATCAACGTGATGGCGTTCACGTTGCAGGGAATTCATTGGCTGACGAGGCCGCGAAGGCAGCTGTGCAAACGGCTTCCGTAGCTGCCGTCACCCGGTCAAAAACAAAAATAGACAGCGAAATATTACAAGCTGTCAGCGCTTCAGAAAAGGATTCGATAGAACCACTCCCTAAAGGCTTTCCAGTAAAATACTCATACATAACTGATGCAAACAATGTTCCTTTTGCTCGAATCCCTGGAGTGGGGGATAGGGCAATTCCAAACATGGAACATAGGTTAGGACTAATAATAGCGGCACACGAAGGGCTTGCTTCTATTCATGCTGGCGTCTCAGCCACAGTATCATTATTAAAACAGAGATACTGGTGGCCACAAATGAGAAGACAAACAAGGAACTATGTTCTAGCATGTGAAATATGTCAAAAAATGAAAGTATCAACGGTGAGACGTCCAGCGCAGACACCCCTTCTAATCTCGGATAAACCATTAGCCTGTGTTTATCTAGACCACTGCGGTCCCTTACAAAGGGATAGTAACTATAAATATATCTTGGTTGCAGTGGACTCATGCACGAGATTTATATGGATGTGGCCCCAGCGAACGGCTGACGCCAGAACTGTTATAAAAGATTTGCGAGTCTTTATCGGCACATACGCAATTGGCATGCTGCATTCGGACAATGGTCCTGCTTTTAGCTCTCGGGCTTATAAGGAGGCCATGGTCAGCATGGGCGTGCAATTGCGGTACTCTTGTCCATTTCACCCTGAGGGGAACGGAATTGTTGAAAGAAAAAACCGTGACATAAAGCAATCTATAACGGCGAAGGTATTAGGTTCGGGAGCTGGGTGGGTCAAACATCTAATAAGTGTCCAACGTAGTCTAAATAACTTGCCAAGAAATTCTCTGAAGGGATTCAGTCCGTACGAATTATTATTTGGAACTAGAATGATTATCTCTGACCTCGACAGTCAGACTTCAGTGGTGAAAGAAAAAAGCTTTGATGTCAAAGACCGTTTGGCTATTTTGCAGGACTTAAACAAAACAAGAAAAGACCTGAGCAACATACAGTTGAAACAACAGCCAACAACCACTGAAGAATCACCACCTGTCCCAGCAAGACCTGTCTGGATTCCAAAAGTCGGGGATCTAGTCAGGGAGAAGATCGCGGTAAAGAAGGAATTTGGGCCTTCTTACAGAAAAGCAGTTCCTGTCTTGTCTGTCAACGGGACAAGATCAGTTGTACTACCGCCACTTGCTGGTAAAAAGGAGAACCGAGTTGTATCCATCGACCTGGTAAAACCACAACATGTGGCCGATAACAAACAGTAGGCCAAGTGGACTCCCAATAAGTAGCAGAACACCAAGGTTTGCTACCAGTACAGAGGTCCTAACGAAGAGGCTCATCACATTCGAAACGCCTACAGAAGAACAGCAAGGACTATGCAACAATGCAATAGAACTCAGACCTCTGAAAACCCAAATAAAAACATTTAGCAGAGACACACCAATCTATACTGAAGTACCAAGTGACAATGCAAGAAACAAAAATCCTGACGCAATTGGAACAATTGACAGAACTGCATCCGGCTACTTCATAAACTTCGATGATTCCTCTGAAAGCCTCAGTGAATCAAAGACACAGCCATCATCAAGATCCTTTAAAGACAAAGCTAAGGAACTTTTGAACCAACTGAAAGAAACATATCTAATTTCTCCATGGATTGAATTTTGGGTGGGTTTTGGTGCATTTATCCTCATACTTTGGCTCATCATGGTATTTACTTTGGGACGCTTCATTAAGGGAAAATATGCTAAAATGGACACAGCAAGTCAGAACATCAACTTGGTCCTCAAACCACACACATCTTCACACGTCGAGAAAAGAGAGCTTTCTTCAGCCAACTTCACAGCCAATCCGATACCTGGTGGGGTAGCTTGGGACAACACTGACTATGAAATTTATGGTCCGGTCGAGATCCTGAAATATCCACACCAAATCAAGATCTCCTTGAGTGACTTTGCAAAACCAAACTCATTTGCTGATGATTGGGACTTCGAAAGCATTAATAACATGATGTCTGACATAGTAATGTCTGCTAAATTTACAAAACATGATTATTTGCAAGGTTCTACAAATTATGATAGTATGTATTGCTATAACCACTATGGTAACCATTTTTTGCATAAATCTGCACAACCTAGAAATGTTTTAAATTATAATCAATGGGAACATTGTGCTACACCTCCAAAAGGGAGCTCAAGAACCGTTTACGACAAATATTCATATTTTTCAGGTTTTAACATAAGTAATGCTGAAACATTTTATTTTAAATTGTCAAACAAGACAGGGATGAAAACCATGATAACCAACACAAAATTTTTATATTCAGACTCATTTTTTGAAAAAATGAATACTATTGGATTTGATTATTGGTACAAAAATGTTGATTTGAAAAGTGTTTGGGGTACAAAAGAATGGCAAGTACAGGGTATAGAAGCTTTGTTTAGAGCCTGCATGATCCCAGAACAAATGATATTTTTAAATGACACTGTTCACCAAACCACCTGTCTTGGCTTAGCCAAAATCAAAGATTTAAATAAACCGTCTATTCCAAAGCCAACAATGTTTAGCAATAGCTCTGATACAGATGAAGAGATAGACGTAAACCATATATTAAACCAAAACAGAACACATCCTGATTGGAAACAATGGTTGATCTGGCCCACAGATACAAATAACTGTCAAGACAGATTCCTGAATAAAACACAGGGGTTCAAAATGACCAGGCCAGACCCAAGATATCCCCAAAGACATCACCCAGGGATAATAACAACCTACAGTGTGGGCAAATTATGCCTTCAATGGCTACAAACTTCCACACTGCCTGAAATTAAGCAACACCTAACTTTACTTACTGATGGTGCTGACTTGCGTGATTTCATAATGGGACCACACAAACAGCGTCAAAAGCGTTTCATAGCAGCCTCTGTATATGCAGCATACAATGAGGCCTGGAAGGTTACTCAAATTGAAACAGCAGAAAGAATACGGGAAATTTACCGTATCAATTTGGAAAAATCACTTTCTGTAGTGGACAATGGGTTAATGACTCTGTCCTCCAGAATTTTTTCATTGGACAGCATTGTGTCTTCAGCAATCGATATATTATCGCAAGACTTACTGTTATTACAACATGGACAGTCACAATTGCGTTCTATTGTACAGCTTGGCTGGACGTTACAAAATCTGCGTTCAGGCTATGTGCCTTGGCGTTTAATCAACACAACGTCACTATTCCAAATCTTTAACCTTACTGATAGACAAATCGGTATGGCGCAAAAGGGTGCTGATTATACAATCTTGAGCATTGAAAAACTAGAAAGATTACCAATGACAATGTCAGAACGACCTGTCAGTGAATGGATAATACATGGAATCATAAATATTCCAATCTCAACCTTCAGGTTTCAATACTGCCAAAAATATATACAGGCTGGAATGTACGAGAAATTGGGAAAGGGGTACCTTAAAACAATTTGGAACCTGCCCTATTCACATGCATGTGTCAGTAATAAAGGACAGAAAGTGTTTCTTAGTGGCAACAATTGTGCTATGTCACTAAGCGGCACGCTTCTGTGTAACTGAATTAGTTTGCATGGAGCCTGTGAAGGGAATTCATACAACCTTTCATGTCACCAGCAAGGCGCACCTGCAACAGAAATAGAACCATTCTTTCAAAGACTCTATAATGGGAGTTACATTCTTATTGTAGACCGCAGATGTTGTAGTCTTATGCCCGGGACTCCTTATCTAGTCACTACGACTGCGAAGGTCAAGTGCTGTGGACGTTCTTTGTTCCCCAGCTCCTTTCCAGACAGGGAGGCAAGGGCATGACCCAATTTGAAAATTACTTCTATTCGAATAGATACTTTAAGCAGAATGAAAACGGTGCTTCTTCAGACGCCGACAAGGCTCACGTCATCAAAAGAAACGTATGATCTACAAGTCGCAAGGACGACTGCAGGGATACATACATTATTATCAACTAATTCCCCCGTACATTTCGCGGAAATCCTGAGCGAAATCTTAAATATTTCTGATACCACAGGGGTCTCAAAGGTATTTAAGACAGTATTTTCGATGGCATTAACACCATTCAAAGCCATACTGGGTATCTTTCCAGATTTCGTCCATTCGATTTTTGGCGGACTTCCCCTGATCCTGGGACTAATTGCAGGAATCCTATTCTTAGTCCTTATTTTTCGTTATGGCAACCCATGTCACAGATCAAACTCTCGCGACAATGGAAGATACAATCCTAGCCATTGGATACCGGGACCGGATATCAAAAATCCTGGGACTCTCCCGGCTTAGAGACCTGAACATGACTTGGTTTCTATCATTTCGACCAATGTGGCAAAGGTGTGTTTTACCTGTACTAAGGTGTCTGCTATGCGGAGAAGAATGCGTGTTAGACACCTGTCTGACGCTACAATCGGATGCGCCAGTGGATGCAGATACATTGTTGGTTCCTACCAAGGTTCACGCTTTGTGCTGCCCTCAAAGGCTGCCAATCCTGATGACGGCATTCGTGGAATCTTCACCACTACGATTGAAGAGTAGTGAAGTTCAAGATGAAAGCAGCATCGATCAGGTACGACCTTCTGTCAGCAATGCGAATCAGAATGTCAATGGAGACAATCATGCGCAAGAATGCATGGTTACACCTATATCCGACTTAGTGAAACTTTCCCATGAAGCTGTTGACAGTTTTTTCGAAAGCCTTAATGATATGATGTTCTCTCCAGAACAGAAATAGAGACTTTTGAGCAAGCTCGCACACGGCGTTCCCTGAATTCGGCCTTCAACTTTAAAAATAAAGTCACATGAACAATTTTTCCCACCAGTTCACGGACAGCAATTTTTTAGCAGCCCCAAATTATTTTTACAAAATTTTCGGGACACTTATCTTCTGCTTAAAGTAAGAAACTATTCCTAGAGAACTAAGATTTCTATTTTTAGATACTTTATAATCTTTAGTTGCCCGCTGGTATGTTCATAAACATTTTATTATGTGATGAAATGGTCTCGAACTTTCTTTCTGTATAGCCATATTAAGAGCCATTTCATGTGTATTTCTCATATACCAAATTAGCAATAATGCATACAAATGCTTGTTTACTTTTGCATTTAATTCATAGCTTAAGTGCATACAATATATATGACTGCAATTTTTCAGTATATTTGAAAATTTCAAAATGCTTTTATGTTTTTTGGGGTGGTAAGGTATACACTATACTCTATAGTATGTTGTACTATGTTATACTATGCATAGATTAGTAAATATGACCATAGTTAGCGTGGAGTGGGTGTCATGTATTCCTATAGGTTCTGAATTGATCCCCCTATTCCTGACCCTATTCTGGTTAAACTAACTATCAAGTAAACTAACAGTCAGCCCATGAGGCAAGAAAAGCCCCCATGATGCAGATACCGTTATCTGACGCAGTCACACTACGGCACAGGAACGTGTTATCTGATTAGGTCATAACGCTTGAGATCTAATTAGACAAGCGACATTCCTCCAGCCCCTGATAAGGCATACGACGTTCTCATAACAAATCAAACCTATGACAACCTGGGCAAAACCCTGCGGCCATTGTTTTGATTTCACCGAGAACTTTAGTAAAAGAATGTGCTAACGAGCAAGTCGTATGACATCTTTATTGACGTATCTATGTCCATCCTTACGTCAATCTCGGCACCTTTAAGGTATAAATATTGCCGATCTTGCCCTATGCAAACACACGCGTGGTGACGAGACGGAGCAGCCATACTTGCCGAAGCCCAGAAGCAGAGCAGACCCCGCTGGCGCAGCCCCGCCTTCCTGATGCGCTGAGAGACGCGCTGCTATCTCAAGCCGAGAGACCCAGCACCGGCGCTTTCGGGCAGCCCTCGCAGGCGGCCTGGAATATCGAGAGCAGAGAAAGAGATACCATTCCTCATTCATCCTAAATTCCAGGTACAGAACTGAATAACCCCTCACAGAGAATTCTTTAGTTATTCACTTGGCAAAAACAAACTTAACTTAAACTGTAACTTTCTATTCCCGCCCACGCATTAGACTTAGGTCAGGTACACGGGGTAGGCGTATTTAGAAACACCAGTTGAGTACGTTTAGTCAAATGTATATGTGTATGTAAATATATTTTAATCATTTTAAACATCATATGGCTCAGAAACCATATCAATGTTTTTACAGTATTATTTTATACTATTGCTTTTAATGTATGCACTTTACTTAACTATAAGTATTTCAATAATATCGATCCATTTCTCTTGTACGAGAAAAGAGACTGATCAATAAATAACACCTTTTTATTGAACACGCCCGTCTCTTCCTTTTCTCTACAATCTGATGAGACTAAGAATGCACGTACTGACTGAGTAAAATAATTGCCTTGTGCTCACACGACTCTCGAGATTCACTCTTGATTAGGGGAGAGCAAAGTTGTCATGTTCTATGGTTGTCAGAAACTAAATCCCTTCTTGTCTAATCAGGGAAGTTAATTCCTCCTTGAACATTCGAGAAAGTTTTTAGCGAACTCTGAGCTACGCTGGCAAACCCAAAACTTAAGTCTAGTATCGACAGTAGTAGACCTAGTTAACGTCTGGCCTAGGCCTTTACTGCTGTAGGTATTATTCCAATGCGCAGAGCCTATTGGGAAGATAGGAACTACACTACAAAGTCAGCGTCTCAGTCGCCCCAAAACATTTTCTCATAGATTCAGACATACGTGACACGTGCCCATTCAAGCAACACGGCATAGGTTCAGACATACGTGACACGTGCCCATTCACGCAACACGGATTAGGGGTGACCGTGTTTTATCATATTATACAACTTATTAGCTCTTTCGTTGCAAGAGCAGTTTGTGGGTGTGCTTAGGTGCCATCTGGCAAAGTTAGTCTGCTTCGTGTATCAGACATGGCGGGGCTTCAGATCTTCACCATACCTCGGTCGTGATCTCCAGTGTAACCTGTAGGGGGAGGAAAAGAGGGGAAGGGAGGGGGACAACATTCGCGCATTTCAGATGCATGGGCACGAAAGTTCTTTACTTACCTCATACTCGTCTTGTCTCCTCGGGATAGAATCCCTGGGGTCTTGGTTTCTGAAGCCAGGGGGGGGGAAAGGGGCAGTGTGTCCTTATAGGTCGCGTGTAGGGAAACGTTAAAAATCAGGGGCTCTTAGTGTGGGGTATCTAGTTGGTAGATGTATCTAGCTATCGGGGCCCTTAAATCTTTTCCAATGCTGTGATGGTCTAAGGCATACCAGCTCTTCGGCCAACTCTGTTCCCTAGTACCTTTGAGTGTCGTACCTTCATAACGTTCTATCATTTACACCGCTTCACGTTACCCGTCCTCAGAAGTCGAGGTCCTTCTCCATGCGTTAGTTCCAGAGCCAGTCGCATACTTGGAGGCAGAGTATCGTGTCTTAGATTCGATCCTCCCTCTGGAGCTGAGCAACCATCTTCTAATAACCTTAAAAAGAGAACAAAGCAGGGTGCACAGAAAAACTCTCCCGCTGACCCCACATTTTTAAAAAAAAAGCATGCAATACCCATTTCATAGTTCGGAAAACCTTTATTTGCACAATCGTTCAGCATGTAGATATGACAGTGCAATCGTATTTGGCCGGGCACGGCAATGGCTAAAGTGCGTACAGTAGGGGGGTTATTTTGCAGTATTGGGAATATTAAGAATATTAAAAAGGCTTATTCATTCATTTGCAGGGAACTAAAATGTCTATCGATAGTTGAGGGATCAAGGGGCATTCATTTCATAGTTGGCAGTACAGTTGGACTAGTTGCAATCAAATTTCCTATATGTATACCGTGTGCGTGTGTCGTAAGCGAGGTTATGTATCGGCTACAATAATGTCATAATAAATTGTACATTGAAAAAAACATTTTTCACAGGGCCCTTTTACATGTTTATCGAGTGAACCCTCCCTCTTTTTCGTCAAGTGTACAAAGGATCATATACATATTTCAGAACATCGAGTCTTTTTAGCTAAAAACACCACGAGGCGTTCGCAAGTTCTCATTGATTCCGGCGCCATTTTGGGCGGGGCCGGGCTAGTCCGGAAGTAGCATCAGAGACAAAATGTTTCCCATAACCGGCGGTTGGACCAGAGTCCTCTTCGGCAGTTCAAAAACTCGTGCTAACAGAAGGGGTGGCTATGTCGTGGTTATTTTCGTTAGCGACCAAGGCAGTCGTTCCTCGCCGGGAGCCGGCAGGGGCCGAGGGCTCCTGGGACTTTTGTAGAATCTTCAAGGCTGTGGGGATGCTGTCGGAGGTGGGGGCTCGTGCCCCGGTGGACAAGCGTCCGAGTTACTTTGCTGGTCAAAGTTACTCTAGCGGCCTAGACCCGCCTTCCAGGGGGCCCAGACGCCATTTTGAGGCCCTGCAGCAGCCGCCCTTCGTCGAGTCTGCAAGAGTGGAGGAGACCTTTTGGAGTGAAAGAAAAGGAACTCTGTGTCGTAGGAGCAGGACATTCGGCTAGGGTGCAGCTGTGGCGCCCCCACCTGGGGGGGGGCGAGGGAGACTCGTTCGCGCCGTCTCCCTCTCCCGGTGCACCCCACGCTGCTCTCTTTCATGGGCATGCATGATGGCCACTCCACATCCTGTGTTCCTCAAGTCCCATGTCCAGTGCTGTGGAAGTATGGCCACCTGCGGTGCATGTTCGGTGCTGTGCAAGTACTGGCGCAGCCGTTGCATGTTCAGTGCTGTGCAAGTATTGGCGCAGCCGTTGTGTGTTCGGTGCTGTGCAAGTATGGGCACCGTTGCATGTTCGGTGCTGCGCAAGTATTGGCACCGTTGCATGTTCAGTGCTGCGCTAGTATTGGCGCCGCCCGGCTGGAGGATTTCGGCGCCGGGCCGGGGGCTGGGAAGCCTCCTATCCGTGGAGGTGGGAGAGGCTCGTCCGCGTCGCCTCTCCCTCCCAGCCCAACCTGGACAAATTTCTGCAGAGGTATTTGTGATGGCCGGACTGGGGCTGGGAAGCCTCCTACCTGTGGAGGTGGGAGAGGCTTGTCCGCGTCGCCTCTCCCTCCCAGCCCGACCTCCGAGAAGAAGAGGATGGGACAGCCATTTCGTGCTGGGCCCGTGGTGCCTCTTGGACATCCCACTGGCGATTCGATCGACAGTTGTCAGCAGGCCCCGCCCCACACGTGCTGTGTGGTTCACCTTCCGGATGGGCGTGACCGGTGACCTGCGGCATTTCGGGAACTTCCGGAGTGGGGGTAGGTATTTTGTTTGGACAGGCATGTCTGGGTAATGGGGGGTTGTCTATGCATGCCTGTAATTGCTCCTTTCTTTTTACAGAGTGGGGGGGCAGCCGAAAGTAATCAGTCCCATTGCACTCGAAGTTTGAGTTCATTAATGGAATGTATACTAATCTGTCCGAGACTACTCTGTGTATTGCTTCTATAGGTTCTCCGAAAAGGGTGGCTTTCTTTCTTTCTTTTTTTTTTTTAGGGAACAGTAGTGGTAGTACGGGGTTCGTCGCCTGTTAATTTAGAGCTAGACTGGGTTTCCCGTCTTAGCGTTGTTTGATCTATGAGGACTCGAACATGTCGCTGAAATCGGCCTGGCGAAATCTGTGCCATCGGGCATAATCGAACGTGGTGGCTCTATCTGGCCTGTCCATGTCAGTCTGATTCATCTTTGTCTCGCGCCTTTTCCCTTTCTGCCGGCCTGTTATTCCTGTCGGCCCTCTGCTCCTACTCTCGTTCAGTAGAGTCGGACATTGGGCTTTCCAGTGCCCGGCATATTTACAAAAAGCACATTGGTTTTGCCCTAAGTCTGGTCGCCCTGTGTGCAGTGTCGGGGGATTACTTTTGGGTCGTTGTGTCCTGGGGTTGTCCTGTCGATATATTCCTTTACCTACTCTGTCCTCGTCTCTTTTCTTTCGTTGCATTGTTTCTTTGCGCCACATACCGAGACTGTCGAGCATAATAGGCGTTGTCTTATTATTACGAAGGGCTATTTCTAACATTTCTATTTTATCAAGATCGAAGGATCCTATCAGTGGCCACTGTTTCTCTTGATTTTCTTTGGTATACCTGTGCCACAGTTTACTATAGGCTATGGTAACTAATCCATAGTTTATGAACATGTCTTTATTAGGGGTGCCTTCCAGCGGAGCTGGATGATCCACCTCTAATAAACGGTCCGGGCTGAACCAACTATCGACCAGTGGGGAGAAGACAGACATGACGGCTCGCGAAGAGGACAAAAAGTCAGCACTGCCTATCTTATCACTGCGTGCAAAGACTAGACAGAATATTTCTATTCTACGTTGTTTGCAGGCAGTGAATACCTCATGAACCAATATCAAAACAATAAATAAACGACCAGTGGGGAGAATAAGTAGATCCGCAAAGGTCTGCGTCCTCTACCCTTTCACTATCTGCAAAGGGGAACCTGTTCTTTCCTGTTTGTAGACAGAGAATCTCCAGAAAACAATCCGCGAACAGTAGCTCGGGGTCAAAAAACAGTTAATCAGTGTGGGAGAGGGAATCTCCCGAAAACAATTCGTGAATAAATAATCAATCAGTGGGGGAGAAAGATAGGCACGCTGGCTGCGTTACTTATCCTTCACTGTTTGCAAAGAGAAAGAGCCTACTGTTTCTCCGTTTGCAGACAGTGAATCTCCAAATAGGTCAACAAAGAGTAATACTAGTATTTTCTGAACAATTAAACAACTATTTCGCAATTCGTCGTGTCTACACGACCTTACCCGGACCGTATGGACAGTTTCTTATCTTCCGAATCCAGCGCCCGATCGTCCTCCTTTTCTCGTATTCCTCGCGGCACTCCTGATGGTTCCCAGTCAGGACCGTAGATCACTCGAGAGAGGTCTGTTCGGAGCCAGTGAAGTTCGGATGATCGGCTGCCAGACGAGGGTCTATTGGGCAAGAGCTCTCCCGATCGTTGCAGTCGTTCACTCTGTCGTCAGGACCTCTCCCACTGGATCCACGAGTCACTGATGGGCCCCACGCTTGGGACGCCAATTGTTAAAACTAAGGTCAATGGACAATCAATATTTGCCCGGCGGTATCGCCTCTTTAACCCACAAAATATTAATCAATGAAGAGGCAGGCGCTGGAGACTGGAAGGCAGGAAACAAGGTTTATTCTCTCCGGAGGAGAACACATCAGTTCAGACAGCCAGTATCGTCACGAGGTGCTCTAACCGCATCTCTGAGGCCTGGCCTCTTATACACAGTTAAATGAATTTTATTGCAGGTAACACAGTCTTGTAATGCTTTGAAGTATGAAAGGACATCCTCTGAATCTCCCCTACAGGCCCGTTCCCACACACATTTACAGTTGAAGTCCCCACCCCGGTCACAACAGGTGATGATTATCGCGCAGCTGGACATTCCGCCGATTCACGGAATGTGGGGGTTTGATCGGATCTCATAGGGTGGGGGCTTTGATCAACTCGGGGGTCCTTTGATGAGGGAAGCTTTCTACTGTACGGGGAGGGGCAATAAACAGTATCGGCAGAGCTAGGTGTCGGCCTGGGAAAGAGGAAGACAAACGGGCACACAGGACACAGGAAAAAGGTGGGGGGTTGGTATCAAAGGGCCTGGGACCATGAAAAGGAATGAAGGGAGGTGTCGCGCTGGGAACAGGATGGGGTTCTGAGGCAGAGCTGCGTTGAAGGGGGGTTTATGACCCAAGGCATGCGAGTGTGGGGGTTGTCAGCGTGCGGGCTTTGCGAGGGCGAAGGGCTATGCTGGGGGCCAGTGGCGTGCAGAGGGTGGTTCTGATCGAGGCACCTAAAATGGCGGGTGCGCACGACAAAAAGTGTGGCATCAGGGGAAAAGGCAAGATGGCGCAGATAATGTTTACCAAACCGTACTAATTTTCCACACTGTTGCCGGGCCGCCCCGAAGCACATGCCATTGAACTCTGGGACCTACTCGATACCAACACCCCAGACATCGCCTTCCTGATGAAGACCTGGCTGAACCCCTCCTCGGCAACCGACATCGTCATAGCCATCCCAGAAGGCTACAAGATCACCCGCAAGGACCGCACCAACAGAGCAGGAGGAGGAATTGCCATCGCCCACAGGAACACTCTCACAATCTCAACAAACACTGATGACACCCTCAGCACTGTCGACACCTGCACTTCCAGATCCACACCAACCCCAACACCACTCTCAGAGGAACCCTCGTCTAAAGACCCCCCGGACCCCGATCACAGTTCAGTGACTCCATCGCCGACTTCGTCAGCACACACGCCCTTGCCTCCACGGACTACATCCTCTGTGGAGACCTGAACTTCCACCTCGAGAACAAAAACTACTCCAACTCCTCCACCCTGATTGACAACCTCACCAACCTTGGGCTCAGACAACTCGTCACAACACCCACCCACTCCGCCGGCCACACGCTTGACACCATCTTCTCAGCAAGCTCCCACGTCTACTTTAACCCCACCACCAAACTTCACTGGACCGACCGCCGTTGCATCCACTTCACCTTCCGGAAACCCACCACACACCACCGCACCCAGCAGAAGCCCCGCCGCTGCTGGAGCAAAGTCACCGAAGACCAGCTAACCACCACCCTTGCCCTAAGCCCAACCAACTGCAGACCCAACCAACCCCAACGCCGCAGCGCACAACCTCAGACAGTGTATCGACGACCGCGCCAACACGCTTGCCCCGCTCAAGAAACTTTCCAACAGCCACATCAGTCAGAAAGCGAACTGGTTCTCCGAAGACCTCCAGGCCTCCAATCAAAACTGCCGAAAGCTAGAGAAGAACTGGATCCGTGAACGAACACCGGAAAGCTACGCAGCCCACAAGAACGCCACCCGCAGACACCACCACATCATCATATCCACCAAAATAGCCTCCTTCAAAGGCCGCCTAGGCAACAACGCACACAACAGCAAAGAGCTCTTCAAAATCGTGAAGGAACTCTCCAACCCCAGCACCAACATCAACGACATACCACCTTCACAAGACCTATGCAACTCGCTGGCCACCTTCCACGGCAAGATCGCAGATATCGACGACGGCTTCAACACCGCGACCGCCCCGGCAAACACGTGACCTCCACCCCCACAACCACCACCTGCATCAACCCCCCGATCTCCTGGACCAACATCAATGACGACGACACCATCAAGATCATGAACTCCGTCCACTCAGGATCCCCGTCAGACCCATGCCCACACCACCTCTTCAACAAAGCCAGCACCACCATCGCACCCCATCTCCGGAAAGCAATCAAAATTTCTTTTGAGACGGTACCCTTCCCGGAGAGCTGGAAGCACGCCGAGATCAACGCCTTACTCAAGAAACCCAAGGCAGACCCCAAGGACCTCAAGAACCTCCGACCCATCTCCCTGCTCCCTTTCCCAGCGATGGTCTTTGAGAAAGCCGTCAAAAAACAACTGACCAGATTCCCCGAGGAGAACAGAATCCTGGACCCATCGCAGTCTGGGTCCTGCAGCAACCACAGCACCAAAACTGCCCTCATCGCCGCCACCGACGACATCAGGACCCTGCTAGACAACAGAGAAGCCGCAGCCCTCATTTTCCTGGAGCTGTCAGCTGCCTTCGGCACGGTCTGCCACTGCTCTCTACGAACATGCCTCCGCGACACCAGGATCAAAGAAAAGGCCCTGGACTGGACCACCTCCTTCATTTCGGGCAGAACTCAGAGCGTCTGCCTCCCCCCCTTCCGCTCCGAAGTCACCGAGATCATCTGAGGCGTACCCCAGGGCTCACCCCTCAGCCCAACACTGTTCAACATCTACATGGCACCGCTCACCCACGTTTCTGACTGCACGACCTCAACATCATCTCTTACGCCGATGACAGCCAGCTGATCCTCTCCCTCACCAAAGACCCACACTGACAAAACCAACCTCCATGAGAGAATAATGGCCGTTGACGACTGGATGGGAAAAAGCCGACTGAAGCTGAACTCGGACAAGGCGGAGGTCCTCATCCTCGGATTCACCCCCTTGGCCTGGAACGACTCCTGGTGGCCGACTGTACTAGGAACAGCTCCTACGCCCACCGACCACACACGCAACCTAGGGATCATCCTCAACTCCACCCTCTCCATGACGAAGCAGGTCAATGCCGTCTCTTCCTCCTGCTTCAACACCCTCAGCATGCTACGCAGGATCTACAAGTGGATCCCCACCGAAACAAGAAGGACGGTCTCACAGGCCCTCGTCAGAAGCAGACTGGACTATGGAAACGGCCTTTATGCAGGAGCTCCGTGCAAACTCCTAAAACTGCTCCAACGCATGCAGAACCCCTCTGCATGCCTGATCCTCGACATCCCTCGCTGCAGCCACATCACACCCCACCTAAGAGACCTGCACTGGCTCCCCGTCAACAAGAGGATAACCTTCAAGCTCCTCACCCACGCACACAAAGCACTCCACAACACCGGACCAGTGTACCTCAACAGCCGACTCAGCTTTGGAGAACCGGGTTTTTATGGACCCAGCGGTGCCAGGGGACACACCTGAAATCTCCTAGATTCACCTGTCTCAGAGTTACAGAAACGCGGCAACTTCTTGGTGACGTCAAAGTTCAAATTTATTGGCTGCAACCAGTAACAGAGGTCCACGAAGTACAGTGGCTGTATATTCGTAGCAGACTGCGCAAACTTACAAAGCAAGTCATCCCTTTTATACCAAATATTGTGCTTCAGGCAAACATTCCTTATTTACAATAAACCAATCCCATGTGTACAAGACAAAAGCATTGCATGACAAGCCCATATTTCATTTGTCCAGCCCACTATCAATGACTCGGCAAGATTCAACACTCTTCATCAGATAGATGGTCGGACCCCTAATAAGAACGGGCACCTCCTCATCGTAGAGCAAGTCATAAAGCAAGGAGCAGAGACAGGTGTGTGTAAGATTAGACATAGTTGTGTGCAATAAAGGGTTTATGGTAGGCTGTGCCTTGATCTCAAACTCGATCGGCCACTGGGAAAGGAACTGGCCGGACAGGTTTGGCTCCGGGCAGTGGAGTCAGCTTGCCCAGGTCACACAGAAGTCAGCTAAAGGTGTACGTGTCCCAAAGACTCGTTCAGCCTTAGTCATCGGCCTATGTGACGGCAACCACAAAATGGCTGCCGTACACAAAATGGAACCCGAGGGTTCAGTACGGAATCTCTGATTTCATGGTGATCTCGTCATTCGAAGATGGCGAAAATACTCGTATATAGTATACTCGTCATTCTCGGTCTGCTGATACCAAAATCGTCATGATACGACGATGTTTATGACACGGGTCCAGAATTCACGGAACCACAGACCCTCCTTTTGCCCTTACATAGGCAATAACCTACACTCACGCTAATCTGAGTCCAGTTCTATATTCATAAAATCATTGAGATGTTGCTGTAGCATCATCCTATTACTTAGTTCGTCTCTCGATACAGGTTTCCTTACACACGATGTAGCACAGAGGCCACATACAGCAGGAACACACTGTACACAAAGACAGAACAGGAAAAGGATGGCTAAGATCATCCCTATGACCATCAGAATCTTCCAACCCCACGTGGATAACAGTCCCCAGAACCATCCCATCAATGACCAATCTCCTTTATCCACGTGTATAGATTCGGAGATCTTATGCAGTTTGGAAATGGCCTGGTATACTGTCAGAGCATTGTCTGGAATGAAAACAAAGCAACTAGATTGGATCACTTTACATACCCCACCTCGATCTGCAAGTATGACGTCTAATGCAACCCTGTTCTGAAGAGTCATAAGACGATCCGACTGGAGCTCAGCAGTCAAGTTACTAAGGGCACCGGCGGTTTCAACTACGGTGGACTCCACCACTCTCGTCAATTGCCGTATGTTCCTGCTGTTAACCATAGGTCCCCAAAACGGCAGAAAACCCTTCAGAAAATCTCCTAATTCTTGTCCTGCGGTATCTTCCTTACTGAAGACACCTCTAACAATTCTTGTTTTATGGTAATCTGCCGCCGCTGTATAGGTGGGAGGCAACAGAAACGATACAAAACATGTGCCCGAGAAATCAGGGGGCAACCATGTGTATGCTCTATCGTGACAGACAAAATAGGTACCCTTAGCTGCCAGGAATGAAGGGGAAGTCTGGGACGCAAAGACATATGTCTCGTTGCAGATACTCTTCCCTAGCTGAGCTCTCGGATTCTTGCCATTACCTTGCAGACATAGATGACCCTGATGGGGTACAATCCAAATCGGGGAAGGTCTTTTCGCTCGCTGGTTCTCACTCAGACTAACTCCATATACGGTTACGTTCCATCCAATATATGCTAGTGTCTCATCTCTCGGGATAGTCTCATAGGAAGTAGCTCCTTTAATCATGTCTACTATACCCTTAACTAGAGCACTATTCTTCAGATTGTCTTTTACAGAACGTAGGGGGTGGACTTCACGAGCATAGATGAACATCATTCTGTATGCCCACACAGAACCATTATGGCTGAAAGGTAGGACTAGGTAAGGAATACCTTTATCAGTAGTATGAGGCATAAGACCACACACCCAACAGTTAGTTGTGTTCACTACTAATTGGTGTTGGTGCAGAAGCTGAACGAAGGAGTTATTGACAAACTCTAATCTTCTTACGGACTCGTGTTCAGGCAGAGGGTGAAAAGAATGTGAGGAAACTGTAGAAGGAGGTATAGGCTGTGTAGTGGGTGCAAATGTCACTTGAAAAGAGAATAAAACATATCCTATTAAAAACATCATTACGCTAAACAACATGAGAAGGCATAATATCAGAAAACATTTTCTAGTCATCACTGTACACATTTTGGCTTTGAAATTCATCTCTTTGGCAGGTCTCTCCATCTCGAAAAACTCCATCCTCTAACCTTGCTGCTCGCGGAGGTAGGGTGTTCCGTGCTAAGGAATGCGTCTGTCAGTTCAAGGGAAACGCCCAAGAACCAACCAGAACTGTCGACCTTGTGTCTTCGGCTTGCACTCCAAAGACTTGACGCCGCCACCCTACAGCTGAACCCGGATGTTGGTTCAAAAAACAAAAATCAAAATAGTTTCTCAGATGAGAGAGCTGCACTTTCAAACATTGCAAAGGAAAAGAACATTCTTTATTTGTCCATAGGTCTTGACCTCAGATTATAGCGGCTTTTCAAAGGTAATGTCTCATCACGAAACAGAAGATCATGCTCAGTAGTGTCCAATCGAACTGAAGATGGCACAGCTTCCTGCAGAAGATCGTCGCTTTCACGTTCAGAATTTTTCCCTTTTACACGTGCATTGCTGAAAGGCAGAAAATGAGGCACAGTCTCAGTCTCAGAGTCAGCGATACCCTCCTGGACCCACCGGTCGTACGGCAGAGGCAAAGGAACCCTCTTACAGTGTACGCGTGGATCCAGTTTCTCTTTCCTTGCACTCGTATCGCGGATCTTGTTGATAACAGGACTAAAAAGGGGCCGGTTGTAGGAGAGTAGGGTCTGCTATCCTATGGTCACCCCAAATTTTTTGCTTTTTGCTTCACTGGTTTTCGACTACTGAGGCTGTGGGCCTGCTGATCAGACCCCCAGCCTGCTGTTCTCTCACTAAATTAATGACACATGTGCTATAGGCACATACCACAATTGGAAATGGACTCCTTGTCAGCCCCTGTATAATGCACTATAGGTGCCCAGGGCATAGGGGCCACCAAGGCCTACCAGGGGCTGCAGCATATCTTTTGCCACCCCTGGCTGGTTCTTAAATTGACACAACTGGCTGATCACTCAGCTGGGGTAAGGTGGTGTAATCACCCCTTGCTTAGATATAGTATACCTATATCTAAACCTATATCTGGACACATGTAAACCTGTGAGCCACTCCTATGGAAGGCCTCATCAATCCTGGAGGCAGAGTGCGTGGTTTTATGTGAGATGGAGCTCTAGCATGAGCTGAGCCTGTCTGCAGCTGTCGGGAACAACTCCCTAAGCTGTTTCAGGATAATGCCATACCATATACTCTTAAGTGCCTTATAATCCTCGCGGTTAAATAGCAACTTTGGTTTGGCTTTATCAAAACATGTCGTGTAATGTGTCATACGATTTGGAATACTATCCCCTCGCCAGTTCTGGTGACGGGGATAGCATTCCACCCCTCTAGAGGGGTAAGACATGTTACTTCACTTAAATGCGGTTAATTTCTCCAAAGACCTTAAGATCCACAAAATGGATGCCTCTGCCACAGACAAATGTCTGGACCCCTGCAGCTGACCGAAACTCGGCCAAATGGGGCCTGGACAAAGAGTTTCCTGTCACAGGAGGGTGTCACCGCCCTCCAGACAGGAGATAGTGGATTGTAGCAGGGAGGTTTGAAAGAAACCAGACACTGCCTGGGGCGCACAAGGCTGCCCCTTGCATAATCCGGCCAAACCGGTTCTGGGGCACTCCAGCCCTCGTGCCAGGGCGGCCTGGATCAAAGGAAGGGGGTGTATCCACCCACTTCCTGGGTCCCACCCATAGGGGGGGACCTAGCAGGTAATCACGCCCCCCAGATTCGAATAAGAGTGGGAGCAGTGCCAATGCACATCAGATTTCCTGGAAGAAACATTAGAAACGAAACTCTGGACCCTTGGACCTCCATCTCAACGTGGAAGCCCGAAGAATCTCCCTTGTGGTCAAGGAGTGACCACCCTGCAGCAGCAGGCACCATCCAGCCCTCGACGTCTACTTAGTTGCAGTTCCCGCCGGAACTCGAGCGACTGAGATCAACGAGATCAAGCTTGCCTGCATTCCAACAGCCCGATCCACAGTCCCTGCAGAGCTGAGACCCGTGGAGGCGACCGGAAGCGTGGGGCACGCCATCTTGAATTGACCACGAGATGCTGACCGTGCAGCCCACGAGTGACCCTCGAAGCTGTGCACCGGGGTTTGAGAAGCCCCCACCCTGAGCTACTCTTGAACCGAAGTTCAGCCCTCCACACTCGACGAGTGCTGCGTGGGGCCCTTCTGCTCTATTTGGCCCGGTCACTTGCCAGCCGGCTAGTGGTCCCTGTGCCGACGAAACTACAAAGAAGACTCGTGAATCTGGTTGCTCCAGATCCACACCAGCTCCCCTGAAAAGGAGCCCCGACTCTAACCTTCCTGGTCCGAGTGAGAAGCAATCTTCCGATCCCGCGTGGATTGCTCTTGCCAAGTTTTGTTTGCTCCAAACTTGAAGCCGACAGTGCCGACGGCGAGAGCCTGCGTGGGACAGATCGTGACCTGCTCCTGGACGTCGCAGATGCCCCAGAGCCCACGTGACAGCGGAGAGAAGCTCCTCGACGACCACCTGATTGCGCCCGACATTGCCTGGTTCCGTCCTGGTTCCACCCTGGTCACTGCTGAGTGACCCAGACTCTGTCCCCTCTGCTTTCAGGTACCCTTCGACTTGAGTCCACCCTTGGACTCCACCGGACACTTCATCTTCAACCCGCCTGCAGCCCTTTCAGCTTCAAGCACCAAGAGCCTGCGTGTCAAAACCCAACGCCACTTCGACCCTGTGCACCCACTTCCTGTGGGTGAGGTAACTTTGCTCCGCCGGTGTTCCCACACTGGTGCACACCTCTAGGGTCTGTGTCTTAAGTTTTGTTCCTCTAGGTTCAGCGGAAGTGTCCTAAAACTCTAACTTTACACTTTTTACGCACCATTGGTTAACATTGGTGCATGCGTGCGCTTTCCGCACTGCTTCCGAATCCCGAGGGCCATTCCCGACTTCAGCATTGCTTGTCCTGACTGCTCCCAGCGATTCCCTAGGCCCTAGGCCTAACCACTGCTCGAGTGGCACCTCTTATACCACTTGTTTAGTATATGGTTTGAGTGGCCCCCTGCCCTCATCCATAATTGTGCAACTTGTATGTTTAAACAGTGCTTTTGATTTAACGCTGGTGCCCCTTTATTCATAAAGAATACTGGGGATTGTTTTTAGTAATAAACACATATATTTTTATAATATATACTTGTGTGGAGTCCTTTCATTTGATATTACAGGATTGTATGTGGTAAAACAGCTCGCTTAACACGACCTCTTAAGTTAAGCCTTTAGGCTGCTTAGTCCATGCTACCCCTAGGATAGCTTGTCTAATAAGGTTGACTTACAACCAGACACCATAAGGGATTCTTTGGTCTGATAATAGGTGGTTCCAGAATTGGAAACATCACCTATCAGGCCAACTTCTCACACCGGTCCAGCGGGGCTGATCATTCTTTGTCCCCTGGAAGTTTTTTACTAAGACCCATGAGCCAGGACCGATGATGTGACCTGGATCTGTAGAAGCCTGAGGCAGAGTATCGTGAACCTGTTGGTGTAATACACGCAATTTAGCCGTCAAATCATACAAGTAATCAAGTAGTACAGGGTGCTCAATCTCACTGAATTTGGTCGGCCTCGGCACTCCCCATATGTTTGCCGGGCGACCGAACACTATCTCATGTGGACTAAGTCCCACTAGTGAATGCACAGTCATTCTTGTCGATAAAAGTGCTAAAGGCAAAGCATCAGGCCATTTAAGGCCAGAACTCGCTTGTATCTTGGCCAGTTTCAGTTTTAGAGTGCCATTACAGCACTCTACTAGTCCAGCTGATTGGGGGTGATTTGCAGCGTGAAATTTCTGTCCTATTCCTAGCCCTTCACACACTTTCTTCATCACTTGACCCACAAATTCACTCCCATTATCACTCCAGACCATTCTCGGCAAACCGAACCTAGGGAAAAATTCTTTGACAAGGGATTTGGCTGTGGACAGGGCAGTATTGTCTTTCAGGGGATATGCCTTTACCCATCTCGAAAAGGCACAAACAACCACAAGCACGTATTTCAGGTTGTTGCATCTCTCCATGTGAATACAATCTAGCTGCAAAACCTCGAACGGATACGTTGGAGGAGCAAAATGACCAGCTGGAGTTGGGGTTCCCTTACCAGGATTGTATTTCAGACAAACCATACAATTTTTGACCACATTTTCTGCACACTTAGGAATTCCTGAATTTTGCCAAACTGGAGCCAACAACTTACAAATCCCTTTCACACTGATATGAGCCATTCCATTTGCCATTGTAACTACTGCAAGCACGTACGCATCGGGTAACAACCATCGTTGATGCTCTGACAACTCAATCCAACAACGATTCAACAACATCCAATTTACCCGTACTCTCTCTCCACACACTCAACTCTTTCTCGGTAGGTTCAGCTTGAATTGACTTTACACTCTCTATTGTATCCTCACACATTCCTCTATCCAGAACCCATCTCGCCGGACCCGCAACATACATTCGATTCATCACATCTCTTGCTGTTTCTTTCGCAACTTCGTCTGCAAACGTATTACCGCGACCAACATCGTCGGTAACTTTCTTGTGTGCACTGCATTTAACAATCGCAACTTGTAGCGGCAAGGTAAGTGACTCCAGGAGCTCATTCACCAATTGACCATGCTGTATTTTCGCTCCATGTGACGTAAGGAACCCACGTTCCTTCCACAAACGCCCAAAACTATGGGCCACACCAAACGCATACTGGCTGTCGGTATATATGGTCACTTTCTTTCCTTTCGACAACACACATGCTCTCGTAAGTGCAATCAACTCTGCTGCTTGAGCTGAATTATGTGGGATAAGTGCAGCTTCCACAATCGTATGCAAAGTCGTAACAGCATATGCCGCAGTCGTATCACCATTCGGAAGCTTGAAACACGAACCATCCACCCATAAAGTACCATCACATTCGGTAAGAGGAGTGTCCCTAAGATCTACTCTCCCTTTAGTCTCTTCCTCTGTCCTGAGAAAACAATCATGCTGTTCAACATCATCTGTCTCCACTGAAATTGGCAATAACGTGGCTGGATTCAACGTATTGCATCTCTTTATGTGCACATGACTCGCTAGGAGTGTCAACTCATAACCTGACAATCGAGCACTAGTTTAGTGCTGTGTCTTGGTCCTGTTTAGCAAAGTATCCACTGCATGTGGAACCATCACAATCAACGTATTATTCATCACCAAACCAGCAGACTGTCGAATAGAAACAGCCGCTGCCGCTGTGGCTCTCAAACAACTCGGCAACGCCCTATCTACCGGATCCAAAGTCGACGAGAAATACACACATGGACGTTGCTTGTCCCCAAAAGACTGTGTCAACACTGACAATGCACATCCCTCTTTCTCGTGGACATACAACGTGAAAGGTATGCTGTAGTCGGGGGTACCCAACACAGGAGCCGAACACAACGCATCGCGCAATTCGGAAAAACTTTTCTGACAATCTTCGGACCACGGGAGGGGATTCGGTGTGTCTTTACAGGTCAATGCTATCAGTGGTTTGGCCAGCAGAGAAAAATTTGCTATCCATTGTCTGCAATATGACGTAATACCCAAAAAGGCACGCACTTCTCTCTGTGTAATTGGCTAACTCATTTTCGCAATCGCTTGAATTCTCTCTGGGGTCAATCTTCTTCCCTCCTTCGATAAGAGATGACCTAAGTAGGTCACTTCTTGTCGACAATACTGTAATTTCGAAAGAGATACTTTGTGATGAAGATCAGACAAATGACGCAGCAATGATAAAGTAGCTTTCTTACATATTTCCTCTGTATCGGCAGCAACTAACAAATCATCGACATACTGAAGAAGAGCAGCACCATCAGGTAAGAAAATCGTATCAAGTTGTGTTTTCAAAGCCTGACTATAGATTGACGGACTCTCACAATAGACTTGAGGAGCGCGTTTGAACCGGAAGCTTCGTCCTCCTAGACTGAAGCCAAAAATATCCCTACTCTCCTTGGCAATCGGGATGCTGAAGAAAGCATTCTTCAAGTCAATCACCGAGAACCAAGTGGCCGAAGCTGGAATCATAGTCAATAAGGCAGTGATATCAGGAACAACTGGAAACTGAGGCACTACAACCTTATTCACTTCTCTAAGATCAATCACAAACCTGTAAACAGGAGGCTGAGAAGAGTCAGTACGTTTCAGAACAGGCAGCACAGGACTATTGCAAACATCACCTCTTGTCTCTTCAATTACATCTTTCTCAATCAAATCATATATGATCGCGAGCAACGCTCTTTCACCATCACTAGAGATCCTATATTGGGGAATGCGTGGCATTTTAACATTCGCTTTTAACGTCACAACATATGGCGGAATCTCCAAGAGACCCACATCATTAGGACCAGTAGCCCAAAGAATATCAGGAAGGGAGGACAATTCTGTCGGAAGTTTATCCTTCGACAAATACATCGGAGAGACCACTTTCCTACCCAATGTAAGTTGTACTCCCGAAAGAGAACAATACAACGTCACATACAATCTCTTCAACAGATCTAATCCCAACAAGTTCTCACCACAACCTGTCGTCAGAATAAGGGGTGCTTCGAATTCACGAGGTCCAACAGAAAGGGACAAAGGGTTAGAAATCGGGTTTCTAACTGGTGCGCTTGAAAAACCTACTGAAACATTCGGTAAGCCAGGCAAAGGTGCGCCAGGGAGTTTAGAGAGCATAATAGAACTCTTCGTAGCACCAGTATCCAACAGAAAAGGTTCCGACACACCTGATGTAATCACTTCGACATAAGGTCCACTCTGATCTACTGGAACTGAAACAACTCCCTCTCTTTGCCCATGGCTGTCCTAGCAATCATTATCGTCTACATTCTCACCTTCGACATAGTAGTCGTCAGCATAATATTGAGTCGTCCTACCAGATGCACCATTCTGCTGATCAAAACTATTCATTGAATTCTGTGGGGGAAAGGAACGTACGTTCTGGGGGAAATTCCCACGTCCTCTACCTCTAGGAGCTTGCTGAACACCCCGACCTCTTGCGCCAGGAACACCATTCATATGCTGTAATAAAATAGGGCAACTATACTTGAAATGACCCTCTTCTTTACAATATGAACACTGATTAGGGCCTACCAGAAAACGCTGTTGAGGAGACTCGAACCTTTGCGAGTTTCTCTGAAACTGCTGAGGCTGCTGAGGCTGCTGATAATCACGCTGGTTATTACGGGGCGGATACGCTTGCTGTAAAAGCACCTTCGTCTTTAACTCTTTAGTCTTCTTGTCTGCTCTATCCTTCTCATCCTTATCTCTATTTTCGTAATACTGTGCAGTAGCCAGTATTTGCGCTGAAGAGGAAACGGCCCAAGAACTCTCTGAATCTTTCAGTTTCTTACACAACTCGGGAAGCAAATTGTGCACAAACTTGTCAACGAACAACCTTTGACCACCTTCCGTACTCATATCTTGACCACTGTGGTCGATAAACGTCTCTTCAAACCTAGTGAAGAAGTCGGATACAGTTTCCTCTTTCTTCTGCTTACATGCAGACAATATATCCCAATTTACACGCATCTCAGGCATTAAAGTTTTCATGTAAGTAACAATCTTACCAGGGAGGTCTGCTACCAAAGGCTCAGGCTTAGCACCACCTACTTGTCTGCCATCTGCAGCAGCAATATTAGCCCATGAATTACCAAACTCTTGCGCATGATCCGTATGACGAATCAATCCCCATAAAGGCTGTGGAACAACATTCCCAAACAACATGTCGATATCGGCTAGATTCATAATACAGGAGTCTGCATTCTGTGATAGTTCCTTATAGTACCCTGCAGGATTTTTACGGGGGTCAGGTAAAGTCTGCTTAAGAGCCAGAACTTCAGCTCGTTTCCATGGAACATGTACCCAAACCTGTTGAAAATGAGCTGGTACCGCATCAATATGAAGAGCGGCATCAGCCTGAACTGCCACCTTCCATTCCGGAGGAACCTCTCTCATCGGATATTGTCGCACCTTTCTCCTAACAGAGGAATCAGGTTCAAACAGTGACTGAGAAGGATCCTCATTCCTAAACGACAACAACGTCGTAACTGCTTTCTCAACATCGGAACCCACTATAGTTCCCTTCGCAAACTCATACTGTATATTGATCAACTCAGAAGGAGCCTGTCCCAACTCACCGTCATCTTCCCATTTTTCACAAAGGAAAGTACACATTTCATCAAAAACATATCTCTGCTTCGGTGCATCCCATTGATGGAAGACATCCATGACAGACTCCACATCATATCCTAAAGGGCGAGTAACCCATCTACGCGCCATACGATCAAACATTTCTCTCTCTTTCGAGAATCAGGCAATTGGCTACGTGACTGTTTACGCTCTGAACTAGGGGTTGTCATGCCTCGGGACTCCCCTACACTGTCCCTTTAAGAAGTGTGCTATTTAAAGCACCGGGAAACAAGGAGCGACGCTTCACATTCTTGCGTCAAGCTCCCCTCGTTTCCGCATCCGTCCTAGTTTCCTGTGCCTGTCTTCCGTTGTAGCCTGGAGTTCCTGTTGCTTGCACTCTGCTGTTTTCCAGGCGTCTCTTTGGTGCATGTTTGCACGAGTGCTGCCGGTTCACGACTTTCGCCGTGAACTACATCCCGCTTTACTTGGAGTCCCGCCCGGCGGCCGGGCTTTGCTCCGCCATCCGGCTGGGCTCAACACTCTGCGGGAGTCTTCCCCTCACTTTCCCTTGAGTCCCGCCCGTCGGCCGGGCTTCGCTCCGCCATCCGGCTGGGCTCAGCCTTGTGTTTTCCTGTTAAAGGTGTTTCTACTGACAGCCGGGCTTGTCTCCGTTGTCTGGTAGGACGCCACCTTTTCTCCTCTCCCTGCAATACTTTACCTGGCAGCCGGGCTTGGTCTCCGCTGCCTGGTGTTTGTTTTTTCCCACATTCCTTCGTTTTTTCCCCTTAGGTAGATCAGTTAGGTTTTCCTACTGCTCGTCCCCTTCCATTTCCGCCCTCCGTATTTCCCCTTTCTGGATTCATTTATCCTGGTGTTCTCCGCCCTGCATTTGGAGGGATCCTTGCGTGGACCATTGTGGGTACTGCCTTCAGCTTCTCTACCGAGAACCACGGTAACAGCGCTTTTTGCGCTACTTTATATTTTTATTGAGTTTTGCATATTCACGAGTAATAGATGTTATGTTAATTTTCATAGTGGGTCAAGCCATCATAAGAAGAGTTGAGCTAAAGATTCTTTATAGACCACTCGCTAGTGAAGGATTCTTCAGGACTTCTACAAGACAACTGAAGTGAGAATTGTACCAATCACACAGTACTATCACTACCATATATTGTACATGCTCACTAACCCCTTATGTCATTCTTGCCACAGCTCCTGATGAAGTTCCTCATATAGGCGCTACATGTACATTCTACTACAAGATAGAAACCAGGGGTATGTGCTGTTGTTATTTGTAGGTTTCTTAGTGTGTTCTTTCAGTGTGCAAATAGTTTGTTACATACTTGCCTTTATTTGCAGCCCACCAGTTTTCCAGTTCATCAATTGACGTACCACACATAGAATCCAGAAGATCACCATCGAACATCACTATTTCCCTTCCCACCTTTCCTTGTTTTGTTTCCCTGTTTTCCCCTGGCGTGTCTCTCGTACTCTAGTGCTTGATAGAGTCGGAAGGCCGTAGGGGAAGGCTGTGGACTATTCTTCGGATTCCTGACGCTCCTGTGGAACCAACCTGCAATCCTTACAGGGGTCATACCAGATGACCCAAAGAGGGGAAATATAAGACTAGCAACAGTATCAGTCATTCTCTGTCGAAAAGAAGGAGAAGTCGACAGGACGGGAGACAAAGCAGACTGAGAAAAAGTCAACGTAGGAGCAGTAGTAGAGGAGGTAGCAAGAACAGGTGAAAGAGTTGCGGGAGTTAAAGGCGGAGCAGGTAGCGAAGCAGGTAGCAAAGTCAATGGCCCTTGAGGAGGCAAGACCAGAGTAGTAGGAGCCAACTGAAGGGGAGCTGGCGACTGTGGAGGAGCAGGAGGCAACACAACCGGAGGTTGCGCAACTATAGGTGGCGGAGGTGCCGTAGCACTCTGCGCATAAGGGGATGGCGAACTCAACAAATGCGACATTAAAGGATCTTTCTCAAGTTCCTTCGCTGCATCTTGCTGAAGAAGCGGCAAAGCTGGATAGCATTTATCGATCACCATTTTACGTTGCCTATGCAACTGCGCACTCATCTGTTCTTCTTCATTATCTTTAAACTACATAGCAGCTTGCATTATCGAGATACCCCTTTCTCTCTTATTTTGCTTCGCTAATTTAATTTCCTTCTGTTTGGCTTCCTTTCGCCATAGGCGGAAAGAGTCAAACATCGCCGGCCGGGCTTTCTTCTTAAAGAGTTTAACCTCTAAATTATCTAGAACTTCGGTGTCAAAACTACCATATTGGGGCCACTTTAGGACAATGTCTTTCCTCGTGTATCTAACCCATACTTCATTATATGTGATAGAGCCCACGCCATGCTTTACGTAAAGCTCATAGGTTGGAGTTCCAATTGGAGGAACCGGACACGAGTCCTCTAATTGGGAATCCCTATTTCGACCACAACAAAACAAATTTCCAAGTCTGCTAAGACCAGGCACCTTTGCTCACTAGTCTAGCTTCAAACTTCAAAGGATTATCGAATACGATAGTCTCGTGAATACACGAGTCCCTCGGCTTTGGTACTTGCAAGTTCCAAATCAAAGATCCCAAGGGATACCCAAAACTAAGAACCAAAACTAAGGACTGGGAGACGCTCCACTCATACTTAACTGAAGTATCGATGACGTCACCAGAAGACCCGTCTATCGTCTCGCTCTACAAATCGTCTAAGGGTCCAAGACAGGGCAATAGTCAGGGCAGCAGTCCTTCGTAGCCGTTGGAAAGCGGGGAACCTCGCAGCAAAGACTTTCGGACCACGACGACATACAGGGGTCGATGAGGTGGTTGGCCTTCCTCCAGAATTTTCACACGAAGCTCCTCACGTTCTTCAGGCTTGGACCGGTACCGCTGAAATCGCCCCACGTGGGGCGCCAAATGGAGAACCGGGTTTTTATGGACCCAGCGGTGCCAGGGGACACACCTGAAATCTCCTAGATTCACATGTCTCAGAGTTACAGAAACACGGCAACTTCTTGGTGACGTCAAAGTTCAAATTTATTGGCTGCAACCAGTAACAGAGGTCCACGAAGTACAGTGGCTGTATATTCGTAGGAGACTGCTCAAACTTACAAAGCAAGTCATCCCTTTTATACCAAATATTGCGCTTCAGGCAAACATTCCTTATTTAAATAAACCAATCCCATGTGTACAAGACAAAAGCATTGCATGACAAGCCCATATTTCATTTGTCCAGCCCACCATCAATGACTCGGCAAGATTCAACACTCTTCATCAGTTAGATGGTCGGACCCCTAATAAAAGGAGCAGAGACAGGTGTGTGTAAGATTAGACATAGTTGTGTGCAATAAAGGGTTTATGGTAGGCTGTGCCTTGATCTCAATCTCGATCGGCCACTGGGAAAGGAACTGGCCGGACAGGTTTGGCTCCGGACAGTGGAGTCAGCTTGCCCAGGTCACACAGAAGTCAGCTAAAGGTGTACGTGTCCCAAAGACTCGTTCGGCCTAAGTCATCGGCCTATGTGAGGGCAACCACAAAATGGTTGCTGTACACAAAATGGAACCCGAGGGTTCAGTACGGAATCTCTGATTTAATGGTGATCTCGTCATTCGAAGACGGCGAAAATACTCGTATATAGTATACTCGTCATTCTCGGTCTGCTGATACCAAAATCGTCATGATACGACGATGTTTATGACACGGGTCCAGAATTCACGGAACCACAGATTCAACACCCCCAGCCGCCAGCTCCGCTCCACCGACCACGCCCTCGCCACTGTCCCCCGCATCCGAAAGAGTGACCGCTGGCGGCAGATCATTCTCCCACCTCGCCGCCAAGACATGGAGCACCCTCCCCATCCGCCTACGGCAGATCCAAGAACTCCTGAACTTCAGAAAACTCCTCAAGACCTGGCTCTTCGAACAGTAGCAGCGTCTCCCTCACCCCTTGGCGCCTTGAGACCCTCACGGGTAAGTAGTGAACTTTACAAATGCTTTGATTGATTGATTGATTGATTATCCACTCGCCATCGTAATGAGACCCTAAATGTACCTCATGAATTGACCACTGAATTAGGGAGGTCTTCACCCCAGTTTATCGCAAGAGCTCTTGTCAGACAGCTGCAGCATTTGTTCCTTTGCTGAGAGCCAATCAGAGAGGAGCAGAGCTAAGCCCAGCTGATGTGTGTTTTTCTTCCAAGGAAACACTCTTTCTCGACTTAAGTCTGATAGTCACAGCTTCTCCAATGTGAACCGTTATGCAGTGTGCCGAGTCCCAAGAAACTTTAGAGGCAAGTTAGCTACTCCAAACTCACATGGTGAAGCACATAGAAGTAGTCTTCCAGTTGCTAAGCTCCTAGGAACATCCCACTCTTGTTACAAATGTTCATATTATTCTTGCTGCTAGTAACATACATGAGTGCTGTTCTAATTATATTCTGTGTGGTTATTACTCATGTACTACGCAACAGGATTAGACAGTTGAAATAAACACTTTTAAACATATATAGTGTATTTTCTTAGTACAGTACTTGTGAGTGCTATGCTAAATACCAAAATTGGGTTTGAATTACCGCTGCATCCCTGACCGCTTCACAAAAGTGTTAGTTGCCCAGAAAGCACGGACGCCACACCGGCACGTAAGCCCAGTGGGGTTGTGTGGGGGGTACGATAACTTGGAATTCTGTTTGAGCGATGGAGCACTGAACCTAGTCCAGTAACCCGTGGGTAAGAAAGCCAAAGCCTATTGAGCTTGGCCAGAGCCCTAGTTTATGCAACACAACAATATTGTTTATATGTTTATTGGGTTTTCAGAACCAATATTTTCTATCCAAAAAAGACAGATAGACAAACAGTTATCATATGTTTCCCCTTGTTTCACATTAGATCGTATCTTCAAGACCATAATCCATACACAAAAAAAACATTTTATAATTAAAACGTCAATTATCACTCAAAAGAGAGAACATGAAAACCATTCAAGATATCAAAACAATTGTAAATGAGAATGGCATCGCAAATATAAAGTATAAATTCACAATAAAGTTCCACATGATTATATTGATCACTTAAATGATATTCTTTTAACCTTGTGCACATTTAATTTAATTATTTTCTTAGTACATTATGACACTAAACGTTATGTCACAGGATTTATCTCTGTTAAATATATTGCCATTCATATTTAATATTTCTCCATATTGCAATTGACTTAAACAATAATATAGTTTCCTCAATCCCTAAATATCCACTACCTCTTTAGCGTAGCAATTCAAGTTTTAATAAACGGAACAGTTTCATTTTGTTAATTTATCTCATTGAAAAAAAAGATCTTTGAATCTTAAAAATGAATTCCTACTCCTAACTTCTAGAGAAAAAATGTAAGCTCTGCTAAAAGAGAAATCCTATACCTGTTTCCTATAGGTTAATTTAATTGACGATACTTGTGCTGAATCAATGTAAGAGTTTTAAACTTGTATTGTGTATCATTAATTATTGCATTATGTCTCAGCCTACGATTAGTGTAGATAAGTATACCTTTATTTAATGTACGCATTTATTGTCAGGATAATGTCCTCAGTCTTCTGACGAACACAGAATTATTATCAAGTCTTTATTTCTCAACAACAAGGACAGCATTATGACTATAAGTCACGTTAGTGGAGGATTAATGCATTTTTTTTTTTACAATCAATTTTTTTGAGTTTTGAATTTGACAACAAACAGCACCATTTAGAGCAACATCGCACATTAGCTGGATAGGTGAAAACACATTGCAATGACATCAAGATCACATAAAGAACCAAGAAGAACATATCCACGTGCACCTGGGGAGCGCACCATATCATCTCAACCGCACCCTGCCAACTTGCTCAGACGTGAGTCCCTTGCTCACTTTGCCACTGGATTCAAGCAAGCCGGGCTGAAGACGGCTGAAATGCCAGAAACCGGTCCTCGGAAGCTTGTTTCCGGTCCAGGGAAGGCATGGCTTGGCAGTTCTGGCTGGACTGTTCCCATGAGGCACAGGGTAAGACTGATATGCATATGGCCATGTCTGAACTGGGGTGGCAGAGTGGGCTAAAGAACGGTGATGGATTAAACCCAGATCTGTTGACTGGGTGTGAGTGTTTGATTGGTTCAGATGCTCCGTCCATCACCACCCCCTTTTGCACCACTTTGTTCGCCATAAGTTGGCAGGGTATGCTCAGACGTGAGTCCCTTGCTCACTTTGCCTCTGGATTCAAGCAAGCCGGGCTGAAGACGACTGAAATGTCAGAAACCGGTCCTCGGAAGCTTGTTTCCGGTCCAGGGAAGGCATGGCTTGGCAGTTCTGGCTGGACTGTTCCCATGAGGCACAGGGTAAGACTGATATGCATATGGCCATGTCTGAACTGGGGTGGCAGAGTGGGCTAAAGAACGGTGATGGATTAAACCCAGATCTGTTGACTGGGTGTGAGTGTTTGATTGGTTCAGATGCTCCGTCCATCACCACCCCCTTTTGTACCACTTAAGGAGGTCGTCACGGATCCGCTGAACCAGTGGGGTAACATTGAGCTCCCTTGTGAGGTCAGTGAGAAGGGAAATCCAAATCCCCAAGTACTTGAAAGATAGCCGCCGAAGCGGAATCGACGACTGCCAATCAAAGCACTCGCGTGAGAGATGCAGGAGGAATAGGACGGACTTGGACGGGTTCAGCCGCAGGCCAGGCGCTCGTTCAAAAATGGCCAGTGCCCGAAGGCAGCAGGCCCCGAACGAGCAGGGTCAGCCAAAAACAACAGCACGTCGTCCGCGTATAACGCGATTTTATCCTCCTCTGCTAGGCCGGGCCACCTCCAGCCGGTAAGGGAGCGATCATTGCGGACAAGGCAAGTGAACGGCTCCATCCCCGTGGGGCCCCCGTCAGAGAGGCAGAGTGTGGACGTTGCTAGCCCCTATGCCTCCCAGAGCGCCTGCGGCGCGGTTGAAGAATCAGGGCATCCAGCCTAGCGCCACCGGTGGCAGTGGGTGGAGCGTGATCCTGAGCAGGCATCCGCAGCGGGCGCTCCTCTGTTACCCATGTCCACGCCTCCTCCAGGGTCTCAAAGAAGAGGGATTTGTCTTGAAAGAGTACTCACAGCCGCGCAGAGGAGCCTGTATTGATTGTTAAGCGAGCGCAGCTTCTGCTTGACCTCCCCAAAGGAGCGATGCAGAGATTGGACCTCCTGGGTGTAATCAGGGAAGACCATGATCGTCAGGTTCTCGTGTCTGAGCGGCTGCTTCCTCCGGGAATCGGCCAGGATAGTAGAGTATCTGCAGGATAATTGGGCGCGGCGGGGCACCTGGCTGCGGCGGGGGAGCAAGCGATCTGTGTGACCTCTCGATCGTGTACCAGGGGAAGAGCGCTCCCTCGGGCATCCAGGAGCGTATCCAGCGTTCCACAAAGTCTGCTGCCTGGCCTTGTTCCACTCCCTCAGCAAAGCCAACCAGGCGAAGGTTGTTGCGGTGGGCGCGGTTTTCTGCATCCTCGGCCCGCCGGTGGAGTTCCTACGTGTGGGACTGGAGCCGATTCACCTGTGCCTTGAGGTGCTGAACGTCGTCCTCCATGGCCGATTCTCGGGACTTCGCCTCCTTAATCCGATCTTTGGCGTTGCAAAGGTCCTGCCTGATCAGTGAATTATCGACGCGGACCTCAGCAATCTTGCCCTCAACCGAGGACTGCGACGTCTGGGTCGCCTGGAGAATTACGAGAGGTCAGGAGCATATGGCAATGCTGACCAGCTTCACCAAAATGGCAAGTCAGGCCTGGCCAACTTTGGGTCTGGGAATCGATCCTCATCCACAATGCCGTGGTGCGAGCGGCAAAGAGGACCTGAGCTACCATTAATTTGCCCAACACACTGACAAGTGTCAGTGAACACTTCCTGAAATGCCACGCACTCGCAACGCTGCGGGTAGCGTGGGCCGGCAGAACTGCAGGGTTACCCCGTGACTCAGCCCCCCACTTATTAAAATGTCTCAAGGCTTCACAATTTTATTTTGAGTATCTAAGTAGCCAAGCCATTGGGTAGTGACTCCTCAGTGATGCCGCGTTGTATCGGCCCGTGGTGTGTCCAGTCCCAATACATTGTAACAAAGTAGAGAGCTCCGAGGGGAACATCGCACAGCATGCATTGCCACTCAGTCATGGTGCATCATAGCAGCTGAGGAGGCGCTATAATGTATGACTTTGGATTTGAGTGCGGTGATGCGGACCACCACACTAAAATGCGTTAGTCGAATGCCTCATGGATGGTATGTGGCAGGGCTGGCCATACTGATGCAACTAAACTGAGGTTGTGGGTACGTGGTTTATTTTGCTTCTGAGAGTTGTTAGTGAGTGTGTTTTGAAATACAGCAGCCTGCCAGGCTGTAACCCAGACTACTGTTAGCTGACTATAATTATGAAGGGTGAGACAGCGGAAATCTGACTAGTTTAATTGCACCACTATCACATATTCTCATATATTTAATGAAATATAAACTGTCTCTTCCAGTTGATAACTTTCTGTAAATACTCTTTAGTCCTCTGCATCAGTGTTTTGAAGATGCTCATGTGAAGTGAAACTGTAAATACTTACTGAGACATCTAAAAACCCAGGCATTTCCTGCCACAAAATGCTTGTGTATATTCACTCCTGGAGTCTGGATGTGATGGTTCTTTAAGTGGCCAGCAGAGGGCGCGCCTCGCCTGCTGAGATGAATTCACTGAGCACATTGTGTGAAAGTGAAAAGTCTTTCCTGTTCCAGGTCAGCGGTGGCAGAGACAGTACAAGCAGCAGATGGTGACATAATTTCCTTCCTCTCCCTCTGTGTCCAGCCTGCTGCAGAGGAGGAAGGACTTTCTGTGCAGTTAGCTTCTTCTTCAGACCCTCACAGCCACCCACCACCTCTCACAGACCCTAAATCTGCACCAGCCCCACCCCAGCCATAGGACGAGGAGAGAGTCTGAAAATGTCTGCACAGGTTTCTGCTCAGGTAGGAGATTGTCAGCACCTTCTGCTGTGTTTGTAGAAATAGACTGAATGATCCTCAAAGAACTCTCTGTCAGGAGCCAGGCTCTTCTATCTGGGGCCCCCTGGTGCCTTTCCTACCGGCCCTGGGGGTGTTTGTGATCATCATTTGTTTTAAAGAGAGGATATGTGCACTGCACTGCATCTTAATGCACTGTAAGAAATATGTGCACACTGCACTTTGCAGCACTATAAGGAATCTGTGTCACTACAATGCATCTTACTCTATTGAGGAATTTGTGCCACTGCACTGCATCTTACTGCACTGTGAAACATGAAGCATCTTAGCGCTCTATGAGAAATCTGTGCACACTCTTTGCTCGGCTCTCCATGTCAGCTTGTTGACTTGCCCACCTGTACCCCTGTGTCACAAGCATGTCCACCAGGCAGCTGAACGTCAAGGCTCCCATGCTGCCCCATGCCCCTTTGCCCCTGTTTTCATATCTCAGTCTAGGTAAAACCTCAGACATTGCAATAGATTCCAGTGGCATAGGTTTGCTTATAGCATTATCTGCTGCAGAGGTTGTGTGTCTGCTGCAGAGATTGTGTGTGTGTGTGTGTGTGTGCAGTAACCTTGGGTCTGCCAGGTAGGAGGCCTTTCAAGCAGTGGAACGTACATATCTGTGCCTCATGGGAACAGTCCAGAACGAACTGCCAAGCGTGGTCCTCCCTGGACCGGTGATAAGCATCCTAGGACCGGTTTTGGGGTTTCACCCCTCTTCAGCCAGGATAGCTTGATTCCAGTTGTCACTTCAGCAGGAAGGGGAGAACAAGGTGAACGAGCTGAAAAAGCAAGAAGAGACCAGCGGAGAGAAATAAGAGGGATACAGAGAGAAAACTCACAAAGGGTGGAGAAAAGTCATTAATAGATATCGGCCAAAATGTGAAAGAAAGAAATATGTACGGGAGGGAACGAGAGTTCTAAAAGATGTCCAGGAAAAAAATTCTAATGAACATTATTTATAAATTGCCAAAAGTTGAATTATATTTTAGGAGCTAAAAATGTGATTTAAGTGTGGCGTGAATATGAGTATTCAAGTGTTATAGATGTAATGTGCTGTTTAGTGGTACCAATACTTGAACCAACTTTATAGCTTTCGATCTGGGATTAAATCCCAATCACCAAACGGTGTAAATGAACCAAAGGGAGGGATCAATGTATTTTCGGGTTACCAATCTCAGTTCAAGTGAGATAGTTAAGAGGTCCCAGGTTCCAACCGTTCTCCTTTATAAATGTGTGTATGCACACACTGCACAGATCTGTGTTACCTTTGTATCAAACATACCAATCCTAATAAATTCTGTTAGCGGTGGCCCTTTCTAGGGTGCTTTCCCTCAACTTTTGTTTTGCTTTCGTCCCTCCTGGTTTTCTGCTGATCTATGTAATAGCCTAAGGACTTTGATCGATTTTTACACTGCCATTCAGTGCCAAAGTGATGTGCTTGTCATATACATACTGGTGATTAGTGTATACATGATTGGCTAAATTGAGTTTGCTGTTAGTCCATTGTCTAGAGGTAAGACATATACCAAGGGCATGTGACTCAAAACCTTCTTCGTGGGTCTGCAGAACTGGTTGTGCCACCCACGGAGGTAGTTCTTCAAATGTGCCACAGATTTGCCATGACGGGCCTGTGTGTGTAGGTTACTGTTACTAGGCTTGGCTTTTAAGAAGACGCTTGCCAAGGTTCTGCATGTCTCTTGCTATATCTGAGTACTCCTTGGGGACAGGGTGAGGTACGGGAAGAGGTAGGGCAGGTGCAAGTGGCTGCTACATGCACTTGTAGTGAATGGCACTGAGTAGTGTATTTGGGACAGTAGGGCCTGCTCCTCGTATTGGATTGGCCTGAGGGATCTGTGGAAAGGCTATTGAGCTGGATTTCCTGCATGCAGAAGAGTGTCAGTATAGTGTTTGATATCGATGAGTTCTTAATGGCGAACCTGCTCCGGTGGTGTGAGTGAATTCAGCATTATGACGGTGGAAATACCACTTTGGGAAAGTGGGAAAGTCTGTACTCATGGCTCTGTATTCCTATCCACCTGTCTCCAATTCACAGCTGGCTGCTGGGGGATGGCTACATCTGTGGATTTCTGATAAGGAAGCCACAAACTAAGGGTTCAAGGTATACTGTAGACCTCTCACTCTGAGGGGCCTTCCAGTGTTAGTTTAGAGGGGGTGGAATTGGCACCTGCATTCCAAGTGGCAGGGTTGTGGCCACACTAAAGATACTGATGAAGCCTCCCATGGTAGGATTTCAGACATGACAACATTTAGAGAGGGTCTGTGCATTTCAAAGGTAGCCTTTTGAGCTGATCTCATCTTCATAGGTCATTGTGGGTTTAACCACTGGGGCTCGGCCTTTAGGAGTTATAGACGCTTTGGGGATTGAAAACATACTACGCTGTTTCGTTGCTGGGACATCAACATGAAGGACTATTGGGGCGGGGGGGCGGCAACAAGATTATCTGCAGACTAGTGGTGGCCTGGGGCTTGTTGTGCTCTAGGAAGGGGACTATCACGTGGTGGATTTTGCCTGGATGTTGCTGGCCTGCAGCTAATTGCCAACTGGCGTGGCCCGGGTCCCCAAGCACTCTCCAAAGGCTGGTTGACTAGTCTCCTGTCCACGATTTCCCAAGGACAGAAAAGATCTCCCCGTTACCACAAGATCGTAAGGACTGCGCAGGGTAAGGGGTAAACATGTATAAGTGATCGTCAGTTGGGTCAAGGACCCTCCCAACGTGTGCAGTCATCAGACTGTGCCAAAGATTGAGCTGGTAATGTTCAGTGGCACACCTGGGGTGGCTATAGCGTGACAAGTTCGACTAGTGCAGGGGACGTTTAATGAGTCCCAGGGGCTCGAGCTTACAGCCAGAAACCTCTGCTAATTTATTTATTTATTTTGAAAGTTTTATAGAGCGTGAACAAGACCCAAAGGGGTAACAGAGCGCTGTACAGCTTTGTAGTAAGCAATTATACAGAACATGATGAAGGTATAACATTAGTATCATCGGTGCAATTTAGTGCTACGAGGAGAAAAAAAAAAACATCTTATAATCAATAGTTGATGCAGTTAAAGGGTTGTCTAAGAGTAGAACAAAAAGAAGGGAAAAATACGTCATAGAACATCAGTGAAAAATATTGCACGATTTTGGTTATTAACAGAACGCCGTAACCTGATCAGCTCGCTAACGTTTCTTAATTAGTAGCCTTTTAACCAATTTTTTAAAGGAAGTAGTGGAAGGATTTGATCTGATATCTGTTGGTAAGGAGTTCCAAATTCTTGGAGAAAGACCGGAGAACGCACTGTTGTACGATCTTTTCTTTTTGAATCTTGGAGGTTTCAGGAGAAGGGTGGACATACTTCTGAGGTTCCTGTTAGAGCCCGATAGTTCAAGTTTATTAGCTAGATAGTAAGGTGTATTGTAGTTTATGGCTTTATGAGTCAGACAGGCTATCTTGAGTCGTATTCTTGCTTCAATGGATAGCCAGTTTAGCTGCAAACGGTCGGGTAAAATGTGATCAAATTTCCTAGAACCCGTTAAATGCATGGCAGATGCATTCAGTGTGGCTCGGAGAGGAGCCAAGCTAGCTTTGGGAAGTCCTGCAAGGGTCACCAGCCCGTATTCCAATTTTGGGATAATCAGGGATTGAACCACCGGTCTGAGATCTTCGGGGGAGGGCAGGAATGGTTTGATTTTCTCCAGTGTGTTGAGTTGGAAATTGGCTCCCCTAGTAGTCGCACTGATGTGTGCCTGCATGTTTAGGTGTTTATTCAAGGTAATGCCTAAAGATTTGGCAGAGTCTACAACATGAGAAGTGCAGTTCAGAGCAGTTAGGTGTTTAATCCAGTCTAGGGTAGGAGCTGAGTGACTAGGCGGGGTGATCAACAGAAATTCAATTTTGAGAGTATTTAGTAGGAGATGGTTCTGAGCTAGCCATTGTTGAGTTTGAGCAAGTGCAGTGTTTAACATTTTTATGTCCTCTTGCGAGGAGATCTTTGGGTACAGTTGTGTGCCATCCGCATACATGTGGTATTGGATGTTGGCTCTGTTCAAAATGACGGCAAGAGGTTCCATAAATAGATTGAAAAGAGTGGGTGAGAGCGTAGAACCTTGAGGGACTCCAATAAGGACAGGGGTACTGGAAGCGAGGGCATGATTAACTTTGATTCTTTGCGTGCGATTGTGAAGGAAGGAGGAAAACCAGTTTAGGACCGGGCCCGACAATCCCATCCTATGTCATAGGAGATCAATCAAGTTTTTGTGTTTGATGGTATCGAAGGCTGAGGACGGGTCCAGAAGGATCAAGAGACAGGGGACATTTTGGCTGAGTGCTCTCACAGCATCATCAATAATGTGAGTTAGTGCCATTTCGGTGCTGTGCCCCGCTCTAAATCCTGACTGATGGGAATCCAGGAGTTGATATTTCTCAATATGTTTGCATAGCTGAGAGGGAACGCATTTTTCAAGCAATTTTGTTAGAGTCATGCTGCTGGTGATAGGTCGGAAGTTGTTTGGATCTGATAAATCCGCATTGGGCTTCTTCGGGATGGGAGTAAGTTGCCCAGTTTTTAGGCAGTCTGGAATCTTTCCCTGTAAGAGAGATTCATGAATGATCCTGGACCAAAGAGGGAGAACGGCAGAGATTAAATCTTTATAGAGCTTGACGGGGAGAGGATCACCAAAATGGTTTGATGGATGCCATGTTGCAAAGTAACTGAGTGTCATCTGGTAGGAGAAAACTGCTCCAAGAGGCGTTGTTCTTGAGGTCCAAATGCGAGTGTATTGTCGTGGGTTCTGCCACCTCTCCTGCTCCTGCTGGCAGTGTCTTGGATTGCAAAGTTGGGGTAGTGTGTAATAGCTTCAGCTCTATTTTCATTGTTTTTTCAGTGAAGTGAGCTGTAAAATCATCACCACTAGGCAGCGGAGATAACTGAGTCGAGCTCTGGTTAGAGGATTGGTTAGATTGTTCCTTAATGATTTCGAAGAGTTTATCTGGTCTGTTTTTGGCTCCATCCAGTTGAAGTTTGAAATGATCGATTTTCACCAAGCATATGTGTTTGTTGTAAACGCTTCTCATTTTCCTCAGTTGAGAGAGATTTGAGGTGGAAGGTGAGTTTCTCCAGAGTCTCTCCAAGAGTCTTAGATTGCGCCCTTCATCATGTAGGGCACCATTAAACCATGGTTTAGAGAATTTGACTGGGATCCTTTTTGAGCTGTTTCGGAGCAACATAGTCAAGAATGTTACAAAAAGTGTTAATGTAATGCTCCAAAAGATCATCAAGGTTAGTCAAATTAGAGGGGGGTTGTAGTCTATTTTTAGTGATTGAAGTTATCAATGTAATGTCGAGGTCTCTCATAATTGTGAGTCATTTGCTTCGCTTTAAGGGGTTGACCCTGTCTACCCAGTCCCTTGTCTAGGATGAGGAAGGGAATTTGAAAATGGGTAGACCAGTCACAGGGTAGGATTTCTCCTATTTGTATGAAGTTGTCTTTGGCAATGATGAGGTCTGGAGTGGCGCCTTTATTGTGAGTAGGGCCTTTACAGAGCTGTGAGAAATTGAGATCAGAGAGGAAATAAACAACTGGATCATTTGAGTCATTCCATTGAAGGTTGAAGTCTCCGAGGAACATATGACTAGGTTGATCCGAGCTCGAGCTAATGATCTCCATGATTGCTCTGTAAAGACTAGATTGTCACCAGGAGGCTAATAGATCGAGTGTAGCAAGCAAACCTTCTTGTCTTTGTTCCAGATTTCAGAGACTAGCTGTTCACAGGAGGATAAGACCGTAGTGGATGATTGTTTTACTGTGAGGTTAGAGCGATGAATGCAGGCTACGCCCCCTCCTGTTTTATCGAGTTATCACTTCCGAGTATAGAGTAGATGGGAGGTATCCACGGCTTTAGGAATTGAACGCAGTATCGCCTCCTACTCCCATCCTCTTCTGGACCCGCATCTTTTCCCCGCTCCACCCCCTCTGGTCTCTCCTTAAAACTAAGCCCGCTGGTCTGACTTTGAATATTATGACGAAGACTCCATCTCCAAAATCCTCTCCACCCTAAAACCTAACAATCACTTCAACGACCCGCTTCCTTCCAAATGTCTCACTGCTGTCTCTCAATCCATTGTTCTTTACTGGACTGCAATAATAAATGCCTCTCTACAACAGGGATCGATCCCGGGCTCCTTGAAGGCCGGCCAAGTCCTCCCTATTCTAAAAAAACCCATCCCTGGATCCATCCTCCCCTGTCAATTTCAGACCCATCTCCAATACCCCACTACTAGCCAAAGTACTTGAGAAATGTGTACAGCAACAACTAAGTCGGCACATCAATAACTTCCACCTACTTGATGACTGCCAATCTGGGTTCAGACCGGGGCACAGCACGGAAACCACTATGCTCCACATTGTGGATGATGCCCTTCAAGCTCTAGACCAAGGCAAGATCTGCCTCTTAATCTTCCTAGATTTCTCCTCCGCATTCGACACCGTCAACCACGATAAACTTCTCGAACGCCTTAATTTCCGGATGGGTCTGGACGGTGCTGTCTTAAAATGGTTCAGATCCTTCCTCCATAATCGTTCCCAGAGATTCCTCATCAACGGCAACCTATCAGCTCCCACCCCGGTCACGGTTGGAGTCCCCCAAGGATCAACCCTGTCCCCCACCCTCTTTAATCTTTACCTTGAGCCTCTCACCGAAGTTCTTCATACCGCTAACATCTCATACCGCATGTACGCGGACGATACCCAAATATACATCAAGATCTCTTCGCTCAAGGAGATCCTCTCCCTAAACGAGTCCCTGAAATTGACTGCCCAATGGCTAGCCACTAACCAACTAAAACTTAACGCAAATTTTTTTTAATTTCTCCTAATCTCCCCCCCCCCCCTCTCCCCCCAAAAGCCAACCCCGAGATTCAGTTGTGGATCAAGGCCATTACAGCCCTAAACTACCCGCCAACCATTGTGGACTCTGCCAAATCCCTGGGCATTATCCTAGACTGCAACTTGAACATTTGGGACCACATCAACTCAATGGCTAAAGCAGCTAGATTCCACCTGAGCTACGTCTGGAAACTGAAACCCTTCATTGAGGCTACAGACCTAAAAATTGCAGTTCAAGCTCTAGTCATCTCGAGGCTGGAATATGGTTGCTCCACCCTTACTGGTCTACCCAAGATCTCCCTAGCACCCTTAAAAGCTTGTCTCAACGCAGCCGCCAGACTACTCACCGGCACCAAGAAATTCGACCACATCACTCCACATCTGAAAGCACTAAATTGGCTCCCCCTAGAGGCCAGAATTCAACTGAAACTGGCATGCATTACACACAAGGCTCTTTACTCAAACTCCCCTGCTTATCTGGTACAAAAACTAGTGGTATCTGGAGGAAGCAGGAACTCCCGGTCCACCCGCAACCTTGTACTCCAACCCGCCTTTTTTCAGAAAAAAAGAACCTACAATAGGGCATTCACTGGGGCAGCACCCAGAATCTGAACTCTTCCCCACCCGGCATCCGAAGAATCCCTTCTGTAGCACTCTTCAAGAAGGAGGCCAAAACCTTCCTCATGGGAAAATTCCTTGCCTAATAATAACCACCATGCCTGACCACAAATCTGATGTTTCTAAGACTATCGTTCTTCTCAGATCACCAGTCCCTCCCCGCAGAGAATCTACTGGGTTTTTCATTTCTTTACTAAATCTATTTTTGATTGCAATATTACTTTGGTATCCCCATTATCCCATGTTCTCCACACCCCTGCCTCTCCACACGCCTATGTACAGTTTCTGTATACTTCTGCACATTGACTTTGTTTGTACACTGATAATTCTTGTAAAGCGTTTTGATACCCTCACGGGTCAAGTTCGCGCTCTATAAAACTCTAAAATGAAATAAAATAAAATAAAATATTAAGATGTCAAGAATTGGTGAGGAAGTATCATTGAGCCATGTTTCAGTGATGATCAGGAGGCCCAAGTTACATCAGAAATATTAGCTGCATGTTTCACAGATGATCTACAATTGAGAAGCATCGAGTTGATGTGCGGATTAGATTTGACCACTGCTTCAGTCGACGTGTTTATATGACGTAGGTTCTCTAAGTTCAATTTCCTGAGATTAAGGCGTGTTTCCCTATCAGAGTCAGCAACGATAGAGGGTATGTTGAGAGTAGATTTGGGTTGGGAGACCGTTTTAGAGTCATTCTTACCCTGCTTGGGCAGGGTAAGAATGTCTTCATCAGATAACTGAGGTGGGGGTCTGTGGGGCCGAGAGTTGTGGTTGGGTAGAGGCCTCGAGCTCCAGCTGGAGCTAAGATAGGAGCATAATGACGCAATGCCTTTGCTAGAGTAAATCTCCTGTGGGTTGTGGATATCATTCCTCATCGTGGGGGGTGAAACCCAATACGTCCCTGTCTTCAAGGAGAGCTGCAGAATGCTTTGCACCAACTCTTTGACTACCGAGATATCATGCTTGAGGTCATCAATCTTCTTCTCAAAGCCAGGATTGTTCAGGCAGTTATTCGCCGGAGTAGCCCATTCGGTAGGGGTAGGATCCACTTTTGTAGGGTTAATAGAGGTTTGGGTGGGACCATTGGCACAGATACATAGGGAGATAGGGTCAGACTCGAGATGGGGATCCGACCTAGGAGTGGGAATAGGGAGAGACGGAGTGGAAATAGTCGGAGTAAAGGGTGGTGAGGCTTGTTGTGATAATGTTGTGATAATGTGGGTGATTGTCTGTCATTGGTCAATGTACCGGCTGCACCAACAAGGTTCCTTGCCCTGAGATTGCCCTGAGATTGGAGGATACAGTGCATAAGGGGTGAGTATGGTTTCTGAGCAGTGTTGAGAGGAGCTTGCAGAGTCTGCGATAGCCAAGCTGGCAGCATATACTGTGTCCGACCTCCAGATTGGGATCCTCCAGCCTCAGTCTGAGGTCACCTGCTCCCTCTCCCCAGGCCCACGCCACAAGGTTCTACGTTGTTAAGGATAGCATGACTGAAAGGTCTCGTCGTGCCTTGTGTGCACCCACGACTTGCTCCCTGGATCAACCGTAGCTCCGACCTCTGCCAGAGGCAAAATCATTCTCCAAGTTGGGAGCGTGGCAGCTACTGGTGTTGCAGTCTTTTTCCTGCGGGAGGATAGTGATTCTGCACTCGTGAAGGTACCACTGGGTGCCTGAGGACCTAATCTGGATGGACGAAAACATGTAACTGTTTCCTTCTGCTTTAGGTGGTCCCTTAATCTAATCAAAGTGTCGACAGCAGGGGCAATCTGTATCATTGGCTGGTGTAGTTTGAGTGGCTGAGGGGCTAAGTCACAAGGTGTAGAGAGAACCTGTGATTTCCTGACCATTACAAGTATACAAAGTACACAATAATGGGAATGTTGTTTTTTATGCAAATGTGTTAGCGGAAAGGTGGAATACCTCTGAACAGCCTGGACATATGGTTCTGTTGCTTTTAATGTGGAAGGGATTGCTTGCACTGTGTGTATGTTGCTTACAAGGCTGAAGGGATAATGGTGCAATTATATATATGTTCATGCCATTCTGCTGCTAATGGAAGAGTTTGAAAATTACGCGTAACTGTAAAGTATATACGCAATGTGAATGTCGTTTTGATTTCAATGTGTGTGCAATACATACCGTGTGGAGTCTTTTTGTAGCATCCTCAGGGTGTTGCGAGGTTGAGGGTTGTATCAACACTTTAACTCTGAGGATCAGCCTGACTGCTCTGTGCCAAGCTATCCAAGGGTGAGCGTAGGTTATCAGACACATGTATCGTACTCATCCTATCTTGGACAGTGGATTCTGTCTGGCTTAGATGCATCCTAGCCAGAAACCGCTGGGTCTAACAAATTCCTAATAATAAATACATTGAAAAAAAATGTAAGCTGCACCAATTTTGCACCCAAGACCGCCTCAATCTGTCGCAACTCTAGACATGTTTTTGAAGAGCCATGTCTTCAGCTTCTTGCTTAGCTCAAGAAGTGGGGAGGAGGCTCTGATGTGTTGAGGGAAGTCGTTCCACGCTTTAGGAGTGATGTATGAGAAGAGTTGGCCTCTGGATCTGTTTCTGTGTATGCATGAGATGTGTCTGAGTACGAGTCTGGCTGAACGGAGGTGCATAGGTGGTTGATGGAAGGAGATGCAGTTGTTAATGTAGGCAGGAATTTGTTGGGTAGTGTCTTGAATGTGTGGGTGAGGAGTCTTAACTGTGAGCACTTATGTATCTGGAGCCAGGGAGCTGTTATATGTGTTCTGAGTGGGAGTTTGAGGATGCGTCTGGCTGCTGCATTTTGGGGGGCTTTCAGCCTTCTAGTGAGCTGTTTGATGATTCCTGCATAGAGAGAGTTCCTGTAGTCCAAACTACTGTTGATGAGTGTGTGGATGATGGTCTTATGGTGATTCTCAGGAGCCATTTGAAAATGTTCTTTAGGGTGTGGAAGCAGTGACGGCATTGACCTGGGTGAACCTGTCCACCTTTTTGTTGATGATGATTCCTGGGTTACTGGTGTGCAAGCTGGAGGTGGGAGTAGGTCGTAGGTTGGATGACCATCCAACGGAGTCCCATGGACAGGGGATGTTTCCAAAGATCAACACTTCTATCTTGTCAGTATCGAGTTTGAGACAGTTAAACTTCATCCTAGTGGCTACTTCCATCATGCAGTAGTGAATTTGTTCCTTTTGTTGTAGATTTTGTCAGAGAGTGACAGTATTTGCTGTGTGTCATCAGTGTAGGAAAGGATGTTGATGTAGTGGGTATGGATGCATTGGCCGGTGGGGTTATTTAAGTGTTGAATACTGTTCTGATTAGGAGTGAACCTTGAGGTGCTCTGCAAATGAGATTTCCAGTTTGCAAGGAAAATGATGTCAGGTTAATTGTCAGAGTTCTTTTTATCTGGAAGGAGCAGATCAATTGCATGCAGGTTCTTGAATCTCGATAATGTGATGGCGCCTGATGAGGATGAGATGTGGTACCATGTAAAACTAAAGGAAATGATGGACGGATCGTTGACAATACAAGCACTTACCCCCAGTCAACTGATCTGGGTTTAATCCATCACCGTTCTTTAGCCCACTCCGCCACCACAGTTCAGACATGGCCATATGCAAATCAGTCTGACCCTGTGCCTCATGGGAACAGTCCAGCCCGAACTGCCAAGCCATGCCTTCCCTGGACCGGAAACAAGCTTCCCAGGGCCGGTTTCTGGCATTGCAGCCGTCTTCAGCCGGGCTTGCTTGAATCCAGTGGCAAAGTGAGCAAGGGACTCACGTCTGAGCATACCCTGCCAACTTATGGCGACCAAAGCAAAACCAAAGGAAATGATGGACGGAGCGTTGACAATACAAGCACTCACCCCCAGTCAACTGATCTGGGTTTAATCCATCACCATTCTTTAGCCCACTCTGCCACCCCAGTTCAGACATGGCCATATGCAAATCAGTCTGACCCTGTGCCTCATGGGAACCGACCCCAGCTTTGTTGCTTCCCTAGCCCGTCCTATGAGGAGTTTTGTAAATTGGCACTAACTGTGTCATCAGGTTCCCCCTTGGACCCACTGCCTCCTAAGTTCTGGAAGGTGTTCCAAGATGAACTTTTCCAGCCCTTGCATTCCATCTGCCTTCAGTCTTTTGACACTGCAACTGTTCCTGAGTGCTGGAAGCTGGAAGTGGTGTCACCTCTTTTAAAGAAACCCACATTGGACCCTGCCTGCCTGTCTAATTATAGACCCATTTCCTTGCTGCCGTTGCCTATCAAAATCATGGAGAAGCTAGGACCCGCGCCCTGTCTGGTTTCCTGGAAGAGAACACCTGGTTTGATGAGGCACAGTTTGGCTTTCGTCCAGCGCATGGGACTGAATCTGCGCTGGTGGCCGTGTTGGACAATCTTCGTTCGCGGGTCGACACGGGCCGGGCAGCCTTCTTAGTGCTGCTCGACATGTCGGCCGCGTTCGACACGGTCTGCCACTCTACCCTCATCAGGAGACTGGAAGAGTGCGAGGTCACCGGGCTGGCGAGGGACTGGTTGGTCTCTTATTTGAACAACCGACGGCAGGTGGTGGCGCTGCCTCCATTTAGATCGGAGGTGAAGAATGTGGGGCAGGGGGTACCACAGGGCTCGGCCATCAGCCCAATACTCTTCAACCTTTACCTTCGCCCTCTGGTCCATCTGATCAAATCTTTCGGTATCTCAGCATTTAATTATGCTGATGATACCCAATTGGTCTTTTCCCTGGAAGGTAACAACTCGGTCCCGTTGGAAACATTCCATCGCTGTATGTCAGCTATAGCTGACTGGCTCCGATCTAACTCCCTTCAGTTTAATAGTAAAAAAACGGAGGTGCTTTACTGTTTTTCTGATAAAATACCGCGTTCACTCCCTGACAATTTTTGGCCCTCGACCTTTTCTGAGACAGTGTCAGCCGCTGAGTCTGCACGTAACCTAGGGGTTACTTTTGGGCCTAACTTGCAGCTGGATATGCATGTAAATAAGACCACGGCTACGTGCATGATGCTGCTGCGCATGCTCCGCAAAGTTTTGCCCCTTTTACCTGAACAGTCCAGACCAGAAGTAGTGCGTGGGACCATCCTAAGTCGTCTAGACTATTGTAACGCTCTACTTCTGGATGCCCCTAAAACGTTGCTTTGTAAACTGCAACGGGTGCAGAATATGGCGGCCAAGCTGGCTCTCTCTCGTCCTAATTTCA